>NC_088365.1:61888804-61896304 GCF_034508935.2 Berghia stephanieae | reverse complement strand
GGTCTTTGTTATTGTTTTTTGCCATCCGCGTTTATGAGTAATGCTCACTGAACTGTATTAACCCGACTATAAACGTTCATGGATACACAGTTTTGTGTGTTGGTCCGTTATACTTCCGGATGGCAATGTTATGAGCTTCTTAGCCAAGCGCATACTATCTATACATTTTAGTGAGAAATACTCATAAACGCGATTGTCAAAAAAAAAATAAAAAAACAACAACAACAAAGACCCGAGTGACGTCAACTTCTTTCTATAGATAGTATGCTGATGACGTCACTCAGGCCTTTGTTATTGTTTTTGCCATCCGCGTTTGTGAATTGTTCTCACTAAACTGTATTAACCAGACTATAAAAGTTCATGGTTACACAGAGTTTGTGTGTTTGTTCGTTATACTTCCGGATGGCAATGTTGTGAACTCCTTGGCCAAGCGCATTCTATCTATAGATAGTATGCGCTTCACTAAGAAGCTCATAACATTGCCATCCGGAAGTATAACGGACCAACACACACAACTGTATGTATCCATGGACGTTTATAGTTAGGTTAATACAGTTCAGTGAGCATTACTCATAAACGCGGATGGCAAAAAACAATAACAAAGACCTGAGTGACGTCATCTTCGAACTATCTATAAGTTATAAGTTAACCATGGCTACGGTTGGACACAACTAAGGGGCATAATCTATGACAAACGCATTCCCCTGATGGTGTATTTGAGAAAACTTAGTAAATATAACTAATCCCCCCACTGGCGGTCTAAACGAAATAAAAGAGAGCTGAGTGACGTCAACTTCATTCATTCTATATTCTGGAAGGAAAAAAAAGTGTAATTTCACAGGGATAAATTTATGGGACAGAATCCACGAGAAAAAAGGTACGTTCTTACAGCTTTAAAACAAAACTGGAAAAAAAAAACCCAAACAACTATAGCTATCATTATATAGCGCAATATCCACTCAAAGTGCTCAGAGCGCTTTACAAAGGGGTCCCCGACCAACAGCAAGCAACACGAAACATGTAGAACGGGTCTTGACGCCTGTTAGGCGATATTGCATTTTTTTCCCAACAGAGACAACGATGTTAACGGCCAGGTACTCATTTTACACCTGAGCACGCTGAGAGAATGTGAATAAAGAGCCTTTTCCAAGGACTCAACTGTGCGTCGAGCGAGGCCTTCTAACCCAGGAGCTTCCGATCCGAAAGCGAGTGTCATACCACAAGGCTTCATAGCCGTACATTTGAAGAGGTGATAGTTTAAAAAAATAACCCGAACAGACTAGAGCAATAAAGACTAACATGCTAAAGCGATATACAAATGTTTCAAGCCAACAGCAACACAAAATGTAGTACCTTGAGACAATGTGGGTAAAGAACCTATTCCAAGGACTGGAGTAATTAACTAATTATTAATTGATGCATTGTGTTTAGCTAAAATACTCATAACATCCTCCGGCCGGATATAGATAGTATGCAGATGACGTCACTCAGGCCTTTGTTAGTGTTTTTGCCATCCGCGTTTGTGAGTTGTTCTCACTAAACTGTATTAACCAGACTATAAAAGTTCATGGTTACACAGAGTTTGTGTGTTGGTCCGTTATACTTCCGGATGGCAATGTTGTGAACTCCTTGGCCAAGCGCATTCTATCTATAACGTACCAACACAGAAAACTATAGATAGTATGCGCTTGGCTAAGAAGCTCAAAACATTGCCATCCGGAAGTATAACGGACCAACACACAAAACTCTGTGTAACCATGGAATTTTATAGTCTGGTTCGGATGACAAAAAACAATAACGAAGACCAGAGTGACGTCATCTTCGTTCTATCTATAGATAGTGTGCGCTTGGGTAAGAAGCTCACAACATTGCCATCCGGAAGTATACCGGACCAACACACAAAAGTCTGTGTACCCGTGAACGTTTATAGTCTGGATAATGCAGTTAAGTGAGCATTACATGTGAATTAAAGTAACTCATGGTGGTTGGTGTTACGTTGCATATGACATACAGTTACAACTGACATTTCTTAACGTATATTATAAAGTTGCAAATAGAACCTGGCTACCGGTTACTTAAAGTTATAAATGACTTTACGTTACATTTGATATAAAGATACAATTGTCGTTACATTACATAATATGAAGTAAAGTTACATAATATGATGTTACGTTACATATGGCATAAAGATTCAAATTACATAAGGTTATGTTTGACATACCTAAAGTTACGAAGACATTTGAATACATATTACTAAAGTTACAAATGACGTTACGTTAAATGTGACAGATAGTTACAAATGACATTACATTACATACGACATAAACTTTAAAATGATATTACGTTACTGATAACACAAAGTTACAAATGACGTTACGTTAAATGTGAAAGAAAGTTACAAATGACATTACATTACATACGGCATAAACTTAAAAATGATATTACATTACTGATAACACAAAGTTACAAATGACGTTACGTTAAATGTGAAAGAAAGTTACAAATGACATTACATTACATACGGCATAAGCTTAAAAATGATATTACGTTACTGATAACACAAAGTTACAAATGAAAGTCCCTTACATGTGACATAAAGTTACAAACGTCACATTACGTTACCCATTTTAATGACAATAATGGGAGATAACAGCTGATTCATTGTATTAATGTGTCAGTGTTTTGTAAACCAGAAACCAGTCTTTTTCTCATTGATAAAACGCGTTGGTTTCATTTTTCTTTTCTTAAAAAATCTTTACCTCAGATATCTATCTATCTATCTATTTGTCCGTTCCAAGTCGTCCCGTGTGCACGGGATATTGCAAATTCGTCCAAAGTTACGAATTGTGATGGAGGTTTGAACCCGCGACCTTACTGGTACCTCAACTCCGCCTGGCCGGTGAGAGCGTGACTCTACCGTATGATCTATCCACGACCCCAAAAAAAGATCGTCTCTAACTCAGGTCATTATTAGAGCTCTCTCTCTCTCTCTCTCTCTCTCTCTCTCTCTCTCTCTCTCTCTCTCTCTCTCTCTCTCTCTCTCTCTCTCTCTCTCTCTCTCTCTCTCACCTCAGCGCACAAAGCACCGCAAGCTGAGTCATGCGATTTTTTAAGCGTTTGTAAACATGGCCAATCTCAAACCAGTCTAATTCTTGGAAATAGAGTTTGGCGTGAAAACTGAAGGGAGAGCCTACTGATAATGTTTTCTATTGAATGTGTTGTGTTCTGTTAGAAAACACATTGTTATATATCCTGTATTGTGGTTTATATAATATTATTATTATTATTATTATTAGTAGTAGTAGTAGTAATTTGTGAGATGCCTTCATTTGGAATACGTGAGTGGAATAAGCTTTGGCCTTCGCCTCATGACGATTCAAATTCAATCAAATTAACGTGAAATTGAAGGTATGGTTTTAAGTTAAGATATTCACCGGTTCTGCCCGCCTGATCAGTCGTCCCAAACCAACATACAAAACTGTTCTTACCTTATTTAACATCGGTTGAGTAAATGCAATTCTCACCCGATTCAGTCCCCTAATCAGTGACTGTTAAATGATAATAATAATAATAATAATAATAATAATAATAATAATAATAATAATAATAATAATAATAATAATAATAATAATAATGATCTGAGTCTATCCATATTGATGATACGCGTTTAGGTAAAATAGTCACAACATCCGCCACCCAAATTGCACATAACAACTAACAAAACCGTGTGTAACCTGTAACGTTTATAGGTAGTTCGAAGATGACGTCACTTAGGTCTTTGGTATTGTTTTTTTTTGCCATCCGCGTTTATGAGTAATTCTCACTTAGCCGTATTAACCTGACTATAAACGTTCATGGTTACACATAGTTTTGTGTATTGGTCCGTTATACTTCCGGATGGCAATTTTGTGAGCTTCTCATCCAAGCGTATTCTATCTATACAAAAAGCGATGAGCAGCTGTCGAAGATGACGTCACTCAGGTCTTTGTTTTTGTTTTTTGCCATCCGCGTTTATGAGTAATGCTCACTGAACTGTATTAACCTGACTATAGACGTTCATGGATACACACAGTTTTGTGTGTTGGTCCGTTATACTTCCGGATGGCAATGTTATGAGTTTCTTAGCCAAGCGCATACTATCTATAGATAGTTCGAAGATGACGTCAATCAGGTCTTTATTATTCTTTTTAGCCAGCCATTTTTTATGAGTAGTTATAACTAACCTGTATTGATCAAATTATAAATTTCAAGGTTACACATAGTTTTGTGTGTGTGTGTATATATATATATATATATATATATATATATATATATATATATATATATATATATATATACATACATTGAGAGAGAGAGAGAGAGAGAGAGAGAGAGAGAGAGAGAGAGAGAGAGAGAGAGAGAGAGAGAGGTCATATGGCACCTGTAAAAGATACCCGCATGTTTTGACCGAGATACCTGGCTGCTGGCAAACCTCGACACCCGACCTCACATTGCCCCTGATAGTCAAGGCTCCCTCGCAATGACAAAAGAACTTTATGCAAACATATGCAATTTGAACTAAGCACATCAATATGACCAACGCATGTTATGTTTGTTTAAAGTTTAGAATCAGATCAACCCCCCCCCCCCCCCCATATCAATAAATCGTTTGTTGTGTCGCAGCAGAGAGCTCTCGGGTCGTAGTTGTTGCTGCTAATTCCGTCGCTTCTGCTGTTGTTGTTGTTGTTTTCACTGTTGTTGTTGTTGTTGTTGTTTTCCCTTTTGTTGTTGTTTTCACTGTTGTTGTTGATTTAACTGTTGTTGTTGTTGTTTTCAATGTTGTTGTTGTTGTTTTCACTGTTGTTGTTATTGTTTTTGTTGTTGTTGTTGTTGTTGTTTTCACTGTTGTTGTTGTCTTCACTCTTGTTGTTGTTGTTGTTTTCACTGTTGTTGTTTTCACTGCTGTTGCTGTTGTTGTTTTCACTGTTGTTGTTTTCACTGTTGTTGTTGCTGTTGTTGTTCTTGTCGTTGCCGTTGTTTTTGTTGTTGTTATTATTATTATTATTATTATTATTATTATTATTATTATTATTATTATTATTATTATTATTATTATTATTATTATTATTATTATTATTATTATCATTATTATTATTATTTTGCGCAGTTCCACTAAACGTGATCAAAGCGATTCACAAAGGGTCCCTGATTAACATAAACACTTAACATCCTTTATTATGGAATGAGATATGACGTCTGTTCGCTAATATTACAATTATTATATTTTACCGACAGAGACAACGCTGTTAAAACCCAGGTACTCATCTTACACCCGAGTACGGCGAGCGGAGAATGTGAGTGAAGAGCTTTTCCAAAGACACAACTAGACTATGCACCGAACGAGGCTCGAACCCAGAACCTTCCGATCCGAAAGCTAGTGTCATACCACAAGACACTTGCTATTGTGTCGGGTTAAAACATGCCGAAAGGTTGCTTGAAAGTTTGAGGGCAGCGTGGCTCAGTGGTAAGGTCTTTGCTTCGTACTTGAAAGGTACTGGGTTCGATCACCCGCCACTGCGTTGTGCGGCCTTTAGTAAGTCACCTCACCCTAGCTCAATTTGCGGCGCTGCATTGCGGCTGACGCCTGGGTTATTCCAGTCTTCCCCTGAAATAGACCCTAGAGACAAATTTTCCATATGGGGTGAATAAATGGAAATTTTTTTTTCTATTTTTCAAAAAGTTAAGTTGACGATTAACCTGTTAACTGCCGGAAGGTCCTGGGTTCGAGCCTTCGCGAAGTCCCAGGTTTGAGAGATTTTGCCAAGATGAGGGTCATTTAAACCGATCGATATTTGAAGGACGACTTTTCTGGCCAAATTTTTTTTTTAATATGGGTTTTTCCAGATTACGGCTGAGTTCTGATTGTTAAGTCTGATAATTTTAGCCAGCGGATGTTGTGATTATTTTACCTAAACGCATAGCACCAATAGTTAAGTCATCAAACCAAGTATGATATCATCCTAAATCACCTTTGTTGTCCCAGCTGAGACATATTGGGAATCAATAATCTTGCCCAAGGGAAAAAAAAACACAATTGGAAATGCCTTTAGCGGGGTTCGAACCCTGGACCTTCCGGGTCACAGTGCAATGCGGCTATGTGGTCTTGTGGTATGACACTCGCTTTCGGATCGGAAAGTCCTCGGTTCCAGCCTCGCTCGGCGCATAGTTGATTCCTTGGAAAAGACTCTTTGCTCACATTTTCTTACCGTACTCAGGTGTAAATTGAGTACCTGGCCGTTAACAGCGTTATCTTTGTCCGAAAAAATTGTAATATCGCCTAACAGGGGTCATGCATGTCCCGTCCTATATTAAATGTTAAGTGTTGCTGTTGGCCAGGTACCCATTGTAAAGCGCTTTGAACACGTTTAGTGGATATTGCGTCATATAAAAGCTCTTGTTTTTTCAATGCCTTTTTAACTCACTCATTCCTAGAGATTTTTGCTACTTTTCAAAGTTTGAAAAAAGTGTATTAAAAATGAGCCTGTACATAGATATTTTTATTCAACTACCATTAACATGTAAAAACTAAAAACATCAGCTTTGATACTACGCCTATAATTTGTCTCAGAAAAAAATGTAATAAATAGGCATGGGGTAGAAGTAACCCCGGGTAAACTACGGATATAGTCGGTGTTAGGGTTGAGTGAGTTAAAACTACTTGGCCACCTTGTTTTCCATGAAGACAATCACTCACTCTCACTCTATCCCATGACCGGTTGGTCCTCGTGGGGGGGGGGGGGGGGGGGGGGGGGGGGGGTCTCGGGATGCAGACTTCACGAGTCGACGCCACTCATCACGGTTTTGGGCCTTCCTCATTAGATTGTTCCGCGTCAATCCTGTCCAATCTTCGAATCTTTAATGTTATCCTGCCACACTTTCCTATGTCTTCCTCTTTTTCGGCAGCCTTCTACTGTGCCCTGCAATTGTGTCTTGCATAAGCTTTCGTGTCTTACGAGGTGACCAAACCAAGACAATTTCCTTCTCTTTACCATTGCAAGTAGTGGTTCTTGCCTTCCTGCGAGTTCTTTTACTTCGTCCAGACCTCTTACATGTAGACAATAGAGTGACGATTATACGGGTATGTTTAGATCATTTTTATACGACATGAAATCACAGTGTTAATGATACGTACCTAAATGGCCAGGTGCTAACAAGTGTCTGTCTGATATTGCCAATACTGCCGTACTCTAGAAAAAAACAAACAAACCCATATTTAAACATTTGGCCAGAAAACTCGTTCTTCAAATATCGATCGATTTCAATGACCCTCATATTGGATTTAAAAAACTCTCAAACCTGGGACATCCCGGCGAAGTCCCAGAATAGAGATTTTTTTTTGCCAAGATGAGGGTCATTTAAATCGATCGATATTTGAAGGACGGGTTTTCTGGCCAAATTATTAAATATGTTTTTTTTTTTGTTTTGTTTTGTTTTTCAGAGTACGACAAAATATGATGGATG
>NC_088365.1:61868804-61883804 GCF_034508935.2 Berghia stephanieae | reverse complement strand
CCTATGTCCATTGAACTGGTAACATTCATTGTTACAACGTTACCATTAAAATGGTTACATATTAATTTCTTCCATTGCTGAAAGACTATTTTTAGTGCAAAGTTACCTTGCCAATACCAAATGCCTAATGTCCAAACATAGTTTGTTGCCTGTTAGGCTCAGATACATTTTAGATGATTACTATGATTTTAACGTCCCGGTATCGCTTGTACAAATGTGACATTGTATCAAATAATAGTCTTCTTTGTTTCTTGACTTTAATTCTTGTTACACCTTGTTTTGTAATAGGAATGAGGGTGGCGAAATGGAACTTGATATTAGTGTTCATTTTCAAGGGTCATAGCTTTGTTGTAACGATTGTTTTATTTTGTTTTCTTATCACAAAGGCCAAAAAAGCCATGATGTCAGCCGAGAGCAACGACTTTACCGTCAAAGACGAGATGGAGTTCCTATTCGACGTGCTGTTAATCTTAAAAAAGAACAAGACAAATACCAGAGCGACAAATCGAATGGAAAGAAAAAGTCCATAAAAGATAAGACACCAAGAGAACAACGCAAACAGAGAAAGAATTGGATAAAAAATTATCACTACAAACCGGAAACAGCACAATCTTGACCTGAGTTACACTCCATCCTCACACTCAAAATCTCCACTCCTGTATGTCTCTCGTCAAAGATATCAAGCTACTAAAACAGCCAATGAAACCTAAATGTTGAAAAATCAAAGTCTTGTAGAAGTGAAGAGGCTGTCCTCCCTTTCTCAATCGAAAAAGAAATCCGAAAAGTACAAAAAGCGCTTGGACAGGTCATTAAAGATTTTAAAAACTTTCGTTGACACCCGGATCAAAAACTAGAGAAACTTTTGAAAAAGATATCAAAAAAAAAAAAGAAAGTGAAAAGAACATTACAAAATCATTTTGCACTCCTATAAGACATCAAACATTTGAGGAACAGAAGGCATATGTACACATCCGTGAAACATCTGGCATTTGGTATGACTCTCAAAAAATATAAACTCTTGGAAAAATTCGGAAACGACGTCAAATGCCTCCAAAATTTCCAGATCTTGTCAAGCAAATAGTAAGAGATTTTTTCCTGAAAGGTGACACTTCTAAATTAGCTCCAGGAAAGAGAAAAACAAAAACAAGAAATAAAGTCAAGAAACAAAGAAGACTAATATGTGATACAATGTCACATTTGTACAAGTGATACATCACTTGCAACCCATACGTGTCATTTTCTTCATTCTACCGACTTAAGCTATTTTGGGTTGTTACTCCAAGAAAAAGGGACAGAGAAACATGTGCATGTAAAAATGTGAAAACATTAACATGCTTGCTTCAGCGCTTTGGAGAAAAGGAGTCAAGAATGTTCAATAATGTTGTTGGTCACATCAATTAAATTTCATTCATTTCTACAAAGTGATTTGAAGCAACAGGTTTTCAAAGGGAATGATGAAGACATGCCCGAAGTTGCACCGGTTGACTTAAACAGTGATTCAAGGGATGAACATGACCAAGACATTAAGGTGATGCCGACTGAAATCGATTACAATGGTTTTATCAAAGATTGAATGAATGGAAATCATTTGATGAAGTGGTTGATGAATGTGAAAATCAAGCATTATGTGTTTGTGAAATAGTTGGGGCGAGCAGAAGTGTAATCAAAACTCGTATTGGCATTGACAACAGGTGTACACATTTAATTTCAAATGATATACCTAGATCTCTGTGTGATGGGAAACAGTTATTTCCAGTCAAGCTGAGGGCCGATGGGGATTGCCTGCCTGCCTGTGGTGCAGTGTATGCATTTGGCAAAGACACACAAAAAGACGAAATACGAGTAAGATTGATACAAGAGCTGGCTTTACACAAGGACCATTATTTGTCAGATTCAAACCTTGCTTCACTCAATGACAACATCCAGACAGTTGTTGATTTTTTGTCACAAACTTGGACCATTATATTCCCGATGTTCACATAAGTGATAAAGATACCCTGGAAGAGTTGTTCAAACTGGACGGAATGTCATTAAGTAAACCAAAATCATACATTGGTATGTGGCAGCTTCTTGCTCTTTCCAGTGTTTTAAAAATGCCTCTTTTGTCTGTTTATCCAAACATTCCGAACTGCCACGAAAGAGTATCCTAAATTTAACAATGTTGGTGCTCTTTTGTGGGTCTCTACTAACATAAGCCCCAAATCATTGTATTGGCGCCATAACCATTTTGTTCCCCTTCTGAGTTTCAATCACTAAGCGTATTGAATTTATAATCCTTTCGAATAAATATGTTGTAATTACTCATTCCTGTAACAGAAAACTAATTCCTGTTACGTCCACTCATTCCTGTTACACATTCCTGTTAAGAATGACTTTTTCATGTTTTTCATGCTAAATATAAATACTTGAAAGGAAATATTATTTGTGGCGGTTTAACACTTATATACCTAGACTATGGTAAACATTTTTTATTTTTGCCATTTTCCTATAAATTTTTGGAGATGATGATTGCTCAAATAATATCCTTTGTTTTCAAAAACTGATTTCTGAATGCCTTTTGTAAAACAATAAATGTCATTGTGTTGTCAAAATTAGTATCAATGCTCTCTGTTTATTGTTTTTCAATGTTTTATTTCAATAGTTGTCCAAAAATGTGTTAATTTATGTAATGTGACATATTTTATTAAGCGTAACAGGAATGAGTCACATGTAGATTGTAATTCACAAATACTTGAATAAGTGACCACTGGAAACTCATTAAGCCCTGTTATTACAATTTTATGTCGCATACATATCACAGAAAGCATACACAAAATAATGAGTCTGTTGGAAATACTTGACTTTTCAAAAATTGGAGGACTCGAATTTGGCGTTAATTTGAAAACGGCCGATATAGCGCAATATCCACTAAATGTGCTCAAAGCGCTATACAAGGGGTCCCTGGTCGACAGCAACATTTAACATGTAGGACGGGACATGACGCCTGTTAGGCAATATTACAATTGTTCGGACAAAGACAACGCTGTTAACGGCCAGGTACTCATTTTATACCTGAGTACGGTGAGAGAATGTGAGTAAAGAGCCTTTTCCAAGGACTCAACTATGCGCCGAGCACGAGGCTCGAACCCAGGACACATTTTCCGGTTTAAATAAATTTCGTCAATATATTGACATCTACATTTCAATTATCGACCGATCCTGTTCGTTTGAAGTCATTCCAAGCAATTATATTATTAACAATTATATTGTTTTCCAGATGACGAATTTTTCACCGAATAATTTTAGTAACTTTTATTCAACCATGCGGGAAACAAACGATAACAAAACAGCAACAACAACAACAGCAACAACAACAACATCACCAACAACAACAAAAATCAAACAAAAACAACAAACAGAAACTACAAAATTGAGATTTTTGGAGCTTTATTCTATATAGCGCAATATCCACTAAACGTGCTCAAAGCGCTTTATAAGCAACAGCAACACGTAACATGTAAGGCGATATTTCAAAAAAAAATTCCGATATAGACAAAGCTGTTAACGGCCAGGTACTCATTTTACACCCAAGTTCAGTGAAAGAATGTGAGTAAAGAGCATTTTCCAAAGACTCAACTATGCGCCGAGCGAGGACCTAGGACCGTCCGATCCGAAAGCGAGTGTCATTATACCTAGACCAGATAGCCGCATTTTTGCCCTTACAGAGTCTGAAACCACAAAATAGATGCATACGGGTAATTGAAATGTAGATATGAATGCATTGACAACAACCATATTATTTGCTTGTGAATCGCAAAACTCATAATATAAATAATTAGTTTCTATTATCTCATTATACAACAGTTACAGGGGTAGTTGCATTGAAACATAATAATGATAATATTCTGAATAACTTTGTTGATTGACGCTCTCTTTGACTTATAATTTGTTTATTTTTCCGATTTTCAGTTGGAAAAGACATAAAGGCGCTTCACCAACCTGCACTAAACAAGATTCACAAACCTCATAATTTGGTTTCGTTTTAGTTCCGGGTTAAGCTACTGGTGTCTTCCTATGACTTTCACACACTGGATCTTCAACCACTCAACAGTTACCATAAATATAATTCTGTGTTGAGAATTCCGTGTCGTTTTTATCTGTCTATAGTGCTAAATTGTCATATTATTTATCTACTATCGCCATTCATGACGAAATTATTCTTAGAAGACCTCATTCTCGGGATAATTTGATTCGGCAAAACACGTCCTATCAAGGAAGTGACGTGGCATCCTAATATAAATATAGTCTTATCTCAACACTATTTCAGAGCAAGCACGATTCTACTGCTGCTAGACTAGACCATTAACGTTGGCTATTATGGTGTTCGTGGTAGGAGTAGGCTACAAAACAGTTCATATGAATAATATGTCATTGAATTCATCATGGTTTATGTATCAAGCCACCGTCGGAGATCTTCCAAGAACATGTAATCTGTGTTTGATGAGCCATCTTATTTTGAATTCAAATTCATATTCAAATTCAAATTTAAATAATAGAAGTAACAAAAATATTATTTCATTCTTGACAAACTCAAACTGATCGGATAGTCTAAGAAATGAATAAATAAATGAATGAAAGAATGAATAACTAAATAGATAATTGAATAAATAAGATAAATGAATAAATAAAGAAAGTTTATTCTTCTATAAGGAAACTGAGTTTACAAACGGTGGATGTTAGTTATTATGACAACATTTTAGAAAATATATTTTTATTCTCAACATCACAATTAGACTTCATCAGTCGAGTCCGTTTCTCGTCTGAAATTTCTACGAGACATCATTCGCCAAAATTAGTTGTTTTATTTTCGCCTAAAATTTCCACAAGACATTATTCAAAACACGAGCACAAGTCTCCATACCAGTTTCTCGCCTACAATTTCTATCAGACACTATTTAACACACAGTAAACCTCTTGGACACAACGGTTTTTCGTCTACAATTTCTACCAGACACAATTCAACACACGGATAGACTTCTTGGACATACCAGTTTTTCGTCTACAATTTCTACCAGACACAATTTAACACACAGAAAACCTCTTGGACTTACCAGTTTCTCGTCTACAATTTCTACTAGACATTATTCAACTCACAATAATAGACTTCTTGGACATACCTATAATTTGTCGTCAACAATTTCAACTAGACATCACTCAACACGCGAATAGACTTCTTGGCCACACCTATTTGTCGTCTACAAATTCTACTAGACATCACTCAACACGCGAATATATTTTTTGAACAGACATACCCGTTTTTCGTCTACAATTTCCACAAGACGTCATTCAAAGACTTTACGAAAGAATCTCAAATGATTTCAACCCGTTTACCAACTATTTCAAACCTTCATTTTTATAATCTAACGGTAGAGTTACCACCCTTAGAGAAACATTAACATTGTTAATATTGTATTCTGAATCCGAGTCATTGTAATAAAAGATACCCACGATCCTGTTTTCATGCGAATTTATGTCTGTAATGACTTATTTTGTGATAAAATTATGAATATTTAACATCCAAGAAATAGTGACTGTGATTTTGCTGTGACGCAAGCAAATTTGTAATCAAAGAAAAGTACTCGCCCCTTCTTTGTCGGATATTCTTGAGGGAATTGGATGTACCATTGGAGTCGCCTGAAAGTGGCCACCTATTTCTTTATACCATTCCTTCCTCGTGTTACACTGTGATAATTCCTTTTAGAAAGCAATGATTCATATTCATATTCATGTTAGATTTGACAAGAATACCAGTTCTGACTGAATCAGTCGGTTTATAGGAAGAAGAAGAAGAAGAAGAAGAAGAAGAAGAAGAAGAAGAAGAAGAAGAAGAAGAAGAAGAAGAAGAAGAAGAAGAAGAAGAAGAATCCTATATGAATTAGATTAATGAAATTTTCAGATCGTTTCCTCTAATCCATATTCTCGGATATCCCATCAAATCATCATTTGGTTCGTTTTACCCAAAGTGCCACCTTCATCAGAAAGAATTTCACCGCAAAAGCTCCATTCTGTTTTGTTTTGTTTTTGTTTTGTTTTTTTCTTTTAATTGAGAGATTCAACCCAGTCCAGTATCAGATTCCTTTCACTCTTTTAAAACTATGTGCATGCTTTATAACAATGGACTTGTTTTTAACATTGTTGTTACAAAGAACATTTTGCGTTGGTTTGAGAGTATTTCTATTACAATATTGAGATCATAACAGACAGTTTGAGTTATCAGAGTTTTAGATAAATAAATGTTTATTTTAAATTTAACCATTCACAATTTTTAAAAAACAGTAATTTGTTAGGATTTGAAACCCAAAAAAAATAAAAAAATTTTGGTTAGTTTAAGGAATTAAAATCTTATTTTAGAAACGCGTTCCGAATCCTCAAGAGCTTAAATCCAAAGATCTTCTAATGTTAGAATCCACCACAAGAGACCGTATTCTGTAGAAGGAATTCACACAGACAATTAAGGAAATACCCGAAGTGCCCCGATCTGATGACCAGGAAGCAAACGGCCTTACGCCAAGATAGTTAATCGTATTACTGTAAAGTATACCATCCCATACATCAAGTGACCATGACACAACCAGCATATTTCCCCGTGGCCATGATATTGACCGTAATGATATTGGCTGGGCTTTTCGCCATCTTCATCACCGTGTCCAAACACGTTAGCTGTCCATGTCGATTTTACAAGGATGACGACGATGACGGCGATGACGAGAACGGTGAAAAACGGTCTTTGGATGTTGACGGGGTTTACCAGACCGATGGCTCTCGTCTGGTATAGGTGGTAAGTTCAATAAGGAGTATATACATATATGTAAATGAAGAGTGGTTTTCCAAAACTCCGTTTTTTTTTCTCATTTTGAGATATTGAGGATTATTTCCCCTAAAATTTCTCATTCGGTCTGATATTTTATCATAATAATTAAACTTCAAATTCACACAAATATATCGCATTTATTGTGCCAATTGATGCTTTAAAATAAAATGTACGTTTCAATATAGCTCATGGATAGAAAATCTCAAAAATTAGAAAAATCGACTTAACGAGTTTTGGAAAACCAGTCTTCATATATATATATATATATATATATATATATATATATATATATATATATATATATATATATATATATATATATATATATAACCTTAGCCAGAGTGCACGACCATTTTACGGACAAAGAGCAGCTCTAACCCTACGTTACCAGATATTCTTAGCTGCGTAGGGCTTGTCTTAGAATAGGAAACAAAAGCGCAATGTCCAAAACAAAAGGGGAAAAAAGCAGCAGAAAAAAAAACAACAAAAAACAAATAGCACCCCCCCCCCCCCCCGAAAAAATAACAAAAACAAAAACAAAACAAAGAAAAACAAAAACAAATATGGTTCCAATATCATCAGAGGTCTGGATGGATACAAACCCTGTGCACTTGACCTTCCGGTTTCAGAATGATGCCATTTTATTTTCTAGCCTTAACTCACTCAACCCTAACACCGACTATATCCGTAGTTTACCCGGGGTTACTTTTATCCCAATGGCTATTTATTTCATTTTTCTGAGACAAATCATAGTTAGGCGTAGTATCAAGGCTAATGTTTTTAATTTTTACATGTTAATGGCCGTTGAATAAAACTGTCTATGTAAATGCTCATATTAATACATTTTTTTTCAAATTTTGAAAAGTAGCAAAGATCTCTAGGATTGAGTGGATTAACTCACTCAACCCTAACACCGACCACATCCGTAGTATACCCGAGGTTACTTTTACCCCATGCCTATTTATTACATTTCATTTTCTGAGACAAATTATAGGCGTAGTATCAAAGTTAATGTCTTTAGTTTTTTACATGTTAATGGTCGTTGAATAAAACTATCTATGTACACGCTCATTTTAATACATTTTTTCCAATTTTGAAAAGTAGCAAAAATCTCTAGGATTGAGTGGGTTAATGTACGCTGGTCGTCTACAAAGATCATTCATCTTCGCTCCTTTACGTCCCGTAATCTAAATAATCTTGTCTACTAAAATAGTTATGCCACCTTATATGATTCAATACGTAGCCTATTCTTTATTGATCATCCAAATGACTTGCTACATAAACACTTCTAAGGAGTTTGAACCCGTACGAATAGAAGGTGTCACAGCTACTCACGCTTGGTTGTCCTGGTCTGCCAGATGGAAGTCTGAATTGACATTTTAACCACCACAAAGACAGAAATTAATGTTTTGCTCTAGATATATAAAATCTCAATTTTTTTAAACCTCACCGTCAACAGCGCTGTTTCTGACGGGAAAAAATGTTATATCGCCTAACAGACCTCATGTCATGTCTTGTCCTACTATGTAAATGTTGCTGTTGTCTATGGACCCCTTTGAGTGAGCACGTTTATGGAAATTACGCTATATAAATGCTCCTCAAGTTTACAAAAATGATACTCATCATGTCGAAAAATTCTTTTGAGACATTTTGTCAAGGTCAGGGTCATTTTGGTCGATTGGTATTTTCGGCCAAAATATTTTTTAATATGTGTTTTTTTTTTCTCTCAGATTTTGAGAGTTTGACAGGGTCAGAGACAGAGGCATTTTGCTTCTGGATGTATGAATATGTGTTTGTTGTGAGAAGGAATGACGATTTGGGATGTAGAGAATAACAACCTGGACAGGAAGAGAGAGAATATATATATATATATATATATATATATATATATATATATATATATATATATACATATACATATATATATATATATATATATATATAGGAAGAGAGAGAATATATATATATATATATATATATATATATATATATATACATATATATATATATAATAAGATAATAATAATAATAATAATAATAATAATAATAATAATAATATTAGTAATAATAATAATAATAATAATAATAATAATAATAATAATAATAATAATAATAATAATAATAATAATAATAATAATAATAGTAATAATAATAAATATAATAATAATAATAATAATAATAATAATAATAATAATAATAATAATAATAATAATAATAATAATAATAATAATATAATATATAATATAATGATAATAATAATAATAATAATAATAATAAAATAATAATAATAATAATAATATAATAATAATAAAGATAATAATAATAAAAATGTGTGTGTGTGTGTGTGTGTGTGTGTGTGTGTTTGGTTTAGATGAGAGGAGGAAGGAGGAGTTTTCTGGACAGCACACATTCTATCTTATGGACAGCACACGTTCTATATAATGGACAGCACACATTCTATATTATGGACAGCACACGTTCTATATAATGGACAGCACACATTCTATATAATGGACAGCACACGTTCTATATTATGGACAGCACACAATCTATATTATGGACAGCACACATACTATATCATGGACAGCACACGTTCTGTATTTAAGGCCTCATAACAAATGGCAACGAAGTGGCTTATAGGCAAGAAATTGATAGATTTGTGTCTTGGTGTGATGCCCACCACCTAGAGCTTAACATAAGCAAGACAAAGGAGCTAGTGATTGACTTTAGGAGAGTGAAGGAACCGATAGAACCGTTAAAATTAAAGGACCAATTCGTCCAGCGAGTTCCTCACTACAAATACCTTGGTGTAACAATTGATGACAGGCTCAAGTGGGATGAACACTTGAAAATAATTAGGCATAAGATGTGCAGACGTACATATTTTTTATCAAAACTCTCTCAGTTTAGAATAGATAAAACCCTCTGCACAATATTTTATAGAGCAGTAATCGAAAGTGTTTTGTCATTTTGTATAACAGCTTGGGGAGGCAATTGCTTAGCAGTGGAAAGGAACAAAATAAATTCAAATATTAAAAAATCTATTAAACGCTATATAAATGATGTTGACGATGTAGATCTTTTATACGAGAAATTTTGTATAAATAAAATAACTAAAATATTAAATGACCAGTATCATCCACTAAGACCATCAGTTATTATGTCAGAAAGAAGTGGTCGCCCTTTCTCTATTTCAACGAAAACAGAGAGACACCGAAAATCATTTCTGCCGTCCAGTATTAGGCTTTATAACAACAAGCAATAATCATTTTATACAATTATTTCGCATTTTTACTTTCAAAAAATGTAAATATTAAATTATTAATTTATTTGTTTTGCAATCTTTTCAATTTTTAATTTATAGTGACAGTTTTGACTATTTTACAGTGTTGGAATTATTCATATTATAAAGCGCAGCTCTGGTTATGGAGCTACTCCTTTTTCATATATACATCCTATTTCCATTGTATTTTTATCTTATTATGTAAATTATAACACGTCTGTACAAAAAAATTCCTTTTTGGGATGCAATAAAGTATTATTACATTATTATTATTATTATTATTATTATTATTATTATTATTATTATTATTATTATTATTATTATTATTATTATTTATTATTATTATTATTAGGACAGCGCACATTCTATATTATGGACAGCACACGTTCTATATTAAGGACAGCACACATTCTATATTATGGACAGCACACATACTATATTATGGACAGCACACATTCTATATTTAGAACAGCACACATTCTATATTATGGACAGCACACGTTCTATATAATGGACAGCTCACGTTCTATATTTAGGATAGCACACATACTATATCATGGACAGCACACATTCTATATTTAGGACAGCACACATACTATATCATGGACAGCACCCATTCTATATTTAGGACAGCACACATACTATATCATGGACAGCACACGTTCTATAGTATACATAGATACACAGCATACACAGCATGACAGCACACATTCTATATTATGGACAGCACACGTTCTATATAATGGACAGCACACATTCTATATTTAGGACAGCACACATACTATATCATGGACAGCACACATTCTATATTTAGGACAGCACACATACTATATCATGGACAGCACACGTTCTATAGCATACATAGATACACAGCATACACAGCATGACAGCATACATTCTATATTATGGACAGCACACATTCTATATTATGGACAGTACACATTCTATATTATGGACAGCACACAATCTATATTATTGACAGCACACGTTCTATATTAAGGACAGCACACATTCTATATTATTGACAGCACACGTTCTATATTATGGACAGCACACATTTTATATTATGGACAGCACACATTCTATATTATTGACAGCACACGTTCTATATTAAGGACAGCACACATTCTATATTATGGACAGCACACATTCTATATTATGGACAGCACACATTCTATATTATGGACAGCACACATTCTATATTATGGACAGCACACATTCTATATTATAGACAGCACACATTCTATATTATGGACAGCACACATTCTATATTATGGACAGCACACATTCTATATAATGGACAGCACACATTCTATATTATGGACAGCACACATTCTATATTATGGACAGCACACATTCTATATTATGGACAGCACAAATACTATATTATGGACAGCACACATTCTATATTATGGACAGCACACATTCTATATTATGGACAGCACACATTCTATATTATGGACAGCACACATTCTATATTATGGACAGCACACATTCTATATTATGGACAGCACACATACTATATTATGGACAGCACACATTCTATATTATGGACAGCACACATACTATATTATGGACAGCACACATTCTATATTATGGACAGCACACATTCTATATTATGGACAGCACACATTCTACATTATGGACAGCACACATTCTATATAATGGACAGCACACATTCTATATTATGGACAGCACACATTCTATATTATGGACAGCACACATTCTATATTATGGACAGCACACATACTATATTATGGACAGCACACATTCTATATTATGGACAGCACACATTCTATATTATGGACAGCACACATTCTATATTATGGACAGCACACATTCTATATTATGGACAGCACACATACTATATTATGGGCAGCACACATTCTATATTATGGACAGCACACATTCTATATAATGGACAGCACACATTCTATATTATGGACAGCACACATATATATTATGGACAGCACACATTCTATATTATGGACAGCACACATTCTATATTATGGACAGCACACATTCTATATTATGGACAGCACACATACTATATTATGGACAGCACACATTCTATATTATGGACAGCACACATACTATATTATGGACAGCACACATACTATATTATGGACAGCACACATACTATATTATGGACAGAACACATTCTATATTATGGACAGCACACATTCTATATTATGGACAGCACACATTCTATATTATGGACAGCACACATTCTATATTATGGACAGCACACATTCTATATTATGGACAGCACACATTCTATATTATGGACAGCACACATACTATATTATGGACAGCACACATTCTATATTATGGACAGCACACATACTATATTATGGACAGCACACATTCTATATTATGGACAGCACACATACTATATTATGGACAGCACACATACTATATTATGGACAGCACACATACTATATTATGGACAGAACACATTCTATATTATGGACAGCACACATTCTATATTATGGACAGCACACATTCTATATTATGGACAGCATACATTCTATATTATGGACAGCACACATTCTATATTATGGACAGCACACATTCTATATTATGGACAGCACACATTCTATATTATGGACAGCACACATTCTATATTATGGACAGCACACATTCTATATATAGTACAGAGATGATGAAAGAGGGTTTATTTTTACTCATTGGTCTTTCATACAGGATGATTCTTATATCAATTGTCACATAATATCTGTGTATCTATACCTGTATATAATGCGATCATAAAATGATTCTTATATCAATTGTCACATAATATCTGTGTATCTATACCTGTATATAATGCGATCATAAAATGATTCTTATATCAATTGTCACATAATATCTGTCTATCTATACCTGTATATAATGCGATCATAAAATGATTCTTATATCAATTGTCACATAATATCTGTGTATCTATACCTGTATATAATGCGATCATAAAATGATTCTTATATCAATTGTCACATAATATCTGTTTATCTATACCTGTATATAATGCGATCATAAAATGATTCTTATATCAATTGTCACATAATATCTGTGTATCTATACCTGTATATAATGCGATCATAAAATGATTCTTATATCAATTGTCACATAATATCTGTGTATCTATACCTGTATACAATGCGATCATAAAATGATTCTTATATCAATTGTCACATAATATCTGTGTATCTATACCTGTATATAATGCGATCATAAAATGATTCTTAAATAGCTTTTATTGCATCATCATCATCATCATCATCATCATCATCATCATCATCATCATCATCATCATCATCATCATCATCATCACGTTATTATTTTTAATACTATTACAAACATTATTAACTCGCTGTACAGCCTATGGCAAAGTCAAGCGATGTTGAACGTGGTAGATGTCTGGGCGAGTGACAATGTTTAAAAAAGGACATAGATCTTCCGGGCGCTATGTCCACGAGTAAATTACTTTACACACATGACCCCTTTTGAAGCAGATATGAATAAGTGAAAAGAAGAAGAGCGCATAACAGGCAGCTTGTACAGCAGGAAACTAGATGAACAAATATAAAATAATTATTTTTTTAAATTCTTATTATTCATAACATGTAATATTTCTTCAGGATGCATCTCGAAAAAAGACCGCGATACAACTTGCAATAGCCAGCCGCACTACAGTGCCGCAGAGAGAACTTTTTGGTGTCTTGTTCAAAGAAAGAAAACGCAATGTCAGCAGCCGAGCTCGAAACGGTCCCTCGCATGGGGTTGTAATGCCTATGGATAGAACGAACTTGACGTCACTCGTGTCTTTGTTATTGTTTTTTTTTTTTTGATACCCGCGTTTATGAGTAATTCTCACTAAACTGTATAAACCAAACTAAAAACGTTTAAGGTTACACACAGTTTTGTGTGTTGGTCCGTTATACTTCCGGATGGCAATTTTGGAAGGGTTCTTAGTTTACTCATTAAACAATTTTGGTCCCTTAAATATCGATCGATTTAAATGACTCTCATCTTGTCAAAAACTCTCAAACCTGGGACTTCAATGAAGACTTCGAGTAAGTCTCAGGTTTGAGAGTTTTTGACAAGATGAGGGTCATTTTAATTTATCGATATTTGAAGGACAAATTTTCTGGCCAAAACTTCAAAATTGTCTCTTCGTTTTGTTTTGATTTTTTCTGTATTTTTCGAGTGAGGCAGTATACGGCCTTGTGAAATAATGAATTGAACGTTATTAAGGATGTTTTTAAAAAAAAACGATAAAAAGCTATATGCTTATGCAGATATCATCATCATCATCATCGTCATCATCATCATCATCATCATCATCATCATCATCATCATCATCATCACCATCATCATCATCATCATCGTCATCATCATCATCATCATCATCATCATCATCATCATCATCATCCTCATCATCATCATTATCATTGCCATCACCCTCCTCCTCCTTCTCCTCCTCATCGTCCTCCTCCTTCTCATCATCCTCCTCTTCATCACCATCATCATCATCATATCATCATCATCATCATCATCATCATCATCATCATCATCATCATTATCTTCATCATCATCAGCATCAATATCATTGCCATCCTCCTCCTCCTCCTCCTCCTCCTCCTCCTCCTCCTCCTCCTCCTTCCTCCTTATCATCATCATCATCATCATCATCATCATCATCATCATCCTCATCATTATATTCCTTAAAAACCGTGTCGCACTTTTCTCTCCAATAGTTTACTTATTTGTAACGAAACATGTATAAGTGGTTGCTTCTAATTTATGCTTTAAAATCAAATGTTTTTATGATCCTTTTTTATTGTTGATGCTTTAAAATACATTTATT
>NC_088365.1:61822829-61857829 GCF_034508935.2 Berghia stephanieae | reverse complement strand
ACAGCGTTGTCTTTGTCCGAAAAATTGTAATATCGCCTAATAGGCGTTATGTCCCGTCCTACTTGTTAAATGTTGCTGTTGACCAGGGACCCCTTGTAAAGCGCTTTGAGCACATTTAGTGGATATTGCGCTATATAAAAAAGCTCAATTTAATTTAATTTAATTAACGTGTAATAATTAAAAACAATAGCTTTGATACTACGCCTATAATTTGTCTATGAAAAATGTATTAAATTAAAATAGGCATAGAGGGGAAAAGTAACCCCGGGTAAACAACGGATATAGTCGGAGTTAGGGTTGAGTGAGTTAACCTTCGGTGTATGTCAAAAGTTGATATTACCATGTCAAATAACTAGCTGTTCATTCAAAGTAATAAACAAAAAATGAATATATAACAGCTTAAAAAAAACAAACAAACAACAACAACAAGCCAAAACAAAAGAACAAAATACCAAACACGGAACGTTTCGGGCTCAAAAGCCATTCTTCAGCCAACAACAACATCAACAAGAACAAGAACAACAACAACAACAACAACAACAACAACAACAACAACAATAAATACATAATGAACACATTACTAAAAAAAAAAAATAACCCCGCTAGGCTGAAGAAGGGTTTTTGAGCCCAAAACATTCCGTGTTTTGGTATGTTGTTCTTCTTTGAAGCGGTTATATCCATTTTTAAAATGTTTATTACTTTTTACAGTCAACAGCTTCTAGCAGCTTTGTCGTTCATAACACATTAACTCTTTCAGCGCCATTGGCCGCACTGTGCGGCCAGAGCGGAATCTGTTCTATCGGCCAATGGCCGCACTGTGCGGCCAGAGCGGAATCTGTTCTACCGGCCAATTGCCGCACATTGCGGCCGGTCTTGAAAGGCAAAAACAATAATGTAATCCAATCCTACTTTCTAATAATATGCCCTTACAGAGAGAACGTCAACATAGCATTCATTGCGCATGTGTCTGTCTTATCAACTGAGTGAATCTATCGTTTGGTTAATGAGATGTCACTAATTACATTGGAGAAATCACTTTTAAAAATGTTATTATATACATACTTTTATAAAATAAAAATATAACTAATAAACTTATTTTGATGAAAAGTTCACAGTGATGTACCAGTTAAATTGTTTCTCAGCGATATTTTAGTCTGAGTTATCTAACCGTGAAGTGATTTCACGGCGGTTAATCTTAATTTTGAGGGCATTCCTTATTATTTTCTTTTTTTTTTTCAACACATCACTGTTTATAAGTTTTTTATTAATTTTTTAAAAGTATGTATATAATAACATTTTTAAAGTGACATCTCATTAACCAAACGATAGATTTCCTCAGTTGATAAGAGAGACGCATGCGCAATGCTATGTTGACGTTCACTCTGTAACAAGGGCAGGTTACTTTCTACAAAAGGATTATAAATTGAACCAATGTCATCAGAACGTTTAATTGGGCCTAAGGGGGTATTTTAGTTGAGATTTTGCACCGAATTCGAATGTCACTTTGTCTTAGCTTGTCATTCTCACGCTGCCTCAATCAGGTGTCAGCCATTTTGCGACGGAAATGCAAATATTTTAACCTCAGCGCTGAAAGAGTTAATTCAAGGTTTGGAATTCCGTTGCCAGTTGTTAAGTGGCGAGTAAATTACACACTTAATTATGAGCATAGGGATCTGTGCCGTAGTATGAAAAAAGAAAAAAAAAGAAAGAAAAAAAAAAAAAAAAGAAACCACACGTTTTAAACAATTTGGCCATGAAACTCCTCCTTCAAATATAGATCGATGGGTATAAAAACTCCCAAACCTGAGACTTCTTGAAGGCTTCTTTGAAGTCCCAGGTTTGAGAGTTTTTGACAAAATAAATGAGGGTCACTTTCATCTATCGAAATAGTTTGAAGGACGAGTTTTCAGGCCAAATAATAAAAAAAAATTATAAACGTGTTTTTTTTTTTTTTTTAATATATATAGGACAGCAGATCTGTGAGTGATTATCTGAACAATGTTGTGGTTTATATCATAGCACACTTGATCGGTGTACACAAAACAAATGAGATTTTGAGAGCTTTAGATATCTCGCATTATCAGGACCTGTTTTGTCCCATGAAGATATTGTGGCAATATTTCAATATTGAATTTTTGAGGTTAACAAAAAATCAAACAATAAATAAGGTGAGCTTTTATTTGAATATTATAAGAGAGAATGTAAATGTTGCTGCTGGGAGCTCGAAGAAATAAGTAACAATGTGAAATTGAACGTAAGCTTCAATTTAATAAACGAAAACAAATTTATGATGTGGACGTTGCGGGTTTCCCCTTTATCAGTAAAAAAGGACGATTTCAAATACCACAGAGGAATGAGATAATGTGATAGTGGCGTTGTTATAGGTGAATAAACCCTTTTCATTCATCCTGTTCTGTTGGAGATATAGAAACAATTGTCTCGGCCAAAAATGTGTGAGTGACTTTATTTATATTTATATTAGCTCTAACCAACAATATCGGACACTCTCGTACCTACAAGTACCCACCAATAGTCATATATATATATAATATATATATATATATATATATATATATATATATATATATATTCATATATTTATATATTCGTGTCCTGGTTACATTAATTAACTCTGCCGAAATCTGAAAAAAAAGGACACATTTTTACAAGTTTGGTCAGAGCAGTCCTTCAAAATATCGATCGATTGAAATGACCTTCACCTTTCCAAATCGCCCTTGAAATCTCATGTCCGAGAGTGTTGATTAAAAAGGACATTTCAATCGTTTGCTATTTTGATGAACGAGATTTCGGCCAAAATTCTCTCAATTTTTTCTTCCGGAGTGCAGCTGATATTAGGGAAAAAGAAAAACATGGCCTCAAAAAAACTGGTTCAAATCTCATTGAAAGTGTAAGACCACTTTTCCGGGGGGACTGGACACATAACGTGTGTAATTATTCTCCTCATTTCAGAGTGACGGCATCTTATTTTCTAGTATGAAAGAACCTCCATCCATCCTCGCTCTTTTACGTCCCGTAATCCTTAGAATCTGCCTATATATTCCTGCTAATAAAATAAATAGTGATGCCACCTGCTGATTGAATATGTAACCTATTGAATATTAGTCCTCCAAAGGTCTGGTTACGTACACACTTCCAATGCTTTTGGAACCGGAAATGTAGAAGTTGTGACGACACGAATTTTCTTCCCTTTTGTTTCGGCAGGCAGAATCGATGACCATTTTACCTAAATATGTACTGGGCTCAAGTGACACCGACCGTCGCTTTCACTAGCTCTTACGAAGGCGACGCGTCAACTTCGCCCATTGCCATCGTTAACTTACGAGTAATTGGATTCAATAGTCTGATGTCACGCCGCCCAGCAACGGCGGCCATCTTGGTTCTAAACAAAGAAAATCATTACTTTTTATTCTTCATGCTGGCTAGAACTTTTCATAAGCCTTATGATCAGAACGTGTAAAAGTCAAAACATGATCGAATTTATGTTTTTTTTCCCTCTGGATACGCTTTATGCTCGCCGGAGAAATCTTTCATACGGGCGTCCGCCATTGTTCCGATAGTTTAGAGCCAGTGTTACTAAGTTACCATGCGTCATTAGGAAGGAAGTGACGTTACGACTATTGAATCCTATTATCACTAAAATGTATTAACCAGACTATAAACGTTCATGGTTACACACAGTTGTGTGTGTTGATCCTTTATATTTATCTTATCTTATCTTACTAAAGGCTTAATAGGAATGATCCTTTAAATGCCTTATACAATAGTTTATAATTACATAATCTAATATAGCTTGCATTGTATCATTCACAGAGAGTTTTGCACAACTTTGAATATCAGGGAAAATGTATCAATGCGGCAATGTAAAATCGAAATGAATCATAAATGTACACAGTTCATCGTACAATGAAATATTAATGACAAAAACAACCATGAAAGCAACAACGATAATAATCATACATAAGTCTCTGATAAATTATGATTTTACATTATTTCAGATGTCATGCATTTTACTGGTCAACATTTACATCCCTGTCTAAAAAATCATGAAATTAATGGAAACAATTACATCCACATGATAATTTAAAGTTTAAAAGATACATAAATGGATAAATAACAAAAGAAACAAACAAACAAATAAATGAATAGATAGATAATCAAATGTTAGGAGTTTCTTAACCAAGCGCAAAGCATCTCTATAAATGTTTAAGGTTACACATTATTTTAAATTTGAGTTTTATATAGCGCATTATCCACTAAACGTGCTCAAAGCGTTTTACAATGTGCCCCTGGTCAACAGCAACACTTACCATGTAAGAGGAGACATGACTGAGGCCTTTTAGGCGATATTACCATTTTTTTTCTGGACAGAGACAACGCTGTTAACGGCCAGGTACTCATTTTACACCTCAGTACGGTGAGAGAATGTGAATAAAGAGCCTTTTCCAATGACTCAACTTTGCGCCGAGCGAGGCTCGAACCCAGGACCTTCCGATCCGAAAGCGAGTGTCATAGCACTAGACCACATAGCCGTTTTATGTGTTGGTACTGTTGATATAGATAGAATGAAGTTGACGTCACTCAGGTATTTGTTATTGTTTGTTTTTTTTGTGTTTGTTTTTTTTTTTTTTTGCCATCCGCGTTTATGAGTAATTCTAACAAAACTGTATTAACCTGACTATAAACGATCATGGTTACACAAAGTTTTGTTTGTTGGTCCGTTATACTTCCGGATGGCAATATTGTGAGCTCCTTTGCCAAGCGCATACTATCTATATCCGGATGACGGACGATATGGGTTTTGTTTATATTCAAAGCGAAACACATCGTATCAATAGATAGTATGCAGATGACGTCACTCAGGCCTTTGTTATTGTTTTTGCCATCCGCGTTTGTGAGTTGTTCTCACTAAACTGTATTAACCAGACTATAAAAGTTCATGGTTACACAGAGTTTGTGTGTTGGTCCGTTATACTTCCGGATGGCAATGTTGTGAACTCCTTGGCCAAGCGCATTCTATCTATATAAGTTCACACACACCGCGTGTCACTGAATGACACACAACAAACTTCACCTGATTGTTTTCCTCGAGAAAAGGAAAACTGATTTCCACCAACTGTCTCAGCCTCTGTTTGACACAGACAGAGAACGACACAGACAGAGAACGTTGCCGTGCCAAGACGTAGCCAAATCCAAAAGGACTGGCAGTTTGACGTCATTATTTGGTTTTTGCACCGCTTATTGAGTTGTCGTTAGTCGAGCTCATGGAAACAAGTTATTTCATTGGTTGAACTATTGAATACAACTCACGATTTGTTTTCTTTTGTGGCAAAAGACTGTCATTTTGACGTCATTTTTTGGTCAGTGTCAGGCTATAACTTTACGAAGGCCACGCTTGAATCCTCTAAGACTTTTAGTTTGACGTCATTTTTTTGGTGTGTCGTGTGTAGCGTCTGGTATTGTCGTTCGTAGAGATCAAGGAAATAAGTGATTCCATTTGTTGAACTATTGACGAATACAACTCACGATTTGTTTTATTTTGCGGCCAAAGACTTGTATAGATAGTATGCGCTTGGCTAAGGAGTTCACAACATTGCCATCCGGAAGTATAACGGACCAACACACAAAACTTTGTGTAACCATGATCGTTTATAGTCAGGTTAATACAGTTTAGTGAGAATTACTCATAAACGCAGATGGCAAAAAAAAACAACAACAAAGACCTGAGTGACGTCAACTTCGAACTATCTATAATAGTGAGCGACATTAAAAATGATGAACTTCGACCCGGTTAGCTAAAACTAGATTTTGTCTGCAAAAAATTAGCATGAGAACTTCATCATAATATGATTATGTAATCTCAGCTTAACACTGCCAGCTGCAATAATAATAATAATAATAATAATAATAATAATAATAATAATAATATTAATAATAATAATAATAATAATAATAATAATAATAATAATAATAATAATAATAATAATAATAATAATAATAATAATAATAATAATAATAATAATAATAATAATAAATAACAATAATAATAATAATAATAATAATAATAATAATAATAATAATAATAATAATAACAATAATAATAATGATAATAATAATAATAATAATAATAATAATAATAATAATAATAATAATAATAATAATAATAATAATAAATAATAATAATAATAATAATAATAATAATAATAATAATAATAATAATAATAAGACAACACTTATTTAAATTTGGGCCATACAATATTTTCTTCAAATATCGATCGATTAAAATGATGACCCTTATCATGTCAAAAACTCTCAATCTTGAGACTTCGCGAAGTCTTTGGTTTGAAAGGTTTTCTTGTTTTTTTTTATTTATTTAATAATTTATTCCTTGTTGTTGTTGTTGTTTGTTTGTTTGTTTTTTAAATCTTTTTTCCCAGAAATGAGAGTCAATTTTAATCTATCGGTATTTAATTTTTAATATGATCTCAGAGTATGACAGAATATCAATTTGGCAAATTGCCAATTAAGGAGAGGGAAAGAAAAAGCAAAGGCGTGATGCAATCATTGTCATGTGACTCTGGCGATAACATCAGCTTACTGTTTACATGTGAATTCCCGCAGTTTGTCTACATTTCCGACGACGATGTCTTTTTTTTTCGTTTTTTTTTTTTTTTTTTTTTTTTTTTTGTTTGTTTTTGTGTGTTTTTTTTCTTTTTAAAGGGCATGTTGATTCAATGCCGTAAGGACATTGGTTGGGGGGGGGGGGGGGGTGATATTTTGAGAGAGAGAGAGAGAGAGAGAGAGAGAGAGAGAGAGAGAGAGAGAGAGAGAGAGAGAGAGAGTGAGCATTAATTATATAATCTTATAATTTTATTATCTGTCATTGGATTTTAACTCAGTTGTCAGCTATTTCATTACAGCAATAAATAGATATAAACACAGACGGTGAATTTAAATAAATCATCAGGGTTGCCAATTTGGCAGATTTTCTGCCAAATGTCCTTTTTTTGGCAGAATTTGAAGTCGTCTACAGAGAAAAATCGGTTTGGCAGTTTGGCAGATATTTGGAAAATGTTATTTTCCGAGGCCTAGGGATGAATGCATCGGTCTACTCCACGTTTTCCATGGCAATTTTTATGTATTAGTGATTTTTTTAAACTTGGGAAATGAAAAGAAAATTTATGACATCGGCCTTGAGAATTTTTTGTTTAACAAAACTGATGAGTTTTCAAAGGGGGTACTATAAATAGTACGGTTTGGCAGATTTTTGTGGTATTTGGCAGATTTTTTAAATCCAGTTGGCAGAATGCCTGAAATTAATCTGGCAACCCTGTAGGGTAAAATCATACTTAGAATTCCCGATTTTTGTCAACTTTGTATATAAATAGGCATGCCCATTGACCCCGATCCAATCAGTCTGAATTCAATTTTGATTAGCGAAGGTTTGCTCTACATTTCCTACATATTACGTTTCATCATTCACTGCATAACGGCTAACTCAGGAACTTTGTCGTGTCGTGTTGTTTACAGTTGAGATCGTTGAAGTGTGTATCAATAAATGTGGACATATTCAAAGGTAAGGAATGTTAAAAGTTTAAAAAGCGCGTATTGTTTGGGTTGATTAAGCTTGGAATCTTGTTTGTGATTTCCTTCCTGTGTTATTTTTCCATCGTCTTGAATCGTTAATTGATCTTTGTTATAAATCCCATTGTTCTCGAGTTGTAGTTTGTTTTAAAAACGAATGAGTGGAGGGTTTTCTTTGGATTGAATATCGATAATAAAAAAATAAATCAAATGAATTAGTAATTTGAAGCTACAATGTCCGTATAATCGGAGTTTCTTCCGTTTTGTATAGAATTAAAAAGGTTGAAAGAACAATAACAATAGACATCAAGTGGAAGTGAATGTAACCACTCCCCTCGGTGCTCAAAGCGCTTTACAAGATGTCCACAGCAAACAGCAACACTTAACAGGTGGGACAAGACTTGTCACCTGTTAGGCGATACAGCAATTTATTGAGGGGGGGGGGGGGGGGGGGGGGGGGGGATTTCGACCTAGCAACACTGTTCATTTTAAAGCTGAGTAAGACGAGAGAATGTGAGTCAAATGACTTCCATTTTCATGGAAAACTCCATCTTTGTTTCTGGTTTGTTTGTTTGTTTTTGCCATCCATTTTATGAGTGATTCTCAGTAAACTTTGTTGTTAACCAGACTACAAACGTTCAAGATTACGCATAATTTTGTGCGTTGGTCCGTTATATCGGGAGGCCTTCCGAAAGCTCCTCGTGCTAGCATTTCTTTCAATTTGTATTTTCACTGTGGATCTTTTGTCATGAGTTTATTTATTCAATTTGTCAATATTCTAGTCGCATTTAAAAAACTCTAAAACAAACCTTGGTAGATTAGTGAAAGTTCAAACTTTCCTAATACGACCGTTGTTTTGGTTTTCCGTCGCCATTTTGTTTTGTAAAGTCTTGAAAGCAGTCCTAGGTTATTTTTTTCTATAAGGGTCAGCTCGAGGTCGGAGGATTATTTTTTTTTTCTATTAGCGTTAGTCATTAGATGATGAAAGTGCTTGGGTGTTTGTTTTTCCTTTTTGGGTTAGTTAAAGGTACTTGGTTTTATTTTTTTCTTAAGGGTTAGTTGTGGGAATATGTGAATTGTTTCCCTTAGCACGAGAAGCTTTCGGAAGGCCTCCCATTATATTTCCGAATGGAAATGTTGCGAGTTTCTTAGCCAAGCGCACAGCATCTAAAGATAGAACGAAGTTGACGTGACTCAGATCTTTGTTATTGTTTTTTGCCATCCACGTTTTACAGTAATACTCACTTAACTGTATTATCCATACAATAAACGTTCATGGTTACATAAACCTCTGTGTAACCTTAAACGTTATAGTCTGGTTAATACAGTTTAGTGAGAATTACTCATAAAAGCTGATGGTAAAAAAAAAAAAAAAAAAAAAAACAATAACAAAGACTCGAGTGACGTCAACTTCATTCTATTTCAAGGATAAAAAGTAAACCAAAGTCTAATATTTATTTATAGATAGTATGCAGATGACGTCACTCAGGTCTTTGTTATTGTTTTTTGCCATCCGGGTTTATGAGTAGTGCTCACTGAACTCTATTAACCTGACTATAAACGTTCATGGATACACACAGCTTTGTGTGTTGGTCCATTATACTTCCGGATGGCAATGTTATGAGCTTCTTAGCCAAGCGCATACTATCTATAAGCATCCAAACCACCCCACCATATGTGACTCACTCTTTCAAAATGGTATTATGTGGGGATGAATAGATGGAACGAAAAGGACGTCACTCGGTCTATTTGTTATTGTTTTTAGACAGCAATTAAAAAAAATTAGTTCTCACTAAATAAACTACCTCTGTACAACTACAGCCACCACCACATCATTACTACAACTACGACTACGACAGTTTTCAGTGAGGGGACAAAAACTAATTTTCAGAGACGGGAGAGCGATCTACTACTGCGAATAGTGGTTCCACGGTGGCCTGCCCCACTCTTCACGGTCCTACTGCGAATAAGCACTGCGAATTGTTTTTGACACACTCTTACTGCTAACGTCATTGTGTGTGTGTGTGTGTGTGTGTGTGTGTGTGTGTGTGTGTGTGTGTGTGTGTCGGGAGAAAGGAACCACTTGTACTTCTTTGAAATTAGTGTCATTTTGACATTTTAACGCTTAGCGGGAGATTGGATCAATACCTATGGCTATGACAAAAGCCATGTATTATTATTATTATCATCATCATCATCATCATCATCATCATCATCATCATCATCATCATCATCATCATCATTATTATTATTATTATTATTATTATCATCATCATCATCATCATCATCATCATCATCATCATCATCATCATCATCATCATCATCATCATCATCATCATCATCATCATCATCATCATCATTATTATTATTATTATTATTATTATTATTATTATTATTATCATTATCATTATTATTGTTTTTGTTATTGTTATCGTTATTGTTATGATTGTTATTATCGGAACTCAATGAAAAAAATTCAAATGTGAAAAGTATATTAGACTTCAACAGTATGATAGCTTTTAATACTCTTAACAGGTAGGCTACGCTCCATTGAAAACTTGTGTCATTTCAGAAAGATCACACATAAAATGGTTTAACTCAGAGAGAAAAAAAATAGCCAAAATTGAGAATAGGAAGGCAGAAAGAGTTTGGCCAAAAAGTGACCTCGAAGTACACAAAGAAATGTATTATAAATCTGTAAAAAATATTAGTTCTATAATTTGATAAAGATGGCAAAAAGAAATTATTACAACACTAAAATAGAAAACATCAAAACTTGTAAAGAACTCTACAGCGTAATTGACAATCTACTAGGGAAACAAAAGAACTGTCAATTGGATTCAGTAGTCTGATGTCACGCCGCCCGGCAACGGCGGCCATCTTGATTCTAAACAAAGAAAATCATTACTTTTTATTCTTCAAGCTGGCCAGAACTTTTCATATGCCTTGTGATCAGAATGTGTAAAAGTCAAAACATGATCAAATTTATGGGTTGTTTTTTTTTCCTCTGGATACGCTTTTATGCTCGCCGGAGAAATATTTCATACGGGCGTCCGCCATTGTTCCGATGGTTTAGAGCCAGTGTTGCTAAGTTACCATGCGTCATTAGGAAGGAAGTGACGTTACGACTATTGAATCCAATTCCCAGTTTCAAAAAGTGATAACCTCCTTGCTGAAGATATTTTTGCTGATCATTTTTAATAGACCTGTAAATTCTCAGTCAATTAACTGAAATCAGTCAATTTGTCAAATTCAAATATTTAAAAAAAGGAAAGAAAGAAAGAAATAAATAAAAAAAGAAAGAATTCACAAATCGTAGTCCATGACCGTAAAGTAATTAGGAGTGTTCCACAGCGCTACGCATAGCTCATGGGGACCGTTTATATTAACGATGTATATATTGCCAAGACTAAGCGACGCTTTTTATAAAAGGCGTGTCTGAACACTTCCCTGGGTATTTTCACACATCCTTCGTTAAATTATTTTTTCACTTTCCAAACCCGTCGTGATCCCAACTGTAGCCAATTTTAACTGAGCCACCGAGCGATAAATTTCACTGTTTCATCTAAGCCAAAATTGACCACATTTACCTGGCGAGTCTCAAAACTATGATAAAGTAAATTGCGAATGCCAGAAGTACGTTATGTAGACACCTTCAATTCGAAAGTTTGGATAGATTGCTACAAAGCACATTTCGATTGCCTCACGTTGTAAACAAACTGGTTGACCGTTTCTTCACTGATTGAGTACCTGATTATAAGAACAATGGTAAGTAGCCTAATTAATTCCCGTGCAAATCAGGACGTTTTCTGCCATTGTTTTGCTCAAGCCCAAGCGAGCTTGCTGTTTTGTGGCGATTTACCTTCATTTCGATTCTTTGAATTTTTCCGCTACGCCTGCCGAAGTTTCTTCTTGATAATTCACTTCTACTTAATACTTCAGTGTATTGGCCTGAAGTCATATTTATTTAAGTTTTTTTTTTTCTGTCATTTACTGATTGAAAATCAAGTTTGCTCATTGCTACATTATTCTAATGTTCTCACAATGGCTGAGCTGTTCGTGGATCGCAATTCAATTCAGACTTGTCGAGCATCGATAAAGATGTGAGGAATAAATTCAATTGGTCATGGCTAGAAGTTAAAGATGATAATGGTGATTATTTTTCTGACTATGTCAAAAAAATTCCAGAGGCAGGAATATGACTTTGATGAAGTCATCTTTACCTATATGAATGACATGCTTATTTAGCATTCCTTCTACATCAAATTATGGCAGTCATACTTCCAGTAAGAAATAACACCCACCATTTTAGTGTATTGTATTTATCACTCTGCTCTCCAATGATGCCCTTATTTTTAAAAAAATAATTGAATCTTCAGTTTGTCGAGTTTCAGTCAATTTTTATAGAGCTCATTTACAGGTCTATTTTAAGACTGCTCCGTTTTGTTTTAAAAGCCGAAGTGATGAAGCACCTGACTCGATACATTAAAAGCATGTTAGAAATAATATATGTACCAAATAGGAATTTACGATTATCGACTGACATAACGAGGCTTACTCCCAGCAATAGTGAGTGACATGGTCTTTTCAATTTCTACTGTAAGAGTCTAAACTATTCCAACAAAATACCGTTTTGAGTGGATAAGTCACATTTGTCTCGTTCATGCAGGTTTTCCAATAAATGGCGTCTCAATTACCGGCTTGCACCAAACAGTATTGATCTTATCAATATTCTGGCGTACTACTTTTGAAAGAGAAAAACAGGAAAAACAACAAGCCCCCCGCCCCCCGCCTATAGATAGTATGCGCTTGGCTAAGAAGCTCATAACATTGCCATCCGGAAGTATAACGGACCAACACACAAAACTGTGCATATCCATGAACGTTTATAGATAGTTCGAAGATGACGTCACTCAGGCCTTTGTTATTGTTTTTGCCATCCACATTTGTGAGTTGTTCTCACTAAACTGTATTAACCAGACTATAAAAGTTCATGGTTACACAGAGTTTGTGTGTTGGTCCGTTATACTTCCGGATGGCAATGTTGTGAACTCCTTGGCTAAGCGCATTCTATCTATAGTCAGGTTAATACAGTTCAGTGAGCATTACTCATAAACGCGGATGGCAAAAAACAATAACAAAGACCTAAGTGACGTCATCTTCGAACTATCTATAAAAAATTTTGGCCAGAAAACTCAACCTTCAAATATCGATCATCGATTAAAATGACGCTAATCGTGTCAAAAACTCTCAAACCTGGGACTTCAAAGATTTCTTCACCCAGGTTAAGTGTTTGTTGTTGTTTTTTGACAAAATTTGGGGACAGCGTGGCTCAGCGGTACGGTCTTTGCTTCGTACCTGAAAGGTATCGAGTTCGACTACCCGCCGCGTTGTGTGGCCTTGAGCAAGTCACCTAGCCTTAGCTCAATTTGCGGCGCTGCACTGCGGCTGACGCCTGGGTTATTCCAGTCTTCCCTTGGAATAGACCCTTAAGAAAAATTTCCCCTTAGGGATGAATAAATGGAATTTATTTATTTTATTTATTTTATTTAAATTTATTTTAATTGATTGATATTTTTGACAGACAAGTTTCCCCGGCGAAAAAAAAATTAATTAAATAGTTGTTTTCACATGACGACAACATTATTATGAAACTTTGCTTGTTTTGTTTTATTAGAATATATGTTTTACAAACTTGAGAAAACCTTTTATAATTACCTGTAACAGAATAGCTGTATTAGCTGGTTGGTAGCGTTGGTAGTCGCCTATGGTTTATCAGTTTGCAATGACAAAAGGCCTAGTGATAGGAATTGTAACTTGTAACTCACTCTCTCTCTCTCTCTCTCTCTCTCTCTCTCTCTCTCTCTCCCTCTGTCTCTCCCTCTGTCTCTCTCCCCCCCCCCTCTCTCTCTCTTCCCCCCCCCCTCTCTCTCTCTCTCTCTCTCCCTCCCTCTCTCTCTCCTCTTCTCTCTTTCCTCGCTTCTCCTTTCTCTCCTTTTCTCTCTGCTTTTCTCCTCTCTCTCTCTCTCTCTCTCTCTCATCTCTCTCTCTACTCTTGTCTTATCCTCTGCTCTTTCTCTCTGTCTATCTTCTCTCTCCTCTCTCCTCCTTTCTCTCTTTTCTCTTTCTCCTCTCTCTCTCTCTCTCTCTCTCATCTCTCTCTCCTCTCTCTCTCTCTCTCTCTCTCTCTTGTCGTGTAAATCTCTCTCTCCCCTCTCTTTTCACTCTACCTCTCAATCTGCTCTCTCTCTCTCTCTCTCTCTCTCTCTCTCTCCTCTCTCAATCTCTCTCCCCTCTCTTTCCCATCCTCTCTCTCTATCTCTCTTCTCCTCTTCTCTCTCCTCTCTCTCCTCCCTCCTCTCTCTCACCTCTCTCCTCTTCCTCTCCTCTGTCTCTCTCCCTCTCTCTCTCCCTCCCTCTGTCTCTCTCCCTCTCTCTCTCTCTCTCTTTTTCTCTCTCTCCCTCTGTCTCTCTTCCTCCTTCTCTCTCTCTGTCTCTCTCCCTCCCTCTCTCTCTCTCTCTTTCTACCTCTCTCCCTCTCCCTCTCTCTCTCTCACTCTCTCTCCCTCCCTCTCTCTTTCTCTCTCTCTCTCTCTCTCTCTCTCTCTCTCTCTCTCTCTCTCTCTCTCTCTCTCTCTCTCTCTTTGTCTTATTCTCGCTTTCTCTGTGTATTTGCGTCTCTCTTCTTTCTCTCTAGTCTTTTACTCTCTCTCTCTCTCTTTCTATCTCTCTCTCTCTCTATCTCTCTCTCTCTCTCTCTCTCTCTCTCTGTGTGTGTGCGTGTGTCTAAATCTCTCTCCCCCCTCTCTTTTTCACTCACCTAATCGCTCTCTCTCTCTCTTCCCCCCCCCCCCCCCTCTCTCTCTCTCTCTCCCTCTCCCTCGCATTTATTCATAACATGGCAATTTATTTACTTACCGGTGTTTTGTAACCAGACCCCTCTATTTCCCCTGAGAATGTGTAGACTTTAAAATTCAACTACAATTTATAGCTTTTTATTGTTAAAGTGCACCCTCCCCCAAACGCCCCCCCCCCCATCCCATCCCCAGTGCCTCTCTCCATATCCCACCCTACCCCCCCCCCCCCATGCCTTATTCCGCTCGTTAAAACTCCTAACAAACCAGGATATAATATGACCTAGATGCACTCATTTGCAGGTGTGATAACATAACGCAACTATAGGCCCGATTTAATATTGTTGTAATAGAAAATATTTTGCGTCGGTTTAAAGATTACTTCAATTACAACAATGCAGCCCATAGCAATTTCGGTTATCAGACATGCAATAGGCCCCTTAAAATATTTTTTTTTTAAACTCAAACATAATAAAAAGCAATTATCAATCAATTCATTATAACTTGACCTGACTTAACGCCTCCAGCTTTCGATGTCAACGGACTTCCCAGGTTCGATCATTCCTCTTATTCGTGTTGCGACAGTTCTCCAATGGGAGCGATCTATATTCATGTTTTCGTCCAACCTAGTCATCGATCACATGATCTGTTGCCGTACAACGATTGGATATTTCCCAATGTATCTGAACACGCTGCTTTCTTTATGAGAGTTGTAAACATACCTCATCATCATCATCATCATCATCATCATTATCATCATCATCATCATCACCATTATCATCACCACCATCAATTTATGAAAACCATTTTTATTTACAGGTAGACAAAGAATCCACAAATCCCAAGAAGATTTAAACCAAGACGCCACCACACTCAAACACAAATCCACATACCCAACCCAACACCCCACCTTCTTTCAGAGAGAGAGAGAGATCAGAAAAAATAAACCCCAATGGATTCGAGCGTTGAGATGGCAGTAATCATCTGTGTCGTGCTCGGTCTGTGTGTATTCGGAATTATCTGTACTATTTATTGGTTGTACTGCAGCTCCAACAGACAGCGTCATCCAAATTCCAACGAGTCTGAGATGCAAAACATTAATAAGGAAGGGCAATACGACCCGTTGGTTTGAATCTCGTTCAAAACAATAAGTATCGTTAAATAATTTGTTAAACGCTTTATTAACTATTGAGCTACTTAGTTGTGCCCAGCACTGTGAACTCGATTGATACTTTGAGATAAATTAATTATACTCGTCAGTCTTGCCCACCAGGTGAATTGTACCGAATTTAGTGAGAATAACTCACCAAACTGGCGGTCTAAAAACAATAACAAAGAGCTGAGTGACGTCACCTTCATTCCATTCTCAACAATTCCTATCTAATCAATATTTCAAAGTATTCCTGTGACTACAAACTTGTGACTTCTGCATCCCATAATCCCCTCGACAAAGGATTCTTGTGATTAGAATCAAACTTGTGACTTCTGCATCCCATGATTCCCTCGACAAAGGATTCTTGTGATTAGAATCAAACTTGTGACTTCTGCATCCCATAATCCCCTCGACAAAGGATTCTTGTGATTAGAATCAAACTTGTGACTTCTGCATCCCATAATCCCCTCGACAAAGGATTCGTGTGATTAGAGTCAAACTTGTGATTTCTGCATCCCATAATCCCTTCGACAAAGGATTCTTGTGATTAGAATCAAACTTGTGATTTCTACTTCCCATAATCCCCTTGACAAAGGATTCTTGTGACTACAAACTTGTGACTTCTGCTTCCCATAATTCCCTCGACAAAGGATTCTTGTGATTAGAATCAAACTTGTGACTTCTGCATCCCATGATTCCCTCGACAAAGGATTCTTGTGATTAGAATCAAACTTGTGATTTCTGCATCCCATAATCCCCTTGACAAAGGATTCTTGTGACTACAAACTTGTGACTTCTGCTTCCCATAATCCCCTCGACAAAGGATTCTTGTGATTAGAATCAAACTTGTGACTTCTGCATCCCATGATTCCCTCGACAAAGGATTCTTGTGATTAGAATCAAACTTGTGACTTCTGCATCCCATAATCCCCTCAACAAAGGATTCGTGTGATTAGAGTCAAACTTGTGATTTCTGCATCCCATAATCCCTTCGACAAAGGATTCTTGTGATTAGAATCAAACTTGTGATTTCTACTTCCCATAATCCCCTCGACAAAGGATTCTTGTGATTAGAATCAAACTTGTGACTTCTGCATCCCATGATTCCCTCGACAAAGGATTCTTGTGACTACAAACTTGTGACTTCTGCTTCCCATAATTCCCTCGACAGCTACCCAATCAATTAACTGAGCGGAGCGTTCGTTTTACTTCTATCCCGACACAAGGACTTGTATTGTGACGTCATATTTCAGGTTTGCGTTCCGCCTAGTGAGATATCGTTAGTAGTTCTCAAGGAAACAATGGATTGATTACAACTCACGACAGCCTTCATCTGGCCTTGTAGTTCGACATTAATTTTTTGTTCAGTGTCAGGCTATGATCTAACGAAGGGCTGAGAGAGAGAGTGAGTGAGGTGATTGCTCCGAGTGACATAAACAGACAAGCCCCACAAGATACTACAGGGAACAAGAAGCCTTTACGATTTTTATTTACAGATAGACAAAGAACCCACAAAGCCCAAGAAGCTTTAAACCAAGACGCCCCCACACACACACACACACACGAATCCCTCACACCCTCCCAATACCCCACGTTCTTTCATAGAGGTCAGAAAAAAAAACACAACCTGTCCTATATTATGAGTGTTTCTTTTAATTATCACTTATTCATTTATCAAGGAGTGAAGCAGGTGGCAAACGCATTTACTCAACATACACTTGGCCTGTATTATATTATGTTCATGGGATTATTCTTTCTTGTTACAATGAACTCCGCCTTTAGCGAAATAAAACAAACATTATTGACATTAACAGAAGTACTGACATAATAAAAATATTTGAACCGGTTTCTTGAAATGTTCCAATTCTAAATTATCATCTTTTCTACCTCAGGATTAGTGACCTCAAGAACGAATTTATTGATTTGTTAATTTCCAAGAAATGTTTATGCCGTGTGTGTTGTGAAACTGGGAATCTATAGATAATATTCATACGTTTAACCAAAAATTCTCATTACTTCTGAAAGCCAGAACAATCGAAACAAAATTGTGAGTAACCTTTAACGTTTACAGTTTGTTATAGAACATTTCGTGAGGACCAACCAACTTTCTGGCCGTCTTAGAACAAAGGGGCAAAGGAGCGAAGTGGCGTCATCTCTACAATATAGGTTGACACACTTATGACGTAAAGGAATGAAAGTTTCTTGGATTGGATTCTTCTTCTGATAGCTTTTATTTTTAACCAATAAGTTTCAAAGCTTTTGGTTTCATATAAGTGCATAGATATCAGACAAAGAATCGCCTTTTGATTATTGGAAAAAAATATTAAATCCAAGTTTGGAAACATTCAAAGAAAGAAAGAATTAATAACGCCAGTGATTTGTCTGGGTGCTGAGGCAACTTGACCACGATTTTCAGGAGATTCTCATCTGATGTCTTCTGGATTTGTGCAATGACAGCTGCGACAACTGCTTATTCACTGTAGAAAAAGAAACATCGCAGAAACGTGTTTGAGTAAGTCCTGGCACTTCAGTTCTTTGACATAGGTTTGTTCTGAAGTCTCTTCGTCTAGGATTATTTTCATTTTACAGCTCTCGATTTAGCATCGTGGGTGATACTCACTCATGCATGAAGTTTATTGATATAACTGATGGTTGTGTTATTTAATATCCTGCAAGAAGTATATTATTAACCTTCGGCGTACCTTCTCTCCCAACGAATTAACCCCCCCCCCCCCCCCCACACACACACACAAAAAAACCCCAAAAGAAACCAAAAAAATTGAACACACATACACAAAAAAGAAACACATGCACATTAATACCACAAACTCAAACCAACCAAGGGTAGTAAAATACATTTTTTAAATCTAATTTTTTAATAAAACAGATTTAATCATATTTTTTTAATATTTTGAATTCTAAAAACAAATTATTTATAATCATGACGCAAGCAACATTTTTCCCTCTTGCAATGATACTGACAGTCTTTATTCTAGCTGGTATCTTTCTAATTTACGTCACAATTTCAAAATACGTGAATTGCAAACTCAAATGGTGCTGCTGTCATTGTGATGCTAATGAAGACAAGGGTGGTGATGATGATGATGATGATAATGATGATGATGATGACGAGGACAAAAGAGTCTTGAAGAACGAGATTGTCTAATGTAGTCAATGCTTTTATTTGAGGGATTGAATTTCCAAACCCGTTAACTCACTCAACCCTAGAGATTTTAGCTACTTCTCAAAATTGGGAAAAAAAATGTATTAAAATGAGCATGCACATAGATAGGTTATTTCTATCTAGTTCTCATATGACGTTTTTAAATTAACCTCCTGGGTGGGTATTCGTATGACCCTAATATATCGAAGTAAGGACATTTTTGTCAAAATGCACACAATCAAACACTCTCTAATCTGAAGAAAATAAATCGTATATCAAAAGAATACCAGCATATTTAACATAAATAACAAAAATAAGAAGCTTTTTATATATGGAGGAGGGAGCGGGAGGAGATATGGAGGGGGATAGTGCAGCTACTGAGGTGTTCAAAATTGACTTTCGCGTAGTGTCAGATTTGACCCAGGGTCATATACGATTAGTTTTGTTGACTTTGAATCATGAATAAATTAAAACTCGAGTCAGTGACAATTTCAGCCCACGCTAACGTACTGACTGACGTCCAGAAAGGGATAAATAGAGTTGAGATAATACTCTTGGAATCTATTGAATACATCGGGGTCATAAATTCAAAAAGCTCAATTTTAACTCTCTCCTTAAAAAAAACATGAGCTTTTATATAGCGGAATATCCACTAAACGTGCTCAAAGCGCTTTACAAGGGGTCCCTGGCCAACAGCAACATATAACATGTAGGACGAGACATGACGCCTGTTAGGCGATATTACAATTTTTTGGGACAGAGACAATGCTGTTTACGGCCAGGTATTCATTTTACACCTGAGTACGGTGAGAGAATGTGAGTAAAGAGCCTTCTCCAATGACTCAACTATGCGCCGAGCGAGGCTCGAACCCAAGACCTTCCGATCCGAAAGCGAGTGTCATACCACTAGACCACATAGCCGCACATACCGACCATTTTCAGTATTTTCTCAAAATGGCAGGCTTACCTAGCATATAAATTGATTTTTTAAACTCAAACAATCTCTCTACAAAACAACTTTATGTTCTTATTGATTAAACAAAGATCATTGTGATCTACAAAATAAATCTGAATAAGAAAAAGTGTACCTATCTGTGTCGGAACAGATGTGACGATTTTGCTGTAGGTGGTAAGGAGAGGGTTAAACAATTCATTTCAGGGTATTTATTGTTCTATAAGGCAAAGAAATCTAGGTAATAATATTATAAGTCACTAAATGTATGAGATGTTTTTATTTTTTAGTGTTGTATTTATGTTTTCATAGTTATTTTTGTTGTTGGCTTAGTAAGGGTTTTTAGCCCGAAATGTTCCTATTTTGATGTTTTATTTTTTATTTTTTAAATTGAAACTTATATTCATTTTTGTTTACCTATTGCTTTTTTCACATTCCACATGTTCAACTAGTATCACAGTATAGAGACTACTTAGTTATTGAATGTCATCCCCACTATTATTAATTCTACGATCAATCAATTCAGATTGAGCTTCTTTTGAGCTTTTTAATATAGCGCAATGTCCACTAAGAGTGCTCAAAGCGCTTTACAAAGGGTCCCTGACAACAGCAGAGCAACACGTAACAAGTAGAACGAGACATGACGCTTGTTAGGCTATATTACAATTTTTTTTCGGACAGAGACAACACTGTAAAAGGCCAGGTACTCATTTTACACATGAGTTCGGTGAGAGATCGTAAGTAAAGAGCCTTTTCCAAGGACTCAACGATGCGCCGAGCGAGGCTCGAACCCAGGACCTTCCGATCCGAAAGCGAGTGTCATACCACAAGACCACATAGTCGCATTCAGATTGATCTTTAACAATTTGGAATATCGATAAATACACAACAAATCGTTCATTTATCATTCGAATATCGGAGCAATGATTTAAATTGTTATCAGTAATTTTGATATAGAGCAGTAAAGTTAGGTGCCCCAAACGTAAACAATAACAAGTTGCTAGTGATTTCCGTTAGGGACCGGAATAATTTACGCACAATATAGGTCTCCCAATTTTGTAGTTTGAGTTGTAGGCAATACACTTTCAGTATTGAAAATATGTTTACATAAAATCTAACAGTTGCAGAAATAATAATATAAGGCTAAATTATTATGAAAATCAGGCTCCGAATAATTCTCGTTTTGTTCACACCAGCGCAATAATTTGCTCTGGTCTAAAAATAGATAGACTGTAACTTTTGATAAATTTTAGAAAATTTTACCTTTTGTTCCATAAAATATCCATATCTAGACATTATTTGATGCATGATCGAGTATTTATGAATATGTGTTTCTTTTGCCACCTAACAGCCAAATTTTAAAGGTTATTTTTTTCTATTATTTACATTGGAACGTGAGCTGTCAAGACAGAAACATGTGGTTTGCCACGTGCTTCTCGACCTTTGTTTACGTTTGGGGCACCTAACTTTACTGCTCTATAGATACGCGGGAAATGATTATTATAAAACACATGCAAGATTTCAACCACATCGGTTCCTTGTTTGTTTAGGGTTTTTTTTTTTACTTTTTTTACAACGGTACTTTTGAAATCAAACCACTGATAAGTTAATTCCTTTTTGCTTAAAAAATCTCTGTAGTCCAGTATGTAAAGCAATTGCCTGATAATCAAATGGACGGATCTCAATCCGCCTATTTTAGTTAAGGTTTGTTGTTGTTTTTTTTTCAAAGTTACATAAATAACAATGTGAAATTGAATGTAAGTTTCAAATCAATATACGAAAACAGATGAAATGGATGTTTCCTGTTTCCCCTTTATCAACAAAACAGGATGAATGAAACACTACAGAGGAATAAGATAGTGTGGTAGTGGCGTTGTGAACATATATATATATATATATATATATATATATATATATTATATATATATATATAATATTATATATATATATATATATATATATATATATATATATGTATATATATATATGTGTGTGTGAGTGTGTGTGTGTGTGTGTGTGTGTGTGTGTGTAGCAAAGAGTATTTAAACTTTTAGCAACTGCACAATCGTGATGACATCAATTCTATGCAATGTACTTGTTTAGTTCTGTTGCTATAATATATTTTCATTTGGCGTTATTTTAAGTGCTGATTATATCACAAACACTCCCACCACTTTGTGCGCGCGCGCACACACACACGCCTACATTTTAAGATCTACACAAAAATGTCTACATAAGTGCTATGTATTCTATTTTGTTATATTATGACTTATGTACTTAGAATGCTTTTGATGTTTAAATAATAATATGAATATATATATATATATATATATATATATATATATATATATATATATATATATATTTATTTATATGTATGTGTGTTTATGTGTGACTCGCCTCATCAAAACGGTATTGTGTCGGCATGACCTAAATTCTAAAAAATCGTATGCATTGGCAATGACGTAAGAAATGCGTATTTATTTTATTGAGAAAAACAAATATTATTATCCCCCTTTTGGTTTTCGGGAAAACCCTATTTTTATAAAGCGTAATACCAAACATATTACCAGGGGTCATTATTATCCTTTGTTTTTAGAAAACACACACACACACGCACTAAAAAATAAATAAATAAGATACTTATATTTTTACACGTCCGCAATCTCTAAACGATAGTTTAGAGCCAGTTACTAAGTTACCCTGCGTCATTACCGGGAAGTGACGTCACGACTGTTGAAGCGTATTATAATTATTTCACTTTTGGACATCCGGGTCTTCTCGACATTATACCGTGCTGATGCAATGGGTTGCATAAAATGCGATTGACTTTTTAAAAATATTATGTTGATGTCGACGTGTTCTTATAGGGAATGAGATTAGCGGAAGAGTAGCGTCCCTTGATTGGACGTCACCCATAGCCTGTGACGTCACCGGCGGAAAAGTTATTAGAGAGAGAACGTCATGTTAGTTGTGCGCATGCCACAACTGACATGACGTTCTCTCTCTAATAACTTTTCCGCCGGTGACGTCACAGACTATGAGTGACGTCCAATCAAGGGACGCTACTCTTCCGCTAATCTCATTCCTTATTCGCAATTCTGATAACCCACATTGTCATGGGTTGATTATCGTAATGGAACTACTTTCAAACCGCCGCAAAATGTTGTCTATTACAACAATGTTAAAACAATCCCATTACTAATAGTGTTCGGTTACCAGACCTGTGAATATGTGCACGTTGGTTTATGGATCAAATGTTATATGCACTTTGTAATCAGAGAATCAAATTATATACCACAATTATTATGTGTGTTGATCTGAGAAATAGATTGGAAGCTAGGAGTACCTAAATAATATGTACATGTTGAATCTTTTCACTATCCAATTTTCTTCCTTTTTACTGGCACGGATATGACCTAAATGTGTTGCAAGCGCTGTAAAATCCTTAAAAACAAAAACAAAACCAAATATAATGGTTAATTCCCCTTAGTCTTACCTTTTCTCATGTGATTTTAATTTGCAAGTCGAATAACCTAAATTGTTATTGTTTCATTGTTATTATTGTAATGGGAATACTCTCAGACCAACGCAAAATATTGTCCATTACAACAATGTTAAATCCAGCCCATAATTTATAGTCGGTTATCAGACTTGCAAATATGTGCACGTTGTTTGGAAGCGGGCAGGTCTGATAAATGAATAATAATAAGCATATTTATATAGCGCATTTCGTCGAAACCTCAAAGCGCTTTAAGAAAAAAAAATCAACCAAGGTATCAAAACAATTAAGAGCATCAATACATCATCAATATAAATGTCACATACAATACATTTAAAATTCAATTAAGTAAATATTTCCTGAAAAGATGTGTTTTCAGGGCCTTTTTAAAAATGTCTATTGAGCTCGAGAATCTCACAGCTTGAGGGAGATCATTCCAAATCGTGAGTCCGAATTTCATAAGAGACCTATCACCAAAATATTTAAGTTTAGTTTTAGGAGATGCTAACAGTTTTGAATCGTGGGATCTAAGATTTGTCAGAGGTACGTATGGTTGGAGTAAGTGTTGAATGTAAAGAGGGACAGAAGACTCAAATACACCAAAGCAAAATTATGGCGTTTTAACATTGTTGTAATGGACAATATTTTGCGTTGGTTTGAGAGCGTTTCCATTATAACGATGAACCAATAACAATTTAAGTTAGGCTAGCACTATTCAGTATCTGATACTGAATAGTGGTTTTGCACTATTCAGTATCTGATACTGAATAGTGGTTTTGCACTATTCAGTATCTGATACTGAATAGTGGTTTTGCACTATTCAGTATCTGACACTGAATAGTGGTTTTGCACTATAATACGGTGTTTTTTTTCCGAAACCCGACAAAGTTATGGGAAGAGGGCAGCTGTGGGAGTGAATCTCGGACTCAGAGAAGTGTACAACAGTGGGGAGTGAACCTGGGACTGGGTTTCAGCGGGTTTCGTAATAAAAAGCCGGACGACACCTGGCAATATCCGACAAAGTTATGGGACGTAGGCAGCAGCGTGTGTGTGTGTGTGTGTAGAGGCTGAGGGGGGGGGGGGGGGGAAGGAGGGGGTGAACCTGAGATTCAGGGAAGTGTACACCAGTGGGGAGTGAACCTGGGACTCTGGGTTTTATAAAAAAGCAATCACAAATTGGGGGGGGGGGGGATTACTTTTGTACGAAACCCGACAATATGCGGCAAAGAAGTGGAAAGTAGGCAACGCGTGGGTAGTGAACCTGGGACTCAGTGAAGTGTACACCAGTGGGGAGTGAACCTGAGACTATGGTTTTCGGCGAGCTTCAGCTAGTTTCATATAAAATCAATTACTTTTTTTACAAAACCCGACGAAACCTTGCAATATCCAAGAAAGTTATGGGTAGTAGGCAACAGTGGGGAGTGAACCTGAGATTCGGGGAAGTGTACACCAGTGGGGAGTGAACCTGGGACTGGGTTTCGGCGGATTTTGTTATTTTAAAAAAGCAATTACTTTTTGTTTACGAAATGCGCCAAATGCCAACAAATTGGGGCAAAGTTATGGAAAGTAGGCAAATAATGGGGACTGAACCTGAGACTCAGGGAAGTGTACACCAGTAGGGAGTGAACCTGAGACTCTGGGTTTAGGCGAATTTCAGCGAGTTTCATATATAAGCAATTACTTTTTTATGAAACCCGACGAAACCTGGAAATATCCGAGAAAGTTATTGAAGTGGCAATAGTGGGGGGGGGGGGGGGGGGGGTGAACTGGATTCATGGAAGATACACAGTGGGGGTGAACCTGAGACTCTGGTTTTGGCGGGTTTCAGCGAGTTTCATATAAATGCAATTACTTTTATACGAACGGCATATCGACAAGTTATGGGAAGTAGGCAACAGTGGGGAGTGAAACTGAGACTCGGAAGTGTACACAGTGGGGAGTGAACTGAGACTTGGTTTTCGGCGGTTTTCGGCGAGTTTCACATGAAAACTATTACTTTTTTACGAAACCCGGCAATATCCGAAAGTTATTGAAAGTAGGAAACAGTGGGAGTGAACTGAGACTCAGAGAAGTGTACACAGTGGGGAGTGAACCTGAGACTATGGTATTTGGCGGGTTTCAGCGAGTTTCACATAAAGCAATTACTTTTTACGAACGCGAAGGCAAATCCGACAAAGATTGAAGTAGGCACGTGGGGTTCGGGAGTACACACTTGTGTTGGGAGAACCATTGGAGTATGAATGGATCTGGTAATGAATAGACAATACCAAGGTGGGGGGGGAATTACTGTTTTACGAAACCCGCAAAACCGACAAAGTGATGGAAGAGGCAGCAGTGGGGGGTGAATGATCGGGATTTGGACACAGTGAGGATGAACCTGGGACCTGCGAGAGGCTGATACCAGTGGACAGTGAGCTAGAATGTACTTTTATTCGAAAACTACCGAAATTATCAAAAGTTATGGGAAGTGGGCACCATTGGGCAATGAACCGGGACTCAGGGAAGTGCACACTGGTTGAGAGTGAACCTGGGACTGTGAGAAGAGGATATCAGTGGAAATGAACTGGGACTATGGGACTACATAATAATAATAATAATAATAATAATAATAATAATAATAATAATAATAATAATAATAGTATAATATAAACATTAAAATATATTACAAGCAAATAAAATGATTAAAACAAAAATATTGGGGAAAAATAAAAGTTAACCCTGCCGGGATTTGAACTCTCGAACCTTAAGTTCAGAGTCAAACAGCTTATCCACCAAGCCATGGTGTCACTGAACTTTTAGTGACATTTAATCATGTCTATTTAGACATTAAAAAATGTATTTGAATGCCACTCTTATTTTGATATTTTGAACGGGTGTGTCTTTTTTACGAAACCGCCGAAACCCGCCGAAACCCTGCGAAACCCGCCGAAACCCGCCGAAACCCGATGAAACCCGACGAATCCCGACAAAGTTATGGGAAGTAGGTGGCTGTGGGGAGTGAACCTAGAACTCAGGGAAGTGTACACCATTGGGGAGTGAACCTGGGACTGGGTTTCGGCGGGTTTCGTAAAAAAGAACCAGTGCTTTTTTACGAAACCCGCCGAAACCCGCCGAAACCCGGCGAAACCCGACAATATACAGCAAAGTTATGGGAAGTAGACAACTGTGGGGAGTGAACCCGAGACTCAGGGAAGTGTACACCAGTCGGGAGTGAACCTGAGACTAAGTTTATCGGCCGGTTTCGGCGGGTTTCGTAAAAAAGAATTAGTGCTTTATTACGAAACCCGCCGAAACCCGACAATATCCGGCAAAGTTATGGGAGTTTGGCAACAGTGGGGGGTGATCCTGGGAGTCAGGGAATTGCACACCAGTGGGGAGTTAACCTGGGACTGTGTAAAAAGGATATCAGTGGGAAATAAACCTGGGACTAAAGGGAGATGGATACCATTGAAAGTTGAAGCCGGATATGGGAATTGAGTACCAGAGGAGAATGAACCTGACACTATAGGGGGTGGGCGCCAGTGGGGAGTGAACCTGGGACTATGTAAAAAGGATATCAGTGGGAAATAAACCTGGGACTAAAGGGAGATGAATACCATTGAAAGTTGAAACCGGATATGAGAGTTTGGTACCAGAGGAGAATGAACCTGACACTATAGGAGGTGGACGCCAGTGGGGAGTGAACCTGGGACTATGTAAAAAGGATATGAGTGAGAAATAAACCTGGGACTAAAGGGAGATGAATACCATTGAAAGTTGAAGCCGGATATGAGAGTTTGGTACCAGAGGAGAATGAACCTGACACTATAGGAGGTGGGCGCCAGTGGGGAGTGAACCTGGGACTATGTAAAAAGGATATCAGTGAGAAATAAACCTGGGACTAAAGGGAGATGAATACCATTGAATGTTGAAGCCGGATATGAGAGTTTGGTACCAGAGGAGAATGAACCTGACACTATAGGAGGTGGGCGCCAGTGGGGAGTGAACCTGGGACTATGTAAACAGGATATCAGTGGGAAATAAACCTCGGACTAAAGGGAGATGGATACCATTGAAAGTTGAAGCCGGATATGAAAGCTTGGTACCAGAGGAGAATGAACCTGACACAAAAGGGGGTGGGCGCCAGTGGGGAGTGAACCTGGGACTCAGGGAATTGCACACCAGTGGGGAGTTAACCTGGGAATGTGTATAAAGGATATCAGTAGGAAATATATCTGGGACTAAAGGGAGATGTATACCATTGGGAGTTGAAGCCGGATTTATTTCCCACTGATATTCTTTTTTAGATATTCACAGGTTAACTCCCCACTGGGGTGCAATTCCCTGACTCCCAGGTTCACTCCCCACTGGCGCCCACCTTTTATAGTGTCAGGTTCATTCTCCTCTGGTACCCAACTCCTATAGTTCGGCTCGGATACCCACAGTTATCCATCTCCCACAGTCCCAGGTTAACTCCAAATTGGTGTGCACTTCCCTGAGTCCCAGGTTCACTCCCCTCTGGCGCCCACCCCCTTTTGTGTCAGGTTCATTCTCCTCTGGTACCAAGCTTTCATATCCGGCTTCAACTTTCAATGGTATCCATCTCCCTTTAGTCCGAGGTTTATTTCCCACTGATATCCTGTTTACATAGTCCAGGTTCACTCCCCACTGGCGCCCACCTCCTATAGTGTCAGGTTCATTCTCCTCTGGTACCAAACTCTCATATCCGGCTTCAACATTCAATGGTATTCATCTCCCTTTAGTCCCAGGTTTATTTCTCACTGATATCCTTTTTACATAGTCCCAGGTTCACTCCCCACTGGCGCCCACCTCCTATAGTGTCAGGTTTCTCTCTCCTCTGGTACCCAACTCCCAAATCCGGCTTTAACTCCCAATGGTATCCACCTCCCTTTAGTCCCAGATTTATTTCCTACTGATATCCTTTTTACATAGTCCCAGGTTCACTCCCCACTGGCGCCCACCCCCTATAGTGTCAGGTTCATTCTCCTCTGGTACCAAACTTTCATATCCGGTTTCAACTTTCAATGGTATCCATGTCCCTTTAGTCCAAGGTTTATTTCCCACTGATATCCTGTTTACATAGTCCCAGGTTCACTCCCCACTGGCGCCCACCCCCTATAGTGTCAGGTTCATTCTCCTCTGGTACCAAACTTTCATATCCGGTTTCAACTTTCAATGGTATCCATGTCCCTTTAGTCCAAGGTTTATTTCCCACTGATATCCTGTTTACATAGTCCCAGGTTCACTCCCCAATGGCGCCCACCCCCTTTTTTGTCAGGTTCATTCTCCTCTGGTACCAAGCTCTTATATCCGGCTTCAACTTTCAATGGTATCCATGTCCCTTTAGTCCAAGGTTTATTTCCCACTGATATCCTGTTTACAGAGTCCTAGGTTCACTCCCACTGGCGCCCACCTCCTATAGTGTCAGGTTTCTCTCTCCTCTGGTACCCAACTCCCAAATCCGGCTTCAACTCCCAATGGTATCCACCTCCCTTTAGTCCCAGGTTTATTTCCCACTGATATCCTGTTTACATAGTCCCAGGTTCACTCCTCACTGGCGCCCACTCCTCTAGTGTCAGGTTCATTCTCCTCTGGTACCAAACTCTCATATCCGGCTTCAACTTTCAACGGTATCCATCTCCCTTTCGTCCCAGGTTTATTTCCTACTGCTATCCTTTTTACATTGTCCCAGGTTCACTCCCCACTGGCGCCACCTCCTAAAGTGTCAGGTTCATTCTCCTCTGGTACTCAACTCCCATATCCGGCTTCAACTTTCAATGGTATTCATCTCCCTTTAGTCCCAGGTTTATTTCCCACTAATATCGTGTTTACATAGTCCCAGGTTCACTCCTCACTGGCGCCCACCTCCTATAGTGTCAGGTTCATTCTCCTCTGGTACCAAACTCTCATATCCGGCTTCAACTTTCAATGGTATCCATCTCCCTTTAGTCCCAGGTTTATTTCCCAATGATATCCTGTTTACAGAGTCCAGGTTCACTCCCAAATGGCGCCCACCTCCTAAAGTGTCAGGTTCATTCTCCTCTGGTACCAAACTCTCATATCCGGCTTCAACTTTCAATGGTATCCATCTCCCTTTAGTCCCAGGTTTATTTCCCACTGATATCCTTTTTACAGAGTCCCAGGTTAACTCCCCACTGGTGTGAAATTCCCCGAGTTCCAGGTTCACTCCCCACTGGCGCCCACCTTCTATAGTGTCAGGTTCATTCTCCTCTGGTACTCAACTCCCATATCCGGCTTCAACTTTCAATGGTATCCATCTCCCTTTAGTCCCAGGTTTATTTCCCACTGATATCCTTTTTACACAGTCCCAGGTTAACTCCCCACTGGTGTGCAATTCCCTGACTCCAGGATCACCCCCACTGTTGCCAAACTCCCATAACTTTGCCGGATATTGTCGGGTTTCGGCGGGTTTCGTAATAAAGCACTAATTCTTTTTTACGAAACCCGCCGAAACCGGCCGATAACCTTAGTCTCAGGTTCACTCCCGACTGGTGTACACTTCCCTGAGTATCGGGTTCACTCCCCACAGTTGTCTACTTCCCATAACTTTGCTGGATATTGTCGGGTTTCGCCGGGTTTCGGCGGGTTTCGGCGGGTTTCGTAAAAAAGCACTGGTTCTTTTTTACGAAACCCGCCGAAACCCAGTCCCAGGTTCACTCCCCAATGGTGTACACTTCCCTGAGTCCTAGGTTCACTCCCCACAGCCACCTACTTCCCATAACTTTGTCGGGATTCGTCGGGTTTCGGCGGGTTTCGCAGGGTTTCGGCGGGTTTCGGCGGGTTTCGTAAAAAAGACACACCGTTTTGAACTATGTTAATTGCACAATAGCAGAAATTTAAAAATGGCTAGCACTATTCAGTATCTGATACTGAATAGTGGTTTTGCACTATTCAGTATCTGATACTGAATAGTGGTTTTGCACTATTCAGTATCTGATACTGAATAGTGGTTTTGCACTATTCAGTATCTGACACTGAATAGTGGTTTTGCACTATAATACGGTGTTTTTTTTCCGAAACCCGACAAAGTTATGGGAAGAGGGCAGCTGTGGGAGTGAATCTCGGACTCAGAGAAGTGTACAACAGTGGGGAGTGAACCTGGGACTGGGTTTCGGCGGGTTTCGCAGGGTTTCGGCGGGTTTCGGCGGGTTTCGTAAAAAAGACACACCGTTTTGAACTTTGTTAATTGCACAATAGCAGAAATTTAAAAATAACGATCAAAATATTTCTACAACTTTGAATCGGGCTGTCAGTTACTGCACGTGTTCAATCTGGTAGTAGGTCAGCAGTTTATTTACATTCAACTGAGATTGTCGCACTTTTCACTCTCTCTATAATAAAAGAGTTCCTTATGGATACTGAATAGTGGCAAAGCACTATTCAGTATCTGATACTGAATAACCACTTCCTTTAAGTTATTAGACCCGCAAATTGGTAGGTACACACCGCTGTGAAGGTGTGTCACAAATGCCATGTTTTGATTGGTCACAAATCTACTGTTTAACACCCCTTTGTTTTACCGTTTCTCGTGAGATTTTAATTGTGCATTAATTGTTCTTGCCTATTCCATTTTCTTCCTTTTGTACTGGCGCTGATATGACCGAAATTATGTGTCACATGAGCCGTAAAACCCATTAAATGATAAACATGATCTGTCATACCGTAGCCATGGTTAACATAATATCGCCTGACGCTAGAACCCTCAAGGACTGGCAGTTTGACGTCATTTTTTAGGTTAGTGAAGCGTCTAGTGAGTTGTCGTTAGTAGTAGAGCTCAAGGAAACAATTTATTTCATTTGTTGAACTATTGAATACAACTCACGATTTGTTTTCTTTTGTGGCAAAAGACTGACATTTTGACGTCATTTTTTGGTCAGTGTCAGGCCATAACTTTACGATGGCTACGGTGTCAGGCCATAACTTTACGATGGCTACGGTGTCAGGTCATAACTTTACGATGGCTACGGTGTCAGGCCATAACTTTACGATGGCTACGGTGTCAGGCCATAACTTTACGATGGCTACGGTGTCAGGCCATAACTTTACGATGGCTACGGTGTCAGGCCATAACTTTACGATGGCTACGGTGTCAGGCCATAACTTTACGATGGCTACGGTCATACTCGCAAAATTCCAAACACTAAACATTCCCTCCACATACCATTAATCCAGCCTCTCAAAACGGTATCATAAGTTGTCCTTCAGAGTCATTAGACCCATGGAGCCGGCGTTTACCCCGGTTTCTATAGCGTGAAACAGACAATAGCATTTGCTTGCTTTACTTTGGATAGGAAGCTAGTCTCTCGTAAAGTACTTTCCACCAGATCTAACAAAGCCAGCTACCCAATCACTGTTGGGTGGACAGGAGGGCCAGAAAAAAATCTTGACTGCACCCGGGATAGATCTCGGTCCCTTTGTGTGTGACACAGGTGCTCTATCAACTGAGCTAATGAGACACCTAAAACGGCAACACTTAACATGAAGATTGAGACATGGCGCCTGTTTTACGATATTACATTTTTTTTCGGACAAAGACAACGCTTTAAACAGCCAGCTACTCATTTCACACCTGAGTTCGGTGAGAGAATGTGAGTAAAGAGCCTTTTCTAAGGACCCAACTTTGCAGCGCTCAGAACGGGACTTGACCATAGGACCTACCCTATTTGTACCATTTCCCCTATGTCTTACTATTTTCTCGAGTCCTTTTAATTGTACATGTAGAATGTTTTACTATCCAATGTTCATTGCGCTTTTTGAGCTTTATATAGCGCAATATCCACTAAATGTGCTCAACGCGCTTTACAAGGGGTCCCTGGTCAACAGCAACATTTAACATGTTGGACGGGACATGTCGCCTGTTAGGCGATATTACAATTTTTCGGACAAAGACACCGCTGGTAACGACCAGGTACTCATTTTACACCTGAGTACGGTGAGAGAATGTGAGTAAAGAGCCTTTTCCAAGGACTCAGCTATGCGCCGAGCGCGAGGCTCGAACCCAGGACCTTCCGATCCGAAAGCGAGTGTCATACCACTAGAGCACATAGCCGCACAATCCTTTCTTCATCCTTTTTTAACTGGCGCTGATATGACCTAAATGTGTTGCAAGCGCTGTAAAGACCCTTAAAAACAAAAACAAAACAAATCATTGACCTGCAAATTAATATCAATTATGATTTTCTTCCATAAACCACTGCCCTTTCAGTCTTTAGAGAGTGTGGGTTGAAAATGGAAAGAGTTCGGATGGGAACAATACAGATAATGGACGTTTCAGGTGCAATCCCTTTATCAGGACGACAATAAACGTTGAGAACAAATAAAATAAAATTTAATTTACTATATTTTATTTTAGTTTTAGTTTTCAACGTTCCCTTGTTTATTATTGTGCTGACGAAGGGTTTGTACCTGAAACGTCCATCGTCTGTACTATTCCCATCCGAAGCCTTTCAATTTTCACCCTTTCGTACTTTAATAATGTTTAAAGTATCTTTTGCATTTTATATGAGCTTTAATGTTTCCACAATGTTTATATTTTAATGTCATTAAGCATTTATGATTACAATAAATTAATATGACTAATCTTTTATTTAATTCTGCTTTTCTGGGTGGGGTTCCAAACGTCCCATAGTGGGCAGGGAGGCACTTACTGTGTCATCCCCCTAAATCTGGGTGGGGTTCCTGACCTCCCATAGTGGGCAGGGAGGTACTTGCTGTGTCTTCTATCCCCTCTAATCTGTTTTCCAATTGCTTTCTGTCTTTGTCTTGGAATGAGATTGCTTGGTTTTGTCCTGACATTGGCTGGAGTCCTTGGCTGAGAGGGGAACAGTCGAATGTATAGTTAATGTTTTGGGAGATGATATTTTTTTCCTTGTAAATCATCTCTCTGTTATGCATTGTATTATGTTTAGTTTACATATTATATTATAGGATTGGTAAACATTTGAGTGTATTCCTCTTAGTTGGGACCTGTGCTTGTGTCTGGATGAGACTTTTAGGTGATCTCAAACTAAGTACTTTGACGGTGTGCTCTTGGAATCTACATCTGTTCCCTATTTGAACCAATTCCCCTTTGTCTGACCTTTTCTTTTGTGCTTAAATTGTAATTCTAGAACTTTTTACTATTCCATTTTCTTCCTTTTTACTGGCGCTGATATGACCTTAATGTGTTGCAAGCGCCGTAAAACCCTTAAAAACAAAAAACAAACTGACCTCCCATAGCGGGCAGGGAGGCACTTACTGTTTCTTCTATCCCTCTATATCTGGGTGGGGTTCCTGACCTCCCATAGTGGGCAGGGAGGCACTTACTGTGTCTTCTATCCCCTATATCAGGGCGGGGTTCTTAACCTCCCATAGTGGGCAGGGAGGCACTTACTGTGTCTTCTATCCCCCTATATCAGGGCGGGGTTCTTAACCTCCTATAGCAGGCAGGGAGGCACTTATTGTGTCTTCTATCCCCCAATATCTGGGTGGGGTTTCTGGCCTCCCATAGCGGGCAGGGAGGCACTTACTGTGTCTTCTATCTCCCTATATCTGGGTGGGGTTCCTAACCTCCCATAGTGGGCAGGGAGGCACTTACTGTGACTTCTATCCCCTTATATCTGGGTGGGGTTACTGGCCTCCCATAGTGGGCAGGGAGGCACTTACTGAGTCTTCTATCCCCCTATATCTGGGTGGGGTTCCTAACCTCCCATAGTGGGCAGGGAGGTACATACTGTGTCTTCTATCCCCCTATATCTGTTTTCCAACTAGCTGTCTGTCTTTGTCTTGGAATGAGATTACTTGGTTTTGTCCTGGCCCTGGCCGGATACCTTGACTGGGAGGGAAACAGTCAAATGCATAGTTATTGTTTTGGGAGATGATATTTTTTTCCTTGTAAATCATCTCTCTGTTATGCATTGTATTATGTTTTCTTTATAGTATATACGATTTGTAAAACATTTGAGTGTATTCCTCTTAGTGAGGACCTGTGCTTTTGTCTGGATGAGACTTTTAGGTAATCTCAAACTAAGTGCTTTGATAGTGTGCTCTTGGAATCTACATCTGTTTCCTATTTGAACCAATTCCCTTTTGTCTTCTCTTTTCTTGGCCACTTTAATTGTATTTCTATAACTTTTTACTATTTTATTTTCTTCCTTTTTACTGGCGCTGATATGACCTAAATGTGTTGCAAGTGCCGTAAAACCCTTAAAAACAAAAAAACAAAAAACAAAACCTCCCATAGTCGGCAGGGGGGGGGGGGGGGCACTTACTGTGTCTTCTATCCCCCTATATCTGGGTGAGGTTCCTGACCTCCCATAGTGGGCAGGGAGGCACTTACGTGTCTTCTATCCCCCTATATCTGGGTGGGGTTACTGACCTCCCATAGTGGACAGGGAGGTACTTGCTGTCTCTCGTATCCCCTGGAATCTGTTTTCCGATTTGCTTTCTGTCTTTGTCTTGGAATGATATTACTTAGTTTTGTCTTGACCCTGGCTGGAGTCCTTGGCTGGGAGAGAAACAGTCGAATGTAGTTATAGTTTTGAGAGAAGATATTGTTTCCTTGTGAATTATCTCTCTCTATTATGTACTGTTATTATTATTTTTTTTTTGCATATGATTTGCAAACATTTGAGTGTATTCCTCATAGTGGGATCTTGTGCTGGTGTATGGGTGAGACATTAAGGTAATCTCAAACCAAGTGCACTGAAAGTATGCTCTTGGAATCTACATCTGTTTCCTATTTGAACTAATTCCCCTTTGTCTTACTTGTTAAT
>NC_088365.1:61800329-61817829 GCF_034508935.2 Berghia stephanieae | reverse complement strand
TAGTAAACATCCATTTATTTGGTAGTAGTAGTGTCGTATGGTCTTCACACCTCCAAGTGTGACTCATTCAGCCATTTGATGATTTATTTGGTAACAACAAGAGATGAAGTGAGTAGAAAAGTGCCAGAAGACAATGGAGAATAATTTCATTTTATTATTATTTGTTTAATTTTTTAAAAATTATTCTCTATTGTCTTCTGGCACTTTTCTACTCACTTCATCTCTTGTTGTTACCAAATAAATCATCAAATTTTTTCGCGGCGGTGGTGGGGTTTGAACCTGCGACCTTATTGGTACGACAACTCCGCCTGGCAGGTGAGAGCGTGGCTCTACCGTGTGAGCTATCCACGAATACAAAAATATTCGTATTAAACTCAGGTCATTTCTGGAGCTCTCTCTCTCACCCACTTCTGGAGACCGCGGGTTCGCTCCATTTATTTACCTCACATAATTATAATAATTTATGATGGTTATTCAAAATCATTGCCAGTTCTTATCCATTTTGTATTCGTAAATCTGCTAAATGGCGTTGGTTTATTGTTATCGTTCGATAACAAGGGAAAAAAATATTATTTTAAAACATTTTCGAGACAAAAATAGAACCACTGAAATGTTCGTTTGACCAATATCAACTAAATATATGATAAATAGCGTTAATTTCAACTAAATATATTATAATAGCGTAAATTTCAACGAAATTTATTATAAATAGCGTAATTTCCATCTAAACATATGATAAACTAGCGTAATTCCCGAAGGTTAATTCACTGTATATTGATTTAATAATCCGGGGACTCTTTCTATAAGATAGTAGTTTAAAGAGGCATCCAAGCCAATGGGAGCGATCTATATTCAGATTTTCGTCCAACCGAGTCATCAATCACATGATTTGTTGCTGTCCAGCGATTGGATATTTCTTAACAAATGAAAACACGCTGCTTTGTTTATGAAAGTTTAAGCATGCCCATTGGTCAAGCTGAACAAAATGACTAATCGTGCTGTTAGGTATTTCCAAAGCTTTGAAAACGTTTCACTATGTGAGTCACTTTGAGCAAATTTTGAAATGTGACCAATGACCTCGAGCACATGGAAAGGTCATATAGATCAACCCCATAGCTTGCCAGGCGTAGCAGCAAGAGGTCACGTGACCATTTAGCACGGAGTAAGGGTCCATTTCCGACATGAGTTGACATTGGATGGACAGCAGCAGCGATCAATCTATTAATGAACTTGGCTACACAGTCTCAAGGACGCTTGTCGTGAACTGTGCGGTTGTCAGCATGTCCTCTGCTTGTTGGATTCCTTTTGATATATTTTTCAACGTATCCCTGTCTTGTGCCAACGTTTTAAGAGCGACCAGATCATGTTCCGGCTATAGTTTTGATGGAATATTTTTTTTTTTGGTAGCTGTAAAGATACAAATTCTCCTGGTGCTGATTGGAGCAGACGATGATATGTCTGCAGGTCGGCATTTAGTGTTGTTGGTAGAGACGTTGGTGTTCGTCCGGGGTATTTCTTCCCGGCATTAAAGTATTCCTTCATTGCTGTCTGGGCCGGTATATTATGGCCTCTTCGGAGAATGTGGCCAAGAAATTTCCATCTTTGTTATTTTATTTTATCACTGATAGGGAGTACTTTGCAACGGTCGTAGATATCTTGGTTACTAATCTTGTCTGGTCATATCACACCTATGACTCGACGGAGTTCTTTTCTGTGTAGGACGTCTTTACTGTTTAAATTATTTTTTGTCATTATTAGATAGTACAATCTATTGGTACAAATTAATCATTTACGTCAATTAGCCACGAGTTTTATTCTCAAAGGCAAACTAGGGGGAAAAAACATGATAATATTAAGTCCAAATGTACAGTCAGAAATAGGAGACTTCAGACGCTTATCAATAATTTTTCTTGTCGTTGTTGTTGTTCTTGTCATTGCTATTGTTGTTGTTGTTGTTGTATAAGGAGGTAAAAGTAGAAATTCTTAAGGTGTCAAAATGTGCAGTGTCAAATCTCTGATCATTCTAACTTGAAGTTCAAAGTTCACCATCTGGTCCATCCGACATAATACCGTTTTGAGATGTTGGGTCACAAGTCTCTGATAATTCTAACTTAAAGTTCAAAGTTCACCATCTAATCCATCCCAACGACATAAACACCGTATTGAGGCGATGAGTTACGTGTGTCTCTAACTCTATCTAGAAACGGTGTTATGACAAAGTGCCAGGCTTGGGTGTTTTTGCCAAGGTGAGGGTCATTTAATTTGATCGATATTTGAAGGACAACTTATCTGGACAAATTTTTAAATACATGTTGTTGTTTTTTCCAGAGCTACAGAGTTGACTGGTTAAAGCCGCTGCCCAACTCTGGGAACGCACATTGGGAAAGAGTTTTAAACAATACAAACATAGGAGTTCAAAAATTTCTTATAAAATACGTCGCAAATGGCTTCACCCGACGTGTACTTTTTTTCAGGTCTGATAACCCAAATTGTTATGGACTCATTTTTTCAGCTCTGATAACCCAAATTGTTATGGTCTCATTGTTGTAATGGAAACACTCTCAAACAAACTCAAAATTATATTATTCATAGCAACAATGTTAAAATAATCCCGAAATTGGGTCTAGTTATGAGACTTGTAAATATGTTCACGTCAACCTCACCTATAATATTTCTTATCGATATGTTGTTTTTTTCAATGGGTTTTTAAAATATATATATAATGGTTCTAGAATTAAAGGATTTGTCAAAAATCTATTTGTAATAGAACTGGATCACAATAACTGACGTCGTTCAGAAAGACGAGAATTAAAAATTTTATCAGAAAAATCATCATTCAAATGTCGATCGATTTAAATAATAAATAAATAAATAAATTTCCTTTATTCATCCCCAAAGGGAAATTTGTCTTTAGGGTCTATTCCAAGGGAATACTGGAATAACTCAAGGCGTCAGCCGCAGTGCAGCGTCACAAATGACCCTCATCTGGGCAAAAACTCTCAAACCTGGGATATCGCAAAAACGCGTCTTTCTGGAGTACGGCAGTCAACTGGTTAAAATCATTTATTCGTTTTGTTTGTTTGTTTGTTGTTTGTTTGTTTGTTTGTTTGTTTGTTTGTTTTACTTGTAATTATGAAAAACGAAACACAACAAAAGCATTGAGTTTTATCTCATGTAATATAATACTTAAATTTTAATATTCTACACGAACGATACAATTATAAACTTGCTTATAATTACTATAACAGTAGACACAAAACATAGTATCATACGAATTTATACAAAACACATTATGTTATAAACACCAACAGCATAAAAACAAACAGCGATATAATAGTAAAATTGAGAGAACAAAAAAAAATTGAAAATGCAAGAGAATTTTCCCTCGCTTGCGTGGATTTATGAAAATGTAATTCTACCTAAAATAAATACCTAAATATGTTACCAACCTCATATATCTGGTGTTTTGTCAGGAAAAGCAGATGAAGAGAATTATAATATTATTCAGATTTTGTTCATTAATTACTTGATGAAGTAGAAGCCTTCAGAGAAGAGCTGTAACGTTAATCCATTCATAACGACGGATAAAACTCTGGTAGTCAACGGATAAAACAAACTTTTTCAATGGATACTCATAATTTTAGTATTTTTTAGTAGCAGTAGCAGTAGTAGTAGTAGTAGTAGTAGTAGTAGTAGTAGTAGTAGTAGTAGTAGTAGTAGTAGTAGTAGTAGTAGTAGTAGCAGTAGCAGTAGTAGTAGTAAGAGTACTAGTAGTAGTAGTGGTAGTAGTAGTAGTAGTAGTAGTAGTAGTAGTAGTAGTAGTAGTAGTAGTAGTAGTAATAGTAGTAGTAGTAGTAGTAGTAGTAGTAGTAGCAGCAGTAGTAGTAGTAGTAGTAGTAGTAGTAGTAGTAGTAGTAGTAGTAGTAGTAGTAGTAGTAGTAGTAGTAGTCACTTGACGTATTATTCTGGTCAGCATAATGCTATGAGTTTTAACAAAGGCTATTGTCTGGCAATGAATCAATCTTCAATCTTTCTTCTCAGACTTTTCTTGCCAATGAGAAACAATCCAAGCTCTACTCAATCTGCATGGTAAGGTATCCTGAAAAGATGGTGTATCCTTTACTGTCGTAGGTTCGAGACCCGGTAACTGCCTCGACGAACGCCACTACAGTGTCTCCGGCATCCAAGAATACCACTGAGCTAGCGGATGCCTGGTCATCATACGTCCTGTCAGCGGCGTATATTCTGAACAACACATCCGAGTTCTTCTTGACTTGGACAATTGTACCACTCACTAAAAAAAAAAAAAAGAAAAAAAAAGAAATAAAATTTAAAAAATGATTTTTTGAAAATTTCCTTTATTCATCATATAGGGGGAAATTTGCCTCTAGGGTCTATTCCAATGGAAGACTGGAATAGACCAGGCGTCAGCCGCAGCGCAGCACAGCAAATTGAGCTAAGGCGAGGTGACTTGCTCAAGACCACACAGGGCAGCTAACGGAGGGTAGTAGTAGTAGTAGTAGTAGTAGTAGTAGTAGTAGTAGTAGTAGTAGTAGTAGTAGTAGTAGTAGTACTCGGTACCTTTCGGGCACGAAGCAATGACCGTACCGCTGAGCCACGCTACCCCTTTCAAAGCATATAATATGTGACCCGCCGTCTGAAAACGGTTTTAAGTCGGGATAGAACAAAGCCTGAACAAAACAAAATAGAGCATTTATATAGCGCAATATCCACTAAACGTGCTCAAGGCGCTTTACAGGGTCCCAGATCAACAGCAACATGTAACATTCAGAACGAGACATGACGCCTATTGGCTGCATCGTAACAAATGTTACGATTTTCCTATGGGTGGTAAGGAGGGGGTTCAGGTCATATCAGTGCCAGTAAAAAGAAAGAAAATAGGATAGTAAAAGGTTCTAGAATTAGAATTAAAGCATCCAAGAAAAGGTAAGACAAAAGGGAATTCGTTCAAATAGGAAACAGATCTAGATTCCAAGAGCACACTATCAAAGTAGTTTGAGATCACATAAAAGTCTCATCCAGACACAAGCACATGTCTCCACTAAGAGGAACACACTCAAATGTTTACAATTCATATATAATACGTTAACAAAACATAATACAGCGAATAACGGAGTGATGATTTACAGGACAAAAAAATTTAATCTCCCAAAACTCTAACTATACATTTAACTGTTTCCCTCCCAGCTAGGGTAATGGACCAGGGTCAGGACAAAACCAAGCAATCTCATTCCAAGGCATAGGCAGAAAGCATGTTGGAAAACAGATATAGGGGGATAGAAGACACCATAAGTGCCTCCCTGCCCACTATGGGAGGTCAGGAACCCCGCCTAGCCACGTTTGTGTAACCTATTTATTATTATTACTCCGACGGTCTGATTACATACTCACTTCCAATGATTTAGGAACCAAAAGAGAAGAGAGTTTGATCCCTATTATTCATAACTGCGACTATGTGGTCTTGTGGTATGACACTCGCTTTCGGATCGGAAGGTCCGGGGTTCGAGCCTCGCGCTCGGCGCATAGTTGAGTCCTTGGAAAAGACTGTTTACTCACATTCTCTCACCGTACTCAGGTGTAAATTGAGTACCTGGCCGTTAAGAGCGTTGTCTTTGTCCGAAAAATTGTAATATCGCCTCTCAGGCGTCGTGTCCCGTCCTACATGTTAAATGTTGCTTTCGACCAGGGACCCCATTGTAAAGCGCTTTGAGCACATTTAGTGGATATTGCGCTATATAAAGCTCAATTTTAGAATTTTAGAACTTACTTTTCTGAGCAAGCGCCACAGTAAGATGGAAGGTATAAAGTCCTGAGCAAGGAGCGGTGAAAACCCCGGTTTTTATATCGTAAGCTGCACCCTTGACAGTGAGAGCGTCTGGAAGGATCAGGTTTCTGTTTCTGACAGCCGTGTATGGTTTCTTGTTGGTTACAGCGAAGGCTGCAATACAGGCCGCTGGAAAAAGATAAGAAAAAGTAAAACAAATTATTGTGGGGTAGTTGCACACATATGTAATGGCTTATGATCGCATAGTGGTGTTTTTCATAGATGGTAGTATTATCCTTTGCGTTGTGTTGTAGATGTTAATAATGACGAAAGAGTTCAAGGGCCGGTGATGATAATTGAATGCACAACACCAAAACATTCAAATAAAAGTCCAGATTCCAAGTTTCATTTCTTACAGTTTATTTGTTTGTGATAAATTCAAAATCCAAATCATGATAAATTCCAAATCCAAATCAAATAGCATTGTCATAATTCAATCAGTTTCATAAATTCCAAATCCGTAAAATCAGTCCACATGTAAAGTCAGTTTGCCTAAGTAACCATTTTCAATATACGTGGAATATTTCTAAGTCCGTAAAAGCAAATAAATGATGGTGAGCACAAAAGGTTTAAAGTGTGCAGCTCATGGTCAAGTTGAATGCAGAATCAAAAGGTAGAATCAGAATCCTCTCGTTTTTCTCGAAACATCCTCTTTTATCCCTATCAAAAATTTTACCCACAGTTCCATTGTTTCCACGCCCCCTTGCAGTTTTGACAGTTCCCTGTCAGTCCATAATCCAACCCCTAAGAGTAAGACCAAATCATAATCAAACCTGAAACGTCAATTCCTACATATTGATGTTAAACCCCGCCTTTTATGATATAACATTATTTTGATAAATGCCCCTTTCACCTGTTTCAACACCCCTAAACCAATTTAAGAATGATTGATTAAATAGTACTCAACATGATAACCTGTCCAGTAACTTTGACACAAACGGTCTCAAGTAACCTGGACATAAAACTGCGCACACGTGTCATGCGTCTCAAATAGCTTGGACATAAAACTGCCCACACGTGTCATGCACTGACCAAGCTTAACTGATATGCCTGCACTATGTACTCACTAAACCCATTTGCTGATATATATAATTGACAGTTTTGCACCAAATTTCTTAGATAACCTTTTGCATAGGCTTACTCTCTTACATACGCCCCTTTCTTAGAATTTAAATTGACTTAAAACAATTTCAATTAAAAAAATAACAGTAAGAGATTAAATATATATCTAATGTCGAACTAAAATGCAATAAACAAATGTAAGAAATAGTCTATATTTTTTAAAATGACAAATACTTATACCAGTTAAACATTTAACAACTTTAAACTTTAAATTCAAAAACACCAAAGTTGATTACAACATTCATATATATCGATTATAGGTTTTAAAGTATTAAATTCACAAACATCAATTTTGATTACAACATCTAGATAGATATATATCGATTATAGGTTTTAAAGTATTAAATTCACAAACATCAAATTTGATTACAACATCTAAATAGATATATATCGATTATAGATTCTTTTTTCTTTCAAATTACAACATCAAATCTATCAAAAAGAGATTAAAATTTAGATTTACCAACACCAAAATTGATTAAAACATTTATATTTATCGATTAAACTTTTTTAAAGTATTACAACATCGACAGTAAGATATCATTTATTTAAAAATTCAAAGAAAAAGTATCTTTTCACCTTAAATTCCATCTTCATAGCAATAAAAGTGTTTAATTCTCGTCATATCCCATCACACATACATATTATTGCGTGAAAAAGGATGGTTCAATTTCCATTTGTGATATACTCACGTTATCTTATTCAATCTCAAATTCAACTCTATACGACATGGGTGATAATCTCAGCTTCCATGTATGTCTACTCATTTACTGTCATCTCAAAACCAATACCTTGTATATTCCCTTATATTGTATGATTCCATTAAAACAACATTATTACATTAATTCCAACTTATAATATGTGGTACAAATAATATTTCATAGACATCTAGATTCAAATACGAAGAATTATATTTCAATTAGTAATAAAAAAAAATATTTAAAAATAAATCATAATAATAACATTATCATCCTTTTAAAATTCAAGTTGAAGTTATTATCATTCATTGTTCATTGTTGATGTTTCAATTTTTTAAGCTTTTTTAAGTCATCATGGTGTAGTTTACAACTTCATTGATATCAAATTGTTCTTTGTGGTCATCCATCAGAGGTCACATTTCTCAGTAATCCGTTCGTTTTGAGAATGGTCATCCTGTAAAAATTGTCAGTAATTGTTAATTAAGTCATTGTCTCCATTAAGAATGAGTTTTCATGTAATGAAAAAAATATATCAACTATAAGAGTTGAGGTGGTTGTATCTAGTCTACGTGTTGCATTGTTGTGTGTGTTGTGGTCACTGAATAGCCCAAGTGTCATAATTTCAATTTAATTATTGTTAATTAATTAAAAACTTTTTCCTCTGTAAATGTCTTAGAATTATCACAATAATGTCTTCACATTCAAATATTTAGCGTTGAATAAATAATCAAACAATAGTCTATCCGGCTTGTTCACATCACATATTTAGTGTTTGTAAATAATCAGTCATTAGTCTGTCCGACTTATTCATATTTAGTACAGTGTAAATAACTAAATAAGTAAAATCTAACATAGTATGTGATTGTGGGCTGTTACTAAAGTGACCAACTTTTGCAAGTAGTGTGTTGTATTTGTTCGAGTCTTTTGAATTGGGACGAAAAAAGACTCTACAGGTAGCAAACGTATGCTTAACCTGTTGGGTTGTTTCTTGGTTTTGTGACGTCGCTGTAATCCATTCATCTCCGGCATCTGGGTCGATTCTCCTCGTTGATATTTGTGGTTGTCTTGTGTATACGTTGAATCTCATTGTAGATGAAATTGTAAAAATTCAAGATTAACTGTGTGCGAGATCTTGAATTTAAATGAAGTTTGACTTATCCAGCAAGTCAAAAGAAAGTTGTGAACTCAGCCATGTGTTGACAAAGAGTTCGTGTGTAGTAGTCGACAGAGGTCGTGCATTGTAATTGTCTGTGTTTGTTGATCGAGTTTTGATGAGGTGGCATGTGAGTACACACCAGGTAGATGATGTAATCTGTAGAGTACCGGTGGGTGACGTGAGTCCAAACACCAGGTAGATGATGTAATCTTGCAGAGTACCGGTGGGTGATGTGAGTCCACACACCAGGTAGAGGATGTAACAATAACGTAGTCTAGTAGTGTATGTAGTAGGGTCGAATAAGGTCAACAATATTTTCGTTATTTGAACGCAGGTTGTTGAATATCATACGATAATGAATCCAAGGAAATCGCTCACGTGGCGTTTTGCGATACTTTTTCCTGCATTGTCTTATATACATATATAGCCTTTATCTTTTACAATGATACTAAGACAGGCTTTATTATAATATTCAATGTTTATAAGTTGTAGATATGGGTGCTGCACACTTGTATATTGACATAAGTTTAAATTTGAATACGCTCACCACTGCATACGAAGGATGTAGTATTGTTCACAATTGGACATCATTTTTGTAAAAACAATCGTATCTTGAACGTATATGTAATTATTGACATCGTACATCGTTGGGTATTGTTGTTGTAGAAGTATATACAAGTAATCCAATTGTTCAATAAAGAATGTAAATATAAAAAAGGTTCATGGAAGAAATCTGTGTTGATACAGATATTATTTTATGAATTCTGTCAAGTTTGTATAAGTTGAAAGGTACGATGTAATTGAGGTTGCTGTGTAGTTTGTAGTCTGTAGATTGTGTTGATTCTAGACGTATCAATGGCTTAGTCGAGATTGTTACTCCATTTTAATGTATTCGTGGATAGACCAAAGGGATTAGGACATTTCCCGACCTCTGTTGTGGCTGTGTTTGAGTTGCCTCTGTCGTTGTCATCAGCGTTCCCGTTATGACTGATGGTTGCAAGTGTCCTCTTTCGTGATGACTGTATCATGTTTTAGTGCAAACACTACTTCTGCCTTTGATTAACTCGAATTATTCCCCTTAGAAAATCCCTAATTTAATGAAATATGATTTTGTTTATGTTATTGTAGCACTTCCTACCATTTCAACTGATTGCCGAATGATTACACACTTAAGATTTGACAATTGAACATAACTTCTTCTTCAACTCAGTTACAAATTTTATTATATAAATGTTAAATTCAAACCACGCAGTAAATATTGATTACAATTACAACAGCGAATCTATAGGAGAAAAATATGATAATCAAAATATTTGCAGAAACGATATACACTCTGGTCAATAAAAATTCAATGTTTCGCGCCTTTGCCCTCGGCTTATAAAAATATTCATATAACTCATTGCGACGTTATCTCGCGCCTCTTAATATAGCATTGATAATTGTGTGCGCTTTAACCACGCGCATCGTATTTATAAAAATTCTCCGCCTTCTGTATCATTTCATAATGTTAAACCAAGCGCTTTAATCAAACGCAAAATAAAATATTCCCGAACGCCTCATTCCTGCGTCTCGTAATTTAAATCGTGTGCACTTTAATTACCGCGTCTTACATCACTGCGCTTATTTACCCACTATGCATTTACACATTTTACCATATGGGTTACTTATAATTCGCTGATTCTTAACAAGTTAACCACTTGTGTCACAAATATTATCAGCTCACATGACATGATAATGCATTTTCAATATTTTGTTATTCTTCCGTAATAACATTTTAACTCCCATTACAAGACATCAGTCTTTCATAATAATTAATACTCCGTCATTTTATTTGTTCTCCGACTTTAAACCAAAAGTCCGTTATTCCGTTATTATGAGAATATGTCTCCTTTAAAAATCACGATGAAACGCGTTTCAAAACAAAACTAAACAAAACAACGATTGACTCATATTCCGCATAAATCATTTCAACTTAATTTCCAGTGATAAATCCAAATGTCTTATGTAATCTATTATAACGCCATGTCTCATTACACAACTAAATAAGCTCTGTTGTCGATTACTTGGCTGCGTTAACCACACATTTATTACCAAGAAAACAAACAGATATAAAACTTTGCTCTTTGTCATGAACCCATGAATCTCAAAGAGTCAATATCAACCTACCAATTCATCCCTAACGACGGGAGAAAAATATAATCAATGATGTTGTAATATAACAATAAATACCATAAGACATTTTTCAATTATCAAAACTTATAATTTACGTGTTATTATTGCCATCGTCTTCTTGAGTCATTTTGACAGAAAATAAAAACGTAACAACATTAAATAATGGACCAACTGTTTATGTAATTCCAACAGTAACATACAAAAATTGAAATAAAAATCGACACATCTTTGTTACTGATATTAACAAAACATTGCCATTAACGGTACAAATTAGTATTCGAAGATCTATTCCGAAACGCTTGATTGTAAGTAAACGCATTTTCATTTATTTTGAAAAATAAAACGCACTAAAATATTCATTTAAATACTGCAATTTTTATTTTCATCTCTCCCTCTCTTCTTTTTAATTAAATAAAATACGTATAGCATCAATGCATTATTATTATTATTATTATTATTATTATTATTATTATTATTATTATTATTATTATTATTATTATTATTATTATTATTATTATTATTATTATTATTATTTTGCCGTTCTATAATATATTGTTTTCACTTTTTGAATATAATATATTGCCCTATATATCTATATTTTTTAAAAATTTCCTTTCTATCTGTGACTCTTAATTTAAATATTATTTAGTATATTTATTTATTCTTTTAAATATCGTCTTTTGTCAGAATTTTAGGAATCATCTATAATTTCAATATTTTTTTTCATATTTCAATACAAAATAATTCCACTGCTTCACCTTCAAAATTGATATTCATTTTCTTTCCCAAATAAAACTATTTTCCTATCTGTTCACAATTTTCACTTCAAAATTCGAGTCTCACAAAAACTTTAATAGATGTTAACACCGCAACAATATACATTTCTTGTGTTTCCATGGTTCGGAATGATAACATCTTTACATCATGGTATCAGGGCTCCAAATAAAGATATATAAGAATCCTGATTCACGACACCAAATTAGATACATAATGTGGGGTAGTTGCACACATATGTAATGGCTTATGATCGCATAGTGGTGTTTTTCATAGATGGTAGTATTATCCTTTGCGTTGTGTTGTAGATGTTAATAATGACGAAAGAGTTCAAGGGCCGGTGATGATAATTGAATGCACAACACCAAAACATTCAAATAAAAGTCCAGATTCCAAGTTTCATTTCTTACAGTTTATTTGTTTGTGATAAATTCAAAATCCAAATCATGATAAATTCCAAATCCAAATCAAATAGCATTGTCATAATTCAATCAGTTTCATAAATTCCAAATCCGTAAAATCAGTCCACATGTAAAGTCAGTTTGCCTAAGTAACCATTTTCAATATACGTGGAATATTTCTAAGTCCGTAAAAGCAAATAAATGATGGTGAGCACAAAAGGTTTAAAGTGTGCAGCTCATGGTCAAGTTGAATGCAGAATCAAAAGGTAGAATCAGAATCCTCTCGTTTTTCTCGAAACATCCTCTTTTATCCCTATCAAAAATTTTACCCACAGTTCCATTGTTTCCACGCCCCCTTGCAGTTTTGACAGTTCCCTGTCAGTCCATAATCCAACCCCTAAGAGTAAGACCAAATCATAATCAAACCTGAAACGTCAATTCCTACATATTGATGTTAAACCCCGCCTTTTATGATATAACATTATTTTGATAAATGCCCCTTTCACCTGTTTCAACACCCCTAAACCAATTTAAGAATGATTGATTAAATAGTACTCAACATGATAACCTGTCCAGTAACTTTGACACAAACGGTCTCAAGTAACCTGGACATAAAACTGCGCACACGTGTCATGCGTCTCAAATAGCTTGGACATAAAACTGCCCACACGTGTCATGCACTGACCAAGCTTAACTGATATGCCTGCACTATGTACTCACTAAACCCATTTGCTGATATATATAATTGACAGTTTTGCACCAAATTTCTTAGATAACCTTTTGCATAGGCTTACTCTCTTACATTATGTTTGTATATCAGTTTTAAAATGTTGCAAAACACCTGAATATGGTTCTTTGTCAATGAAAGGGAAGGGAAGGCTGTGATACAAAACGCTGGATAATGATAAGAAAAGGTGGAGTAAATTTAATGGATCAATTTTAAAATGTGCATTGACATCATCATTATCATTGCCATCATGATGATTACAATTATCACCATAATCATCATGCATCATCATCATCATCATCATCATCATCATCATCATCATCATCATCATCATCATCATCATATTAATCAGCATCATCATCATCATAATCATCATCATCATCATCATCATATTAATCATCATCATCATCATCATCATCATCATCATCATCATCATCATCATCATCATCATCATCATCATCATCATTATCATCTATGAGTAAGTACTTTGGCCGAATGCATTGTGATTCAATCCCCATAAAAAAAGTGGATTTTCATTTTCTCATCAATGACTGTTGTTAATGTTTTTCCCCCTCTGGATACACTTTTATGCTCATCGGAGAAATATTTCATGAGGGCGTCCGTCATCGTTCTGATAGTTTAAAGCCGGTTACTAAGTTACCATGCGTTATTACGAGGGAAGTGACGTCATAACTGTCGAAGCGTATTATCGTTAAAATCCATCATAAGGTTGTGAAGATATACACGTCAACGCGAGCGCACGTGTTATTGTAACGGACTATAATGACAAAAATGCGTATCCAGCCAGCCCTTACCCCCAACCTCCTTTATATGGATTGGTCAAAGTATGCCTCTCCTCGCCCCCCCCCCCCCCCCCCCTGCGCACTCTCTTTGGTCAGTTTGCCGACCTCGACCCTCCCCCTCCCCCCCCCCTCTCTCTCTCTCTCTCCCTCTCTCTCTCTCTCTCTCTCTCTCTCTTTCTCTCTCTCTCTCTCCTCTCTCTCTCTTTCTCTCCTCTCTCTCTCCTCTCTCTCTCTCCTCTCTCTCTCTCTTTCTCTCTCTCTCTCTTTCTCTCTCTCTCCTCTCTCTCTCTCCTCTCTCTCTCTCTCTCTCTCTCTCTCTCTCTCTCTCTCTCTCTCTCTCTCTCTCTCTCTTTCTCTAATTGCACCCCCCCCCCCTCACTTCTTCTATTCCTATCCACTTCCCCCTTCTTCTTTTGAAGTTTGACCAATGTGCACACCCCAACCACCTTCTATCAAACTCCACCCGCCCCCCTTTCGTATTTGATGCACTAGGGTATATTTAGTATAAATAATAATATGCAACCCATCGTTTCCAAAGGGTATTACGTTGGGATGATCCAGATGCTAAAAAGTCAAATTTAAAGCCAAACTGATCAAAAATATGAAATGTTGGTTTTAGCGTTCTAAAATTCTATATTCATTCTCCTCAATATAACTTATAAACTCAACCCAAGTCTGCTATTTTTAGGCTATAAATTCGATTTTCAGTATCTTAGCCATTCCGATAAAGAAAATAATATTGGACTGGAACCCTCAGGGCAGAAGATCAAGGGGAAGGCCACGGGGATCATGGAGAAGAATTCAAGAGGCTGATATATTCAGAAAAGTAATAAGAAGTGGAACGAGATTTAAAAAAAAAAAAGTTAGCTCAGGATAGAGAAGGATGGACACTGTTTCTCTGTGGCCTATAATACCCTGACCAAGGGTGAAAAAGGCGATGATAATGATGATGATGATGATGATGATGATGATGATGATGATGATGATGATGATGATGATGATGATGATGATGATGATGATGATGATGATGATGATGATGAGGATGATGATGAATATGATGATGATGATGAATATGATGATGATGATGATGATGATGATGATGATGATGATGATGAGTCATCCCGACATAAAACCGTTATGCGCCGCTGGCTCACATAATACTGTGACGCTGTACTTACGATTTTGGGAGCCCCCAGGACCTGCCGTTGTCATTGGAGAACCAGCTTGTGCTTCAAGCATTTCCACTCTCTTTGTAAGGTTATCCAATAGGGGCTCAAGGGCATCGGCCGTCATCTCTATAGAAATTTTTTAAAAAATATTTTTAATGAGCTTTTATAATATAGCACAATATCCACTACACGTGCTCAATGCGGTTTACAAGGGTTCCCTGGCCAACAACAACACTTAACATTTAGAACGGACATGACGCCTGTAAGGCGATATTACATTTTTTTTTTCGGACAGAGACCCAACGCTGTTAACGGCCAGGTGCTCATTTTACACCTGAGTACGGTGAGAGAATGTAAGTAAAGAGCATTTTCCAAGGACTCATCTAAGCGCTGAGCGAGGCTCGAACCCAGGATCTTCCAATCCGAAAGCGAGAGTCATACCACAAAACCAATTTCCGCTCAAATTTAAATCGTTGAATGAATCATTCTAATGGGTGAAAGAACGCTTTGTGCGTAAAGAACGATCGAAATTCAATTGAACGCCTTGTTTTTGTGTCGTTTGATACTACATTATTCTACCCTTCCCGTGAAGAAGAAGAAGAAGAAGAAGAAGAAGAAGAAGAAGAAGAAGAAGAAGAAGAAGAAGAAGAAGAAGAAGAAGAAGAAGAAGAAGAAGAAGAAGAAGAAGAAGAGGAATAGAAGAAGAAAGAAGAAGAAGATGAAAGAAGAAGAAGAGAAGAAGAAGAAGAGAAGAAGAAGAAGAAGAAGAAGAAGAAGAAGAAGAAAGAAGAAGAAGAAGAAGAAGAAGAAGAAGAAGAAGAAGAAGAAGAAGAAGAAGAAGAAGAAAGAAGAAGAAGAAGAAGAAGAAGAAGAAGAAGAGAAGAGAAGAAGAAGAAGAAGAAGAAGAAAGAAGAAGAGAAGAAGAAGAAGAAGAAGAAGAAGAGAAGAAGAAGAAGAAAGAAGAAGAAGAAGAAGAAGAAAGAAGAAGAAGAAGAAGAAGAAGAAAAGAAGAAGAAGAAAGAAGAAGAAGAAGAAGAGAAGAAGAAGAAGAAAAGAAGAAGAAGAAGAAGAAGAGAAGAAGAAGAAGAAGAAGAAGAAGAAGAAGAAGAAGAAGAAGAAGAAGAAGAAGAAGAAGAAGAAGAAGAAGAAGAAGAAGAAGAAGAAGAAGAAGAAGAAGAAGAAGAAGAAGAAGAAGAAGAAGAAGAAGAAGAAGAAGAAGAAGAAGAAGAAGAAGAAGAAAGAGAAGAAAGAAGAAGAAGAAGAAGAAGAAGAAGAAGAAGAAAAAGAAGAAGAAAGAAGAAGAAGAAGAAGAAAGAAGAAGAAGAAGAAGAAGAAGAAGAAGAAGAAGAAGAAAGAAGAAGAAGAAGAAGAAGAAGAAGAAGAAAGAAGAAGAAGAAAGAAGAAGAGAGAAGAAGAAGAAAGAAGAAGAAGGAAGAAGAAGAAGAAGAAGAAAGAAGAAGAAGAAGAAGAGAAGAAGAAAGAAGAAGAAGAAGAAAGAGAGAGAAGAAGAGAAGAAGAGAAGAAGGAAGAAGAAGAAGAAGAAGAGAAGAAGAAGAAGAAAGAAGAAGAAGAAGAAGAAGAAGAAGAAAGAAGAAGAAAGAAGAAGAAGAAGAAGAAGAAGAAGAAGAAGAAGAAGAAGAAGAAGAAAAGAAGAAGAAAAGAAGAAGAAGAAGAAGAAGAAGAAGAAGAAGAAGAAAAGAAGAAAGAAGAAGAAGAAGAGAAGAAGAAGAAAGAAGAAGAAGGAAGAAAGAAAAGAAGAAAAGAAGAAGAAGAAGAAGAAGAGAAGAAGAAGAAGAAGAAGAAAGAAGAAGAAGAAGAAGAAGAAGAAGAAGAAGAAAGAGAGAAGAAGAAGAAGAAAAAGAAGAAGAAGAAGAAGAAGAAAAGAGAAGAAGAAGAAGAAGAGAAGAAGAAGAAGAAGAAGAAGAAAAGAAGAAGAAGAAGAAAAGAAAAGAAAGAAGAGAAGAAGAAGAAGAAGAAGAAGAAAGAAGAAGAAGGAAGAAAGAAGAAGAAGAAGAAGAAAGAGAAAAGAAGAAGAAAGAAAGAAGAAGAAGAAGAAGAAGAAGAAAGAAGAAGAAGGAAGAAGAAGAAGAAGAAAAGAAGAAGAAGAAGAAGAAGAAGAAGAAAGAAGAAGAAGAAGAAGAGAAGAAAGAAGAAGAAGAAGAAGAAAGAAGAAGAAGAAAGAAGAAGAAGAAGAAGAAGAAGAAGAAGAAGAAGAAGAAGAAGAAGAAGAAAGAAGAAGAAGAAGAAGAAAAGAAGAAGAAGAAGAAGAAGAAAGAAGAAGAAGAAGAAGAGAAGAAGAAAAGAAGAAGAAGAAGAAGAAGAAGAAGAAGAAGAAGAAGAAGAAGAAGAAGAAGAAGAAGAAGAAGAAGAAGAAGAAGAAGAAGAAGAAGAAGAAGAAGAAGAGAAGAAGAAGAAGAAGAAGAAGAAGAAGAAGAAGAAGAAGAAAGAAAGAAGAAGAAGAAGAAGAAGAAGAAGAAGAAGAAGAAGAAGAAGAAGAAGAAGAAGAAGAAGAAGAAGAAGAAGAGAAGAAGAAGAAGAAGAAGAAGAAGAAGAAGAAAAGAAGAAGAAGAAAAGAAGAAGAAGAAGAAGAAGAAGAAGAGAAGAAGAAGAAAGAAGAAGAAGAAGAAGAAGAA
>NC_088365.1:61795329-61797829 GCF_034508935.2 Berghia stephanieae | reverse complement strand
ATAGAAGAATATCCACTAAACGTGCTCAAAGCGCGCTTCACAAGAGATCCCTGGCCAACAACAACATTTAACATTCAGGAGGGTACATGACGCCTATAAGCGGTATTACATTTTTTTCCAACAAATATAACGCTGTTGACAGATAGTTATTCATTTTATACCTCTGTACAGTGAGTGAATGTGAATAAAGAGCCTTTTTTCCGTGGACTCAATTATGCGCCGCTCAGATTCTGGACTCGAACTCAGGAGCTTACGATCCCAAGGCGAGTGTTGTACCACGAGACCACATAGCCCCAGAAATACAATTGCAAAACAAAAGGCCATTGTTCGTATAGATAGTTCGAAGATGACGTCACTCAGGTCTTTGTTATTGTATTTTGCCATCCGCGTTTATGAGTAATACTCACTGAACTGTATTAACCCGACTATAAACGTTCATGGATACACACAGTTGTATGTGTTGGTCCGTTATACTTCCGGATGGCAATGTTATGAGCTTCTTAGCCAAGCGCATACTATCTATATGTCATAAATTTCAATTCCTTAATAACTTGTGGCCCGAGTACCGTTATAAGACGAGTGGTCACAATCACTATTTCATTGCCTAGAGACTATTTTTAAAGGGGCATTAATCTTACTGTTTTTTCTTGTAGTTATATTTTCCACAGTTATCTTTCCTGGTCTAGAAGACGACAGGCAAAGTTAAAATAAAAATTTTAAAATTAATAAAATTCCCTTTATTCTCTCGGGTCTATTCCAAGGGAAGGCTGGAATAACCCAGGCGTCCGCCGCAGTGCAGCACCGCAAATTGAGCTAGAGCGAGGTGACTTGCTCAAGGCCACATAGCGCAGCGAGCGGTGGGTGATCGAACTCGGTACCTTCCGAGTAATAAGCCAAGGCCGTACCGCTGAGCCACCACCCTTCCCCTTAAACCAGGTAACTGCCGTAGCCACTCTTTACTCACATTCTCTCACCGTACTCAGGTGTAAAATGAGTACACCTGAGTATGGTGAGAGAATGTGAGTTAAGAACCCCCTTTTCCAAGGACTCAACTATGCACCGAGCGAGCCTCAAACCCAGGACCTTCAGCTTCGAAAGCGACTGTCGTACTACAAGACCGCATAGTCGCGCACGACAGGAGGTCACGTCTGTGTTTTTTATCCCCCCGTATCTGTTTTCTGAGTTTGCTTTCTGTCTTTGTCTTGGAATGGGATGACTAAGCATTGTCCTGGCCATGACTGGAGTCCTCGGCTGGGAGGGAAACAGTCAAATGTATAGTTGTAGTTTTGGGAATTTTTGATTTCTTGTAAACCATATCTCTGTTATTTACTATTCCAATTTTTTGTATTTAATATTATAATGGTTTGTAGTCCCGATATTTTTAGGGTCAGCGTGGCTCAGCGGTGCGGTCTTTGCTTCGTATCCGAAAGGCACCGAGTTCGATCACACATAGCTGCGCTGTGTGGCCTTGAGCAAGTCACCTCGCCCTAGCTTAATTTGCGGTGCTGCACTGAGGCTCACGCCTGCGTTATTTCATACTTCCCTTTGGAATATAGACCCTAGAGAATAATTTCCCCTATGGGATGAATAAAGAGAATATTTCATTTTGTCTATTAGTTTATTTTTTTTTATGGTTTTAGTAGGGGAAATTAGGCTAAAACCGTGTAAATTGGGGTTGAAAGCATGAAAATGTGCATAAAGGTTGCTAAGACCCATACATCTGATATAGAACCACTCTGGCAATCAATCGTAACGTATCGGTTTAAAGCCTTAGATTTTACCTATACAGCTATAGGGAATGAGATTAGCGGAAGAGTAGCGTCCCTTGATTGGAAGTCATGAGCGGAAAAGGTATTAGAGAGAGAACGTCATGTTGGTTGTGCGGCATGGGACACTTCACCGAAAGCGAGGACGAGAGAGACGCATGTGCAAAACCATTTTGACATTCTCTCTGTAAGGTGACGTCCACTCAAGGGACGCTACTCTTCCGCTAATCTCATTCCCAATATTAAACAAGGGAAATAACTGTATAAAAAATATATTTTCTTCATATTCATTGTATTAGGGAAAATTAGGCTAAAACCGTGCACATTAGGGTTGAAGTCCTGAAAATTGTCATATAGATAGTATGCAGATGACGTCACTCAGGCCTTTGTTATTGTTTTTGCCATCCACGTTTGTGAGTTGTTCTCACTAAACTGTATTAACCAGACTATACAAGTTCATGGTTACACAGAGTTTGTGTGTTGGTCCGTTATACTTCCGGATGGCAATGTTGTGAACTCCTTGGCCAAGCGCATACTATCTATAGGTAGCTAAGACCCGTATAGATAAGTACCTGAATGTCACTAGAAGACGTCAAAGTACAATCAGCTTTTTGGCAGGGGCGTACAAGAGCGACGAGTTTGTCTCCATCTTTGTTGATTTCAATGGATTCGACGCTGTCCACGTCACCGCCTACGTCATCGGGAACGCATGAGACGGTTGCAGACTTGGTTAT
>NC_088365.1:61780329-61785329 GCF_034508935.2 Berghia stephanieae | reverse complement strand
AGAGGTTATAGTGTAGTACAGCGGGCTTGGGTTTGATCCTTGAAGATTATACAATCAAAGTTAAAAGCTCCGGCGTCTTAATGGTGTAGATATAATATCTACAAAGTCCCAAAAGATAAAAATCTTCCAGTATATATATATAGGAATAGAGTGACTGGCCGTCCGGCATAGATTGTGGAGAGAAAGTGAGTGTCAAATGTTAGACCTATCAGCTTTTATAATAAATGGCTACGTGACAGAATGTAGAACGAAAAGTATTCACTAATTAGAAATTAATTCGAGGGAAGGCTATAAAAGGAAAGACGATCTAATATTAGAAGGTAAAGTTTATCTAAGCCTACTGAAATATAACTGGAGTGAGATGAATTCAGTTCTTAATAAAATAAAATTTAATAAGATAATTGTGAACAATCTTTACTGTGACACCCCCACCCACGTTTAAAATATACTCTTTAACCATTATGGGAAAGATAGATTTTACAAACGGAAGTAAATTTACTATCATGATACTCTAGCATTAATCCATTGTTATGATTTGTGCTACAATTAAATTATTTATTAACTAGACATGGAAATGTTTATATTAACGTAGGTATATGAATGGGCGACAATAACAATGAAAGATTGTGATTACAAATCATTGTGATAAACAATATGATGGCAATGTGATTACAAATCATTGTGATAAACAATAGTGATGGCAATGAAGCATGATTTAAGTCGATGATATGAAGGTAATTTACTGAATGAAATGAATGAAAATGTAAATGGAATATTGACATTTCAATTATTAATCATAAATGAGTGAAAATTCATAACAATAATAGATAAAGAGAAGATTTCCCAAATCATGAATGGGTATGGTATATATATCCAAACAATACTCAATGTTACATTAAGTTGGGTCATCATGTTTACAAATAAAATTATCGAATTTGTGCGTTCTGATTTGGCATAATTTGCGAGGTAACTAACAGTATGCATGGGAGGTTAAGTTATACCCTTCTCACGTCATTACACTAATCGAGAAAGTAGGTCGGCGTGAATATTTTCACAACCTGGTATGTGAGAGATACTGAAAGTGTAATTTTGCAAAATAGACTCCACCTTAGTACTCTACTATTATTCATTTTGTTATTTCTTATGTACGTGAGTGGTTTATGGTCCGTTTCGACCACAAACTCTTTTAGCAGTAGATATCTGCTGAATGTCTTTAAAGCAAAGACGATGGCCAGTCCTTCACGCTCTATTACAGAGTATCGTGATTCTCTGTCCAATAATTTTCTGCTTGCATATAAGCAAGGCATTAGAGTTCCCTCATGTTCCTGTAATAGTACACCTGCGATGCCCTTATCAGACGCGTCAGTTCTTACAACAAATTCTTTTGATATGTCGGGTAATTTAAGAATTGGTTCTGAACAGAGTAATGCCTTTAATTGGTTAAAGCTATTCTGACACGCTTCTGTCCAAACAATTTTGTTCGGTGACCCATTCTTTGTCAGATTTGTTAGCGGTGTCGCGATGTGCGCGAAGTTGTAAATGTATTTCCTGTAAAAATTTAGGAGCCCAAGTACTTTGCGTACTTCTTTTTTTGTCTTAGGTGGTTGCAATTGTGCGATTTTTGTTTGTTTTTCTGTCTCGGGTGTCTGTGTCCCATGACCAACGGTATGATTAATCCTGCATTTGAAGCTTCGATATTAGTAAACATAGGTTGCGACACTGTGTCTCTATCAAAATACTTTTTTAGCATGTTTGCATGGAATGTCTTTGTTGTGTTGTTAATTTGAATCTCGTAATTAACATTAGATTTTACTGCTGTTATTTTGAATGGTCCTTTCCATGTAGCTAAAAGTTTACTCGAGTCATCGGGTAAGAGTATTAGTACTTTGTCACCAATCTCAAATTTTCTTGATTTGCTTTTGCGATCAGAGTATTCCTTGTATTTCTCTGCTTTTTTGGTGACGGATTCCTGTGCTAGCTTACACGTGTCCTCTATTCTGTCTTTCAGGTTTCTTACATATTCGTAAGCAAACATAATTTCGTTATTGTCCTCCTCATTCCCTTTACAAATGTCGGCTACTATATTGATCGGGCCGCGAGGTGATCGTCCATACATCAACTCAAATGGGGAGTAGCCTGTAGATTCTTGGGGTATTTCTCTATATGCAAATAGGATTGCTGGTAAGTATCTGTCCCAATCATCTGGTTTTTCTGCTGACACTTTTCTTAACATATTCTTTAGAGTGCCATTAAATCTTTCACAAAGACCATTTGCTTGGGGGTGGTAGGGAGTTGTGAATGAGTGTTGGATTCCCATGAGTTTCATGGTTTCATGCATCATATGTGATGTAAATTGGGGTCCATTGTCCGACAGTATCTCATTTGGTATGCCTATTCTGGTAAAAATTGTCATCAATGCTTCAGCTATGTGATCCGATGTAGTTGATTTCAATGCTATCGCTTCTGGCCACCTGGTTGCGTAATCGACTAGTGTTAGTATGTGTGTATGGTTTCTATCTGATTTTGTTAAAGGGCCTATAATGTCAATTGCAACTTTTTGAAAAACTTTTTCAATAACTGGGGTTGTCTCTAATGGCAATCTCGGTATTCTGCCTTTTGCGACTCTTCTTTGGCATGTGTCACAAGATTTCACATATTCTCGGACGTCTTTAGTAATTCCAGGCCATGTGAAATTCTCGGATATTCTCTTCAATGTGGAAGAGCTCCCAAGATGTCCAGAAGTTATTGAATCGTGCGCTATTCCAAGGATTTTGTTTCTGTAAATACTCGGCGTGACCAGTTGTTTAGCTATTTTGTTTCTTTTCCTATGTAACCTGAACAGAATATCTTTTTCAATGATGTATTCAACTTTTGATTTCGTCCCTTTGTTTGCGATATTGAAATATGAAGTTAAAGTCGGGTCCTTTTTCTGTTCTTCAATGAACGTGTTCCTGTCAAATTGTTGTGGTTCAAGAGAAATAGTCATTGGCTTCTCTGTTGTCTTAGTCATCTTTCTTGTTTCTGCTAGACAAGCTGTTTCTTGGGTTAATGACCATTCTTTTACATCTGTTGGGTTGTCTTTAAGACCTTTTATATTGCCAAGAATAACATCAGCGACGGGGTTGGGAAGTATACAGCATTCCACTATTCCTGTATAGTATGGGGTTTCTATGTACACATTAGCTGTTTCAAAGGTTTCGACTGTGCCACTGAATGTGATGCATTGTACCGTTTTTCCAGTTTTGTCTTCGTCATTGATCAAAGATGCTTTTATTCCTACTGTACTGCATCCTGTGTCTCTCAATATTTTGCAATCAGTTCCATTAGCTTTGCCTTCACAAAAAAATAGCGATCCTGATTTGTGAGTTTGTGTTAAAAGTGACATACCTTTCACGCAATACACATTTATATTTTCTCGTGACATTACTCGTGTCTGATTGTTTACACTTGTTTGGAGTGATGCATTTGCAGTTTCTTTTGGATATCCCACGATTTTGTAACATTTGTCTGCTGTGTGGCCTTTCATTCCACAATATTGACATTTAATTATAGGTTTGTTGGTTTTCTTATACTCAGTATTATTGTCAGTGCTATTTCTTGTTTTGTTTTGATAGGGTCGGCTATGGTCTCTATTGAACTGTTTGTTCCATGGTTTGGTACTATGATCATCTTGTTTCACTTGCGTGTTCCGAGTGATTGATCGGCTCGTTCTATTTGAGTATTGAACTTTAGGTGTACATGGACTCTGAGCAGCAGCAGCGTAGTATGGTTCCTTCAATGTTCTGCTTAGGGGTGTCAATGGATGTGCGCTGTTAAAGTTTTCTGCGTAGATTTTTAATTTGTCCAAGTTTTCTGGCTTTCTCTCTTTAAAGAATGCGACTAAATCTGGGTTGCAAGCTTGATAGATTCGATTCTTCAGCGTGAGATAGTAAAGGCCTGCAAAGTCGTCTTGTTTTACGTTTGCCAACTCAAGCCACCGATTTAGAAATTGAGTAATTCGGTTCACGAATGTATTAAAGTCTTCTCCACTTTCCGGCTTTGCAGTGTGAAACCTTTCCTGGTAACCATCTTCCGTTAATCTAAATCTTTTTAGTAGAGCGTCTTTAATTTTTCCATAGTCATCTGCATCTTCAGTTGTTAAGGTATAGAAAACTTTTAGCGGTTCTCCAGATAAGCAGTTAATCAAGGCTGTGGCCCATTTGCTTTCTGGCCAACGATAACCTTTAGCCTGAACTTCGAATCGGTGTAAGAAGGATTCTAAACAGTCTGAGCGTTCATCGTATGTTGGCATGCGTGGAAGTTTCACGAAAAATTCATCACTATTATTATGTTTTCTTTCATGACCGGTTTTTGTTTTTTCAATTTCCAGCATCATTTGGGTCCTTTTGGTTTCTTCTTCTACTAAAGCTATTTGTCTTTTTAGTTCCCTTTCTTGGACTCTTTCTTCTCGTTCTTCTCTACGTATTCTTTCTTCATTTTCTTCTCTACGAATTCTTTCTTCATTTTCTTCTCTACGAATTCTTTCTTCGTGTTCTTTTTCTTCTTTACGAATTCTTTCTTCATTTTCTTCTTTACGAATTCTTTCTTCATTTTCTTCTTTACGAATTCTTTCTTCATTGTCTTCTCTACGAATTCTTTCTTCATGTTCTTTTTCTTCTTTTACTTTCTCTTCGCACCATGAAAATATTCTTTCCTGGGGTATTTCTAAGTCCTTTGCGAGACTTAAGTATCTTTTATATGCTTCCATGTTGCAATAAATTAGTTACGATATTTTATATATATTATATTGACAGGATACTGTTACTGACTGTTTTATTTATTTACACTTACTGGAATGAACTGTTCTATTTTTAGAAATCTCTCTCTCTTATTTCAACTTATTATGTATGTTGAATTTGATGCCTTTTATCGTTATATCTTATAAAGCAATGTGTCAATACAATGCGGAGTTATTATGACTTGTGTCAATAACAATGTGTCAATCGCGTGTACTCTAAACT
>NC_088365.1:61730329-61770329 GCF_034508935.2 Berghia stephanieae | reverse complement strand
AAAATTATGTTGATCTGGAAAAAAGGAACTTTGAAGCTGCTGGAAAAATATTAGCCAATATTTGGTCCGAGTCGATAATAGATGGATACCCAGTAGTTGGAAAATTCATCCCTCCACCTGAAAATCCAAGACCCAAACTTCAATTTCAAGAAACAGATGATTGGAAGATAAAACACATTCGTCAATCCCAATATCTGCTGCAAATAGTGAAATGCAGTGACAACTCATGCTGCAAACCTTGGCGTACTAACTATTCATCTTTTTTTTCCAGAGCGTTTTCTGCCACCACCTGTACCACTTGCTTCATGTGATGATGGTTTGGAGATAGGCAATAATGGAAGATTTGGAAGCCTATTTCAAAGTTTGTTCCTTTCAAAACAGCTAAAGATAAATTGCAATGATGAGTATTGCCCATCTCTCAAGAAACAAGATGGGAAAGGGGTATCACTTCTCAAAAGGCGAACTTGCCCTAAATGTCCATTGTATCACTCCTCGATCACAGCAATGAAATACCATTCACCAAAATGCGGCATACCAGAAGAACAGCAAGTGGGAGAAAGTGATGACGATGAAGATGAAATTGATGATACTACGAGTATTTATAGTACATTGCCAGAGGTCCAAGGCAGAAAAATTTTTGAATCAATTAATTTATGTTTGGAAATTGAAACAGAAATTCATTCCACTAAAAGACTAATTGGCTATAAAATAATTTGCCTCCTATACTATTTTAAACTACACTTTCTGAAATTTTTTTAATAGCACCTGCACCAAGTAGCCTAATTTAAATAATGTTTGTTAGATTTTATCTTTGCAAATTTAAATTTTATGTCCCCATTGTATCGTAAAATATAAATTATCAACAGTTTCTGAAATTAATAAAATGTCTGAATGTGTTTTATCAAACGTAGATAATCAATGTTTATGGTTTGAAAAATGAATAATAAATATTGTGAAATTAAAGTTATCTTTTAGTTTTTATTAAATTAGATGACGTCATCATCTGTTGGGGGAGGGGGGGGGGGGGGCAGGTCAATGATGACATGTGATGACTTGGGGGAGGGGGGGGGTCTAAAAAGGGCAAATTTTTGATGACGTAATATGTGAACGCTCCCCAAAGGGGAACTGGGAACAAATAGGGATCAGATGTAGATTCCAAGAGCATACCACCAATATACTTAGTTTGAGATCACCTATAAGTCTCATCCGGACACAAGCACAAAATCCAACAGAGAGGAATACACTCAAATGCTTACATTACACTAAAAGTAACAAATATAATAATACATAACAGAGAGATGATTTACAAGGAAAAAAATATCATCTCCCAAAACAATAACTATGCATTTGACTGTTTCCCTCCCAGGCAAGACTCCAACCAGGGCCAGGACAAAATCAAAATAATAATAATAATAATAATAATAATAATAATAATAATAATAATAATAATAATAATAATAATAATAATAATAATAATAATAATGATAATGATAATAATAACAATAATAATAATAAGAAGAAGAAGAAGAAGAAGAGAAGAAGAAGAAGAAGAAGAAGAAGAAGAAGAAGAAGAAGAAGAAGAAGAAGAAGAAGAAGAAGAAGAAGAAGAAGAAGAAGAAGAAGAAGAAGAAGAAGAAGAAGAAGAAGAAAGAAGAAGAAGAAGAAGAAGAAGAAGAAGAAGAAGAAGAAGAAGAAGAAGAAGAAGAAGAAGAAGAAGAAGAAGAAGAAGAAGAAGAAGAAGAAGAAGAAGAAGAAGAAGAAGAAGAAGAAGAAGAAGAAGAAGAAGAAGAAGAAGAAGAAGAAGAAGAAGAAGAGAAGAAGAAGAAGAAGAAGAAGAAGAAGAAGAAGAAGAAGAAGAAGAGAAGAAGAAGAAGAAGAAGAAGAAGAAGAAGAAGAAGAAGAAGAAGAAGAAGAAGAAGAAGAAGAAGAAGAAGAAGAAGAAGAAGAAGAAGAAGAAAGAAGAAGAAGTAGGAAGAATAATAAGAATAATAATAACAATAATAATAATAATAATAATAATAATAATAATAATAATAATAATAATAATAATAATAATAATAATATAATAATAATAATAATAATAATAATAATAATAATAATAATAATAATAATAATAATAATAATAATAATAATAACATATTAATAATAATAATAATAATAATAATAATAATAATAATAATAATAATAATAATAATAATATATCAGACGACAATACCTAACCCCTTATAATTAGGGCGATAATTAAAAATACACCGTTATATTATATTTAAGAGTTTTTAATTAGATAGTCTACACGAAGAAGAATTTTGTGGATCGAACTCAGACCTTCTAATTACCGGTTAGACGTCCTACCATTACACTACACCACATAGGCTGCCGATTGTTGGGCTATTTTTAATACCTATAGATAGTATGCCCTTGGCAAAGAAGTATAACGGGCCAACACACAAAGCTGTGTGCAACCATGAACGTTTATAGTCTGTTTAACTCTCGAGTTCATATACATGGAAAAGCGAACAAATTTGTTCAATGTTCAATGAGGGTGAACTCGAGAGGGTTAATACAGTTGAGTGAGAATTACTCATAAACGTGGATGGCAAAAAAAACCCAATAACAAAGACCTGAGAACGTCAACTTCGAACTATCTATATTCTTCACAAGGGTACGCCTGAGTCTGCTCCTTAATTTCTAAATTTGATATTTTCAACAACAACAAATTTGGAGCAACTCAAATGTCTTCATCCTCATCCTCTCAGGTTCAATGTATGTGTTGTTTGATGCCCGGATGGACGGAATTTTTCCGAGGCTAAGCACACAACGTGGTTATCAGAATGGGACCTTGTCTGCGACTCGAAAGGGATTGCCGAGTTATCTTTTACGTGTTACAACGCTGGACTTGTATTGGGTGGTTTGTTTTGGTCTGCTATGGCGGACAGATTTGGACGGAAGCCCGTTATGATTTTTTGTGCCTTTATGGGTTCTGTATCGGAGGCTGCAATTCTGCTGTGTCCTAACATTCACTTCATCAACGGCCTACGTCTTGTGAGCGGCATTTTCCGACAGGGCATGTCAGAAACTTTTTTCATTCTAGGTCTTGAGATTCTTGCACCCAGTCATCGTGATCGCTACGGAGTTATCGTTTGTTTCAAGTGGGTTGTCGATGTTCTTGCTGTAGGATTCACAGCTTATCTCCTTCAAGACGCCAACTGGAAATACTTAGAAGCAACAGTCTCGATCTCGGGTGTGTTTGCTGTACTGTACCCTTTCTTTATGGAAGAGTCACCTCGATGGTTGACGGCCAGGGGTCGATTTGACGAGGCTTTGGCTATAATACAAAGAGCTTGTCGTCAGAATGGCAAAGACTTTGAGGAGGTTAAAGCCGCATATGACAGATATGTTTCAGTCCAATGTCTTACAACCAAGGAATGCGACAACGAAGTTTTAGAGTTAGAGCCGTTGAATACATTTTCTGATAATACGAAGCAAGAATTTTATACTGAAATAAAACAATGCAAACAAGAAAATAACTCAATCTTAGCCCTCTTCTCACGCAGAGACCTTACAATTTTAACTCTTTCATCTTGGTTCATCTGGTTTGCACACAACATGACGTATTACGGTCTCTATATGATGTCATCAACTCTAGTAGGTAATCGATTCTTAAACTACTCATTAGTCGGATTCGTGGAAATACCCAGCATTGCTCTCATCTCAGTAATGATGAGAAAATTTCAGAGACTCCGAGTTGTCAAATTATTTCTGGCAGGGGCGTCCTGTTCGCTGATGGCGTATTCCTTACTGAACACTTTTGGTGGAGACGGACCGCTGATTTATTCTGCAAATATAGTAGCGTTCCTTTTTGGAAAATTCTCCATCGCCGCGTCTTATAATGTCCTTTTCATCCTCACTCCAGAAATCTACCCGACAGTCTTGAGATCCACGGCCACCGCATCTTGTAACAGTTTTTCTCGTATCGGATCAATGCTCGTCCCTTTTCTGAGACCCCTCATCACAGTTGTCAAATGGGGACCGGGTGTTATTTTTACAGGGATTTGCTTCATTGCTTTACTCTTGATGGTTTTTCTTCCCGAGACAAAGGACAAAGAACTAGTGGACACAGTGGAGGACTTTAAGAAAAATGTTACAAAGAAGAAACAGCAAAAGACTTAACGTGAGATAAAAGTAAAAGCGGATACACGGGTAGTAGCAAAACAAATATCCCTTACATATAATTTTTAATATAACATAAGTTAAAAAAATTTTTTAAATATTCCTTTTTCGCCACATCATAAGATATCGTCGCCAAGGCATTCCACGAAGGAATATAGATAACTCGTCAAACAAGATGTCTGATGTCAACAGGAATCACCCATGTTGTCCAAGTGAGCAAATTGGGGGTTAATAATCTTGCTCAAGGAAAAAAACGAAAGTGCCTGAAGCGGGGCTCGAACCCGGGTCCTTCCGGGTCACAGTGCAATGCCTTAACCACTCGGCCATGTATATAACATTTAAAGTGTAATTATTTTTTTCAACTTCTACAGTATCGTTTCTTGATTTCGCAATCTTCAGTTTACACGTAAATATATACATATTATATAGTCGATATAACCACTTACTCTTTAACTATATTATATGTGTGTGTGTGACACAAAGTGAGAGTGAGAGGAATATATGAGAGAGAGAGAGAGAGAGAGAGAGAGAGAGAGCGAGAGAGAGAGAGAGAGAGAGAGAGAGAGAGGGGGGGGGGGGAACCAACGTCTCATTACGAATCTCAGCCATGATAATATATCTAACTCCTAAGAAAACATTTAGCTTGACTCGCATTTTAGGATTTGTTGGGGTTTTTTTACATTCTTATATAAAGCAAATGTTGCTGCTTGAAGCTTGAAGAAATAAATAATATAATAAATTGGATTAGACGTTTCTATTTAATGTCCAGTAGAAGGTTTGTTTGTTTGTTTTTATGGGTTTTTATGGCGCTTGCAACATATTTAGGTCATATCAGCGCCAGTTAAAAGGAGGAAAATAGGACAGCAAAAAAGATTCCAGAATTACAATTAAGCACCAAGGAAAAAGTACCTAAGACAAAGAGGAAATGGTTCAAATAGGGAACAGATGTAGATTCCAAGAGCCTACCATCATCGTACTTATGTTGTTTGTTTGTTTTTAATGGTTTTACGGCGCTTGGGACACATTTAGGTCATATCAGCGCCAGTAAAAAGTAAGAAAATGGGATAGTATGAATGTTCTTGAATTACAATTAAAGCAACATAGAAAAAGTAAGACAAAGTCGAATGGCGCAAATAGGGAACAGGTGTAGATTCCAAGAGCATACTATCATTGTGCATAGTTTGACATTACCTAAGTCTCATCCAGACACGAGCACAGGATCGCACTAAGAGGAATATCCTAAAAAGCTTACATTATATATTCAAAACATCAAATATAATAATTCATACCAAAGAGATGACTTACAATGGGAAAAAATATCATCTCCCAAAACAATTTGACCGTCTCCCTCCCAGCCAAGGACTCCGGCCATGGCCAGGACAAAACAAAGTAATCTCATTCTAAGACAAAGACAGAAAGCAAGTTGGAAAGTAGATATAGGGGTATAGAAGACACAGTAAGCGACCTCCCTGTCCACTGTATGGGAGGCCAGGAACCCCACCCAGATATAAAGCAAATGTTGCTGGTTGAAGCTCGAAGAAATAAATAATATAATAAATTGGAAATCATGCTTCTATTTAATTTCCAGTAGAAGGCTTGTTTGTTTTTATGGGTTTTTTATGACGTATGCAACATATTTAGGTCATATCAGTTAAAAGGAAGAAAATAGGATAGCAAAAAAGATTCCAGAATTACAATTGTTTGTTTTGTTTTTTTTAAGAGTTTTGCGGCGCTTGCAACACATTAAGGTCATATCAGCGCCAGTAAAAAGGAAGAAAATGGATAGTCAAAAGTTCTAGAATTACAATTAAAGCACCCAAGAAAAGGTAAGACAAAGGAGAATTGCTTCAAATAGGAAACAGATGTAGATTCCAAGAGCATACTATCAAAGTACTTAGTTTGAGATCACTTAAAAGTCTCACCCACACACAAGCCCAGGTCCCAACTAAGAGGGATACACTCAAATGTTTAAAAATCATATATAATATGTAAACAAAACCATACAGTGCATAACAGGGAGATGATTTACAAGAGAAGAAATATCATCTCCCAAAACTCTTAACTATACATTTGACTGTTTCCCTCCCAACTAGGGTATCCAGCCAGGGCCAGGACAAAACCAAGTAATCTCATTCCATGACAAAGACAGAAAGCATGTTGGAAAACAGACATAGGGGGATAGAAGACAAAGTATGTACCTCCCTGCCCACTATGAGAGGTCAGGAAACCCGCCCAGAGAATTACAATTAAAGCACCAAGGGAAAAGTAAGACAAAGAGGACATGGTTCAAATAGGGAACAGATATAGATTCCAAGACCACACCATCATTGTATTTGGCTAGCACTATTCAGTATCTGATAATTGCACAAAAGCAGAAATTTAAAAAATTACGATCAAAATATTTTTACAACTTTGAATCGGGCTGTCAGTTACTGCACGTGTTCAATCTGGAAGTAGGTCAACATTTTATTTCCATTCAACCGAGATTGTCGCACTTTTCACTCTCTCTTTAAAAAAGAGTTCCTTATGGATACTGAATAGTGGCAAAGCACTATTCAGTATCTGATACTGAATAACCACTTCGTACCGTACTGGAGTACCTCCTGGCCACCACAAATCCAGAACAAAGATAAATAGGAATATAGAAGACACAGCAAAAGTGACCCGTATGCCATACATGGGAGTTCAGAAAACACCATCCCAACCATGGGACTTTAAACCACCCCATTCAGCCATTAAATACATATGTTATATCATATAAAACAATAAATACATATGTTATATCATATAAAACAATAAATACATATGTTATATCATATAAAACAATAAATACATATGTTATATCATATAAAACAATAAATACATATGTTATATCATATAAAACAATCAGATCGTAGAACACAATGTTTATAAAATATAGTAAATAGATCTATTGAATCATACAATACTACCGGAAAACATTTATACCAACAACAACAATAATAATAATAATAATAACAATAATAATAATAATAATAATAATAATAATAATAATAATAATAATAATAATGATGATGATGATGATGATGATGATGATGATGATGATGATGATGATGATGATGATGATGATGCTGATGATGATGATAATAATAATAATAATAATTTCATTTAAGCGCCTTGAGGTTTCGGCTATAGGTGCTGTAGAAATATGCTTATTATTATAATTAATAATGATGATTATGATGATGATGATGATGATGATGATGATGATGCTGATGATAATAATAATAATTTCATTTAAGCGCCTTGAGGTTTCGGCTATGGTGCTGTAGAAATATGCTTATTATTATAATTAATAATGATGATTATGATGATGATGATGATGATAATGATGATGATAATAATAATAATAATAATAATAATAATAATAATAATAATAATAATAATAATAATAATAATAATAATAATAATAATAATAATAATAATAATAATAATAATAATAACAATTACATAAAAGTGTACATATAATAATGAATATATTCCATTAACTTTTTCATGACATTATATTAAAATAAACACAGAGATGAGTGTAAAAGAAATTATTTTAAAAAATAAAGAGAATACCTACAAAAGGCTTTCTTTATCACACGTATTGAGTAAAATCAAAACATTTTCAAAATAGACAAACTATGGACATTTTGTCACCGGAATGTTGCAAGCAGTAAAAAGTTGAATGGTGTATTTTAGAAAAGGGGGGGAAAAAAGGGATCAAAAAACATGCCAGTGAGGTTTGCTCAAACTTTCTTGCATGTCCCGAGGAGTTCTTATTTGTGCTATTTTTATTTTAACTCGAAAAACCCTTTCTGGTATGTAGTTAGCTCTGATATAATACCGTTTTGAGGTTATGGGTTACACATACACCATTTATCATATTACTTTGATCTCATGCACATTGGTAAAATACTCACAACATCCACCAGCCGGATATAGAGTAGCAACGCACAAAATTGTGTGTAAGCTTGAACGTTTATAGTCTGATCGATATTGAATTGATAGAATTTAGTGAGAGCTAACCATAAAACATGGCAGGCTAAAAACAATAACAAAGAGCTGAGTGGCGTCAATTTCGTTCCTTTCATTGAGGATGGAACTATTGCTTGCATAGATATTGTAATATCAACAACAAAAAAATAATTTTAAAAAAAAATTGATAATAATAATAATAAGAAGAAGAAGAAGAAGAAGAAGAAGAAGAAGAAGAAGAAGAAGAAGAAGAAGAAGAAGAAGAAGAAGAAGAAGTAGAAGAAAGTTTTAGATTGTAATAATTTATATCATCAGATAAAATCATCAATGACAAAAGCAAGTATTGAAGGCAGTTGAAGAAGAAACACCAGAGGACAATAGAGAATTTTTTAAAAACTTTGAAGGCGATGAGGCCAGACAGAGGTCTTGTCTTGTCTTGTCATGAAGTCACAACTCCATGCATCGAAGATTATCGCGACTGAGAAGAGTGTAGTGACGTGCCTAAAAAGCCTTCATTTCAATTTTATCGATTTCTCTGTCAAATTCGATTTGGCCATAATTTTTTTTTTCTATTTTCGAGCAGAGAATTCCATATTTGGATGATGCTTGGAAAAAATGAGTTGAGATGAGCATTAACTTGTGGGTTATCTGGTATGAGAGCTGTTTTATTGCGTTTGGAATAGGGCTATCAATTGAAATAGATGTGCCCAACAGTCGATTCCGGAGTTCAAGTTCCCATCGCCGCAAAAATGTTCTATTCTCCATTGTCTTCTGGTATTTCTCTACTCACTGCATTTCTTTTTGTTACCTCCCTTTGAACTTTCTCCACTCAAAGGCCATTGAGTCAAAATAATAACAAGATCTCAAAAAAAAATAGTACAAGGTCCATAGAGCTGGAGTTATCCCGGTTTCTATAGCATGAAACCAACAATAGCAATTGCTTGCTACCCTTTGGATAGGATGCTAATCTATTGCAAAGTACTTTCCCCACCAGATCCAACACACAAAGCAACCCAATCACTGCTGGGTGGACAGAAGGGGGGGGGGGGGGGGGGGTCAGAAAAAAAAAATCTCGAATTCACCTAGGATCGTAGGATTGATCCTTTTGCATGTGAAGTGAGTGCTCTATCAACTGAGCTATGTGGATCCCCAAAATAGTAGGTGGTATCGATTAAACTTGTATATCTTGTTTGCTGTAGAAAGTATAAAGGGGCTCGGAAAGTTCTTGTGCGTACCCTCTGCTTCAATCATGCAAAAGTCCAAATAATAATGGGTAAAATCATCTTTATACTTTTCTTTAGAATTAGACTTAAGAGTAAGAGCATTTAACTTTGCAGTCAACCTACTGTGATGCTTCAGCTGTTTGCATCAATTCTGATATGAAGTCATTCTGTAGTCGGCGATCTTGTGTCGATATTCCTTGATCATTCTAGGTAGTGGGTGGTTTTCGTTCTCTCTCTCTCTCTCTCTTTTTATTTTTCTGATCATGATTTTTGTGTAAATTGTAACTGGAGGTGTTGTTTGTGATCTTCCTCCAAATGTTTTTCCATTGTCTTCTTTGTATTCTATTTTATAAACATTTCCCTGAGATCCTTTAAGGGGCAGCGTGGCTCAGTAGTACGGCCATTGCTTTGTACCTGAAAGCATACCTGCCTACTTGAAAATTTCAAATTCAGTAAGAAATACAAAATTCATCAGTAATTAATGGTCAGATTTCAGTAATACTAAAGCAAGCAAAAATAATGATAGATACACCTTTTTATATATAGTATATAACATGGTAAGTTTATTTTACATATATAAAAGGGTGCATCTATCATTATTTTTGTTTGCTTTAGTATTACGGAAATTTGCCAATGACCCCCGCGATAATAATATGCTTATTGATGATCTACTTTCGACACTGCACTGTGTCTACCTATGAGGGTAAAGATTCCGTGTCGAGTCGATGACGTCACTCATCGCCAGCCAACGAGGCATTGAGATCTTTTATTGTAGCATGCGGTAAATAATGAAAAAAAATTATTATTTTTTAATTTAACGTTGCGACACAATTTGTATCAGTAATATTTCTTTTATTTCCGTAAGTCCTTACACTTCTGTAACAATTGCGGACGGTCCGTAATAATAGGCAGGTATGTGAAAGGCACTGAGTTAGATCACCCGCTGCGGCACTGTATGGCCTTGAGCAAGCCACCTCGCCCAAGCTCAATTTGTGGTGCTGCACTGCGGCTAACGCCTGGATTATTCCAGTCTTTCCCTTGGAATAGACCCTCGAGACAAATTTCCCCTATGGGATGAATAAAGCGAATTTTTATTCTTTATACGTTACAGTGAATTACATAATCAGTTGGATGGTGAAAAGGTTTGTACTGAGATATTGCCAAGTTTAATTAGAAGTCAATTTTTATCCAAAATGAGTTCTTGTCATAAATGATTAAATCAAACCACTTTGTACATCGGGAAATATCAAAGCTTCATTTTACTTCTAAATATGTTTTACAGCTAGTCAAGTTGATAAAGTACGAAATTTGAAAAAAAAAAGTTGCTGGATACCTTTCCTGTACATCTGACCATAACTTAATGAAAAATAACTTGATTTACTTCAAATAAAGATTAAAATGCTCTGGTGAGCATATTCTTTCAGAAAATGAAAAAAAAAAAATACAAATCCAAAATTTTCACCTTCCAACTGATTATGTCATGCACTGACACATATTGAGACGAGGCACTGATGTCAGATAAAGATATGAAGAAGTGTGTATGAAACATTACTGGACAAAGCAGAGAGAAAATAATAATAAAAACAAGAATAATAAAAAAAAAAATTTAAAACAAAAATCATCATGCTACAACAGCTGTTGAGGCAGATTGATTTATCTAATTTTTCTTTGTGTTTTTTAATTCTATTTCAACAACTGTCCAGGTGGGCTGATTTTTTTCTTGTATTTTTCATTCTGTCTTGCCTAGCACTGTTTCTTACAGATTTTTCCAAATAATTGTCCTGAGATTAAATGGAGATTGTGATGATAAATGATGATGATGTTAATGATGATGATGATGATGATGATGATGATGCTGATGATGATGATGATGATGATGACGACGATGTCGATAGTCAGTAACCTCTCTCAAAGTCGACGACATTTTTCATCGGTCTACCATCTCTGTAGGCATTCAGGTTATAGATGAAGGAATCAGTTGACTGGTTGACACCACAGGAAAAAGAAACAAAAAACAATAGGTTAAAAAGTAAAACAATTATATTGCCCTAAGTTTTCTTTATTTCTTATATTTATTTGTTTGTAATATTATAGTTTTGTTATTTAATTTTTCTTCTTTATTTTAATTATTCTTAAAATTTTATTTATTCTCTCTCTCTCTCTCTTTTTAAATTATAACTCTACCAATCTTCACTCCTGCTCTCTCTCTCTCTCTCTCTCTCTCCATTTCTCTCTCTTACCTTCATCTCTCTTCTTTTCTTCTTCATGCATGCACACACACACACGCACACACACACACACATTTACAAATTTTCACCTATATTATTAAGTCAATCAAATGTAAATATATTTGAATTTTGTGTTTACTTGAAAAAGGCCAAGGGCCGAAACGTCGTTTGTTTTGTGTTGTTCATTCATGTGTCAGATTTACTCCCTTTATCTTTATCTCCATTTTATTGACTCATTTAGTCACCTCTAGTTATTGATTTTATTGCCCCTATGTGCGGCTATGTGGTCTAGTGGCATGACACCCGCTTTCAGATCGGAAGGTCCTGGGTTCGAGCCTCGCGCTCGGCGCATAGTTGAGTCCTTGGAAAAGGCTATTTACTCACATTCTCTCACCGTACTCAGGTATAAAATGAGTACCTGGCCGTTAACAGCGTTGTCTTTGTCCGAAAATTGTAATATCGCCTAACAGGCGTCATGTCCCATCCTCAATGTTAAATGTTGCTGTTGACCAGGGACCCCTTGTAAAGCGCTTTGAGCACATTTAGTGGATATTGCGCTATATAAAAGCTCAATTGTTAAATATTTTTTTTATGCATTTAGTCAAAATGTACACAACATCTGCCAGCCAGATATAATGTGTAACCTTGAACGTTTATAGTCTGATTACTGTTTTTTGGGGGGTTTTTTTGTCTTATAATTTTCTCTTTACCGATAAGCATAAGGTCAATTTGTTAATGGTTACAAGTTACAGACCGCCTCCTGCGTCGAACTTTTATTGCCTACTTGAAGAGCTCGACAACTAGACCAGCAGGCACTCTACGACATGGGCTGGATTCTATGCCCATTGACGAAATTGTGACTCTAGCCAGGAACAGACGTGCTTGGTCCCGATATGTGAATTCCCTGTGTCTGTGACACTTTTATGCTGATGTAGCATAGCACTGTATAGGTGCCGTACTAATGTACAATGCAACTCATACATACATACATGGTTACAATATTACCATGAAACAAAACAACAGCATAGGCTTTTTTATACAGAGCAAAAATCACTAAAAAGGCACAAAGCGCTTAACAAAGAGTCCCTACCTAACAGCAACGCTTAACATGCAGGATCAGTCATGATGCCTGTAAGGAGATATTACAATTATTTATTTCCGACAAAAGGCAATGCTGTTAAGAGCCAGGTTCTCATTTTACACCTGTTTGGCAAGAAAATGTGAGTAAAAAGCCTTTTCCAAGGACTCAACTATATGCCACTCAAGGCAGGACTCAACCGATGGGGAGTGTCATACCACAAGACCACATAGCACAGCCAAAATAGTAATGTTTGAATTTAACAGCACAAAAGAAAAATAATAAAACCCAAAAAACACTAGAGCATCTATATAGGGGGTCCCTGACCAACAGCAACACTTAATATGTAGATGGAGACATGACGCCAGTCAAAAAGAGAGGGAAAAAAAGGGGGGATAATTTGTTTAAAGAACTGAACAAATGTGTATGAAAGGTGTCAGACAAAGCAAGAAAGTAAAATATAAGAAAAAAAAAACCATCCCAAAAAATCAGTCTACCTCGACTGGGGATCGAACCTCAGACCTTCTGATTACCGGTCAGACGTGCTACCATTATAATTTGTTTACTGACCATGTCTGGTGTAGTCATGGCACTGACATGTGGTGTAATGGTGACTCCTGGAAGAGTCCACAATGGACTAGAGGGAGGTAAAGGTTCTTCATTGAAGACATCTAGAATAGCACCACCCAGCCAACCCTTCCTGGAAATGTAAAAATAAAAAAAAGATTTATTGATGAAAAATTAAAGAAAAAATAAATAAATAATTTTTTTTTTAATAAATAAATTTAGAAAATAATAATAGAAAAAAATTTAACAATTATAATAATAATAATAATATAATAATAATAATAATAATAATAATAATAATAATAATAATAATAATAATAAAAATAATAATAATAATAATAATAATAATAATAATAATAATAATAATAATAATAATAATAATAATAATAATAATAATAATAATAATAATAATAATAATAATAAAATTAAATAAAGAAAGAGGGGGTAGGGGGATGGAAGGCATGAGGCTGTCTTATCTTGTCTAAATGATAAACGCATTTTTTTTTTTTCTCTCACTAGAGTTCTGATTACAAAAGATTGCTTTACAATGAACAATGCAACCAAGACTTGTTTACAAAACTGTGACTTTCACAACTCTGATTCTGTCTTAATCTACTGGGTTTTTTTGTGCTGCTATGTGGTCTCGCTTTCGGATCGAAAGGTCCTGGGTTTGAGACTCACTCTGCGCATAGTTGAGTCCTTGGAAAAGACTCTTTACTCATATTCTCTCACCGTACTCAGGTGTAAAATTGAGTACCAGGCCGTTAACAGCGTTGTCTCTGTCTGAAAAAAACTGTAATATTGCCTAACAGGCATCATGATTCATTCTATATGTTACATGTTGCTGTTGGTCAGGGACCCCTTATAAAGCGCTTTGAGCACATTAAGTGGATATTGCGCTATATAAAAGCTCAATTTAAAAAATTAATTTTCACTGATTTTCTTTAAAAACATCATTACCAGCCATCATTCTTTTCAAGCTGCTAACTGTATTCATCTTTCCAATAAATTTTATACTTGTAACTCCTCTACATGCAGTGAAACCTTACAATACTTATTCCTATTGATGCTATGCATTTAGGTAAAGTACTCATAACATCCGTCAGCCAGATATAATGTACCGACACACAGAACGGCTATGCGGTCTTGTGGTATGACATTCGCTTTCGGATCGGAAGGTCCTGGGTTCGAGCCTCGCTCGGCGCATAGTTCTCGGAGAAGGCTCTTTACTCGCATTCTCTCACTGTACTCAGGTGTAAAATGAGTACCTGGTCATTAACAGCGTTGTCTCTGTCCGAAAAAATTGTAATATCGCCTAACATGCGTCATGTCCCATCCTACATGTTAAGTGTTGCTGTTAGCCAGGGACCCCTTGTAAAGCACGTTGAGCATGTTTAGTAGATATTCCGCTATATAAAAGCTCAATTTTTTTTTTTATTTTACTTGTAATGATCATAAAAAATGTTTCCTGTCCACAATATAGAAATTTAAATACTGTACACTGCCCTAACAAATAAAATATAATCACAAAAAAAGGTAGGACTACAATGCACACAGACATCCTTCACAGATTAAAGTATAACAGAGAGCAATATGTTTTGATCTGTTGAAATTTACTGATTATGAATTCATACGACATGTTCAATTAAAAGAATTTTACTCATTACTATTATTATTACCATTGTTATCATTATTATTTACTATCATTGCAACTCAGACAACAAAAATAATAATAATAATAACAATAGTAATAATAATAATAATATAATAATAATAATAATAATAATAATAATAATAATAATAATAATAATGATGATGATGATGATGCATGATGATGATGATGATGATGATGCATGATGATAATGATGATGACGATAATGAAAATAATAATAATAATAATAATAATAATAATAATAATAATAATAATAATAATAATAATAATAATAATAATAATATTAATAATAATAATAATAATAATAATAATAATAATAATAATAATAATAATAATGATGATGATGATGATGCATGATGATGATGATGATGATGATGCATGATGATAATGATGATGACGATAATGAAAATAATAATAATAATAATAATAATAATAATAATAATAATAATAATAATAATAATAATAATAATAATAATAATAATAATAATAATAATATTAATAATAATAATAATAATAATAATAATAATAATAATAATAATAATAATAATAATAATAATAATAATAATAATAATAATAATAATAATAATAATAATAATAAATAATTTAATTTCAAATTTTAAAAAATCTAAATGAGCCTCACTTAATTCTTGAAAAAAAGTCATAAATCTTTAAAAGACACTCATTAACAATAACACTCAATTCTTTATCATTAATAAAAAAAAAGATTTTTCTCAGAACAGATGACCATCGTGTATTCTAACAGATGACCATCGTGTATTCTAACAGATGACCATCGTGTATTCTAACAGATGACCATCGTGTATTCTAACAGATGACCATCGTGTATTCTAACAGATGACCATCGTGTATTCTAACAGATGACCATCGTGTATTCTAACAGATGACCATCGTGTATTCTAACAGATGACCATCGTGTATTCTAACAGATGACCATCGTGTATTCTAACAGATGACCATCGTGTATTCTAACAGATGACCATCGTGTATTCTAACAGATGACCATCGTGTATTCTAACAGATGACCATTGTGTATTCTAACAGATGACCATCGTGTATTCTAACAGATGACCATCGTGTATTCTAACAGATGACCATCGTGTATTCTAACAGATGACCATCGTGTATTCTAACAGATGACCATCGTGTATTCTAACAGATGACCATCGTGTATTCTAACAGATGACCATCGTGTATTCTAACAGATGACCATCGTGTATTCTAACAGATGACCATCGTGTATTCTAACAGATGACCATCGTGTATTCTAACAGATGACCATCGTGTATTCTAACAGATGACCATCGTGTATTCTAACAGATGACCATCGTGTATTCTAACAGATGACCATCGTGTATTCTAACAGATGACCATCGTGTATTCTAACAGATGACCATCGTGTATTCTAACAGATGACCATCGTGTATTCTAACAGATGACCATTGTGTATTCCAACAGATGACCATCGTGTATTCTAACAGATGACCATCGTGTATTCTAACAGATGACCATCGTGTATTCTAACAGATGACCATCGTGTATTCTAACAGATGACCGACGTGTATTCTATCTATTCATAACACACCTGATAGCATTGATCAGACTGTCATCATCAATCACACTTCCTCGACCAACATTTATCAACACCGTCTTCTGTCAATAGTATGAAAAAAATGTTATGATTTTGCTAAGTTTGGCCGGAAAGAAAGTAAAACCAAATGCACCCAAACTTTTTAACTTGGTAATGAAGGTTAACTTAGAAAAAAAAAAACACAAACAATAAGTGCATAAAAATCGAAGACAAGAATCCATAAACTTCACATATAAGTAAAGGGATGCCAATATATATATATATATATATATATATATATATATATATATATATATATATATATATATATATATATATATATATATATATATATATATATATACATAATACCTTCTGTAACTTCAATTATTATTTTGTTTCATTTTGAAACATTTGATTGAAAAAAATTGGTGCATTGTAGATGTTATTAAAAATGTTACTTCTAACTACACCCTTTAGCAGGTCATCGGTAAACATACGTCTGACGTCAACAAGAATCACCCATGTTGTCAAAAGTGAACAAATTGGGGGTTTAATATACTTGCCCAAGGGAAACAAACAAAAGTGCCTGAATCAGGGCACGAACCCAGGTCACAGTAACTTTAACATCTCAGTCATTTCAACTCCCCCCCCCCCCCACCTCCCCACATCCTCTACCTGCATCTGTTACTAAGCATAAAATAATAACTGACAATGAGATGACAGAAAAAAAAACCAAAATATATATATAAAAAACTGGAAAACTGCTATCTCTTTGGGTTAAGAATACAATCTGTATTTAAATCCACTAAATTCGAAAATATATTTTTTACCACATCCTCACTTATTTATTGCTTGTTATTTCTTAATTTCTTTTTTTTTTTATTGGTCTCCCCTCTCCACCCATTAGAGATTCAGCAATTTGTCTAATTATTTATCATGCAGAAAGTGCTCATTCTTATATAAAGTGTAATATGACTTTCACGTTAGACGTTTCATTGAAACTGTTACAACCTAGTTCATCCCTACTGAGACAGATAAATTCCAGCTCTGTACAGAATCTACTGATAGGTCCAAAGTCAAAGTGATATTAAGCTGCTAGAAGATGTGGACTGTAAAAAGGAAATTATTAAAATGAATATAATAACAACTTTTAAAAAAATAACCAAAATATCAAACACAAAACGTTTTGGTTCAAAACCCTTCTTCAACCAGGAACAAAAAACAATAAAAACCTAAATCCAAAGGACCTTTTCATTCCATTCTCGATGATATGTGACAAGATGAGTCCATTTTGATAGATCCAAAGGACCTTTTCATTCCATTCTCGATGATATGTGACAAGATGAGTCCATTTTGATAGATCCAAAGGACCTTTTCGTTCCATTCTAGATTATATGTGCAATTTTGATAGATCCAAAGGACCATTTCATTCCATTCTAGATTATATGTGACAAGATGAGTCCAATTTTGATAGATCCAAAGGACCTTTTCATTCTATTCAAGATGATATGTGACAAGATGAGTCCAATGTTGATAGATCCAAAGGACCTTTTCATTCTATTCAAGATGATATGTGACAAGATGAGTCCAATGTTGATAGATCCAAAGGACCTTTTCATTCCATTCTAGATTATATGTGACAAGATGAGACCAATGTTGATAGATACAAAGGACCTTTTCATTCCATTCTAGATTATATGTGACAAGATGAGTCCAATTTTGATAGATCCAAAGGACCTTTTCATTCTATTCAAGATGATATGTGACAAGATGAGTCCATTTTGACAGATCCAAAGGACCTTTTCGTTCCATTCTAGATTATATGTGCAATTTTGATAGATCCAAAGGACCATTTCATTCCATTCTAGATTATATGTGACAAGATGAGTCCAATTTTGATAGATCCAAAGGACCTTTTCATTCTATTCAAGATGATATGTGACAAGATGAGTCCAATTTTGATAGATCCAAAGGACCTTTTCATTCTATTCAAGATGATATGTGACAAGATGAGTCCAATGTTGATAGATCCAAAGGACCTTTTCATTCTATTCAAGATGATATGTGACAAGATGAGTCCAATGTTGATAGATACAAAGGACCTTTTCATTCCATTCTAGATTATATGTGACAAGATGAGTCCAATTTTGATAGATCCAAAGGACCTTTTCATTCTATTCAAGATGATATGTGACAAGATGAGTCCAATGTTGATAGATCCAAAGGACCTTTTCATTCCATTCTAGATGATATGTGACAAGATGAGTCCAATTTTGATAGATCCAAAGGACCTTTTCATTCCATTCTAGATGACAAGATGAGTGCAATCTACCCACGGCACCCACCTTTTTCTGACAACGCTGCAATGTATTCCCTGATAACAAGTTGTCGGTTTGAGGAGTGCTGGGAACGACACTGACAAAGTAGTCACAAAACTCCAACACCGATGACAACTGTGAAAGAGGTCTGTGGAAAGTAAGAAAGTATAAATTGGTACAAGTGTTTGTTGGTTTTTGTTTTAATTTTGAAGGGTTTTACGGTGCTTGCAACACATTAACTCACTCAATCCTAGAGATTTTTGCTACTTTTCAAAATTAGAAAAAAAATGTATTAAAAATGAGAATGTGCCTAGATAGTTTTATTCAACTACCATTAATATGTAAAAATTAAGAATAATAGTTTTGATACTACGCCTATAATTTGTCTCAGAAAAATGTAATAAATATGGTAAAAGTAACCCCGGGTGTACTACGGATATAGTCGGTGTTAGGTTTGAGTGAGATAAGGGATAGGCAAAAAATTCTAGATTAATAATTGAGAGCACACGAGAAAAAGTAAGACAAAGGGAAATGCACAAATTGGGAACAGATGTAGATTCCAAGAGCATATCTCAGTGTTCTTAGATTGAGATCACCTAAAAGTCTCATCTGGACACAAGCACAAGATCTGACAAAAAGAACATACTCAAATGCTTATACACTCAAAACAACAAATAAAACAATACATAACAAGAGAGGTGATTTACAATGGAAAAAATATCATCTCCCAAAACTATAACTATACATTCGACTGTTTCCCTTCCAGCCAAGAAACACTGGCCAGGGTCAGGACAAAACCAAGTAATCTCATTCCAAGACAAAGACAGAAAGCAAATTGGAAAACAGAAATAGGGGGATAGAAGACATAGTAAGTGCCTCCCTGCCCACTATGGGAGGTCAGAAACCCCACCCACTGAGAGCGTACCTGACTTCATCTGCATGTTCCATACTTGTGCCTCCAGCTGTATACCTCTCATCTCTGACAACGCAAAGTACAGTCATACCCATTGTCTTGCAAGCACGGGCAACTGAGAAAATAAAAAAAGAATGGAAAAATAGATGGCACTTATCCATGAGACAAATAACGGTCAAAGTTAAGCTGTTAGATGCTATGGATTGTAAAAGTTAATGAACAATATTGAATTGAAATTTTAAAGAAGGAATATATGAAAGGTAGTCAGACTGTTTAAGTTTAATTTTGAAAGATGGTTACCAATTCGTTTCAGAACATTCAACTGCGCTCAGCGATTTGCCAATTTTATTGTTGTCTTTAATCAAGCACATCCTTGAATGTCAACCTCTTGAAGACCTGAGATGCACATTCCTTTCACCAAATCCAAGCATCAGTAACACACTTTATAGTCACCTGGAACAACTACAAAAGACGTCTAACTTCTACGTCATGGCACAAGACCGAAGGGCTAGAGCTCAGGTGGTCGCTGGTTTGGATAAGTAAGTAAGTAAGTAATCAAGCACATCTGAGTGAGAATAATTTATCTCATTATCCTTTAACGTATGAAATAGAAATACCACAAACCTTCAGTCCCAATTTTCCCTAGACCTAAAATGCCAATGGTCAAAGTGTCAAGTAGTCTGTATGTACCAACAGCTGCACTGAAAGGTTTGTAAAAGAACAAAGAGAATAAATTACACATCTATTATTTGTTTGGTTTTAAGGGTGGTTTTACGGCGCTTGCAACACATTAAAGTCATATCAGTGCCAGTAAAAAGGAAGAAAATGGGTGAGTAAAAAGTTCTAAAATTACAATTAAAGCACCAAAGAAAAGGTAAGACAAAGGGGAATTGGTTCAAATAAGAAACAGATGTAGATTCCAAGAGCACACTATCGAAGTAATTAGTTTGAGATCACCAAAAAGTCTCATTCAGACGCAAGCACAGGTCCTCCACTGAGAGGAATACACCCAAATGTTTACAAATCATATATCAAACAACCATAGTTATACATTGGGAAAGCATGGACGAGGCAAGAAATGTAATGAGAAACAGGATAAAAACAACTTTTTTCAATTTAACTTTTAAGATCTGATTATCATGTAGGATATGTACAATTTGAGAGAAAAACCATACGATCTTACAAAGGTGAAAAAAAAAGTATACAAATAAGCTTTTTTGATGTAGAGTTGGCAGCCCTGAAATGTGTTTATTAGGATAAAAAGTTCAGAAAAACCTGGAAGTTGATAACACAGAAAATGTAAATGCCTTTTATAATAACCTAAATATCAAATTGAAATTGACATAAATTGATAAAAGTACAAGTTAATGTAGGTTTGAATTATGTAAATTTCTTTATCTTTATTTGCGGAAAATTTTCTTTCAATTAAACACAATTTTCAATTATCAATATCAAATACTAAATGGTCATCTGTACGGGCTTTGCTTCGTATCTAAAAATGTACCAAGTTCGATCACCCTTTGCACTATGTGGCCTTGAACAAGTCACATCACCCTAGCTCACTTTGCGGCTGACGCCTGGGTTATCCCAGTCTTCCCTTGGAATAGACCTTAAAGACAAATTTCCTCATTGGGATGAATAAAGGGAATTTTATTTATTTATTATTAAATTTTTTTAAATAAAAAATTACAAGAAAGATAGTGGTAGTGATTACTTGTCAAACGTGCATCTCCTTTGAAGCTCGTCCATCTTGGTGAAATGTCTTTCTCTTGCAACAATCTCCCCTACAACATATTCTCTCATCATGGTTGGGTAACCCTCATCTCTCCGAGTCATTATAAAATCTGGCTTTCTCTGCTCACATACATAAAATGAAAAGGTCCATAAAGGAACCGAACCCAATATGGAGGAAAATTCACCAAGAAAATTTATAAACGTAGATTTTCTCGAAAAGTAGACATAAACATGAACATAGATCAACAGCGTTTTCACAAATTTATCATATTCGATACTCTTTACAATGATTTTTGTGCAGAATTTTTTTTTAATTATCAGTTTAAAGAGATTATGAACTACAAGGAATGATGTCGTATCACTGAGAATTTTTTTTAAATATAAAAATAAAATTGATTTGAAAAACAATCCTCAGCGGCTATGAGGTCTCGTTGTTTGACACTCGAAATCGGACAGTAAGGTCCAGCATGGGCGAAAGTAGGTCAGGCTGAAAAATCCTGAAATCGGCTATGTGGTCTAGTGGTATGACACTCGCTTTCTGATGGGAAGGTCCTGGGTTCGAGCCTCGCTCGGCGCATAGTTGAGTCCTTGGAAAAGGCTCTTCACTCACATTCTCTCACCGTACTCAGGTGTAAAATGAGTACCTGGCCGTTAACAGCGTTGTCTTTGTCCGAAAAATTGTAATATCGCCTGGCAGGCTCATGTCCCGTCCTACATGTTTAATGTTGCTGTTGACCAGGGACCCCTTGTAAAAGTGGATATTGCGCTATATAAAAGCTCACGAAAAAAAAAAAAAAAATCCATTTCCAACAAATTCAAAAATCCTGAAACTTATATTGAAATCTGACCAACTGACTCTAAATAGTATTGTGGTGAGATGATCTAGATGTCGGAAATATATTAAAATCCATTTCGAAAAACTGGAAATCTTGCATCAATGGTCCAGGATTTGAGTTCTTGAAAAAGCTTCTTTAGTAACTTTCTCTCACTGTACTTAGATGTAACATGAGAACCTGGCATTATCAGCTTTTTCTCATATTTGTAATATCGCCTCACATGTATCATGTCATATTTTCTACTTTAAATATACGCTGGTCATCAATAAACATCATCCACCCTCGCTCTTTTACATCCTGTAATCCTATGAATCTGCCTTTACATCCTGCTACTGAAATAGTTATGCCACATTTATGTAACCCATTCTAAAAAAAAAAAAATTGAGCTTTTATATAGCGCAATATCCACTAAACATGCTCAAAGCGCTTTACAAGCCAACAGCAACATTTAACATGTAGGACAGAACATGACGCCTGTTAGGCGATATTACATTTTTTTCAGACAGAGACAACACTGTTGAAGGTCAGGTACTCATTTTATACCCGAGTACGGTGAGAGAATGTGAGTTAAGAGCCTTCTCCAAGGACTCAACTATGTGTCAAGCGAGGCTCTAACCCAGGACCTTCCGATCCGAAAGCGAGTGTCATACCACTAGACCATATAGGCGCACATTCATGAGTAATACCCCAAAGGACTGATTATATACACACTCCTAAGGATTTAGGAACCAAAAGAGTGGAGGGGTTGAAGTCACGACTTTTCTTCCCTATTGTCAATTAAGGGCAAGATTCAATTTTACTCTTATCTTTATTTTTTCACTTAGAAAGCAATAACAGCAATACAACCACGAGTTTTTAAAAAAAATTGAGCTTTTATATAGCGCAATATCCACTAAACATGCTCAAAACGCTTTACAAGAGGTTCCTGACCACCAGCAACACTTAACATTCATAATCATATTTTGACCCTTTAAAATAGTGTACACGGTGCTGGAGTTCATACTAAAGCGTTGACATATCTCAGTAATTATTGCCTCATTCCTCTCCACTTCCCACTATGATGGTGACCTTAGCCTCAATAGTCAGTCTCATTCTTTTTTTATTTTGAGAATCCATCATGTTGTTATTGTTATCGAGTTGAATCGCTCTTTCTCGGTATAACAAGTCTATTAACGATAGAGAAATAGTGGGGAAAAAAAAAAAAGGATTTGAAAAAGTCTCGTTATTGCCAAGTTCTCGTTATTTCCGATGCCCTTAAACTTAAAGCACCACTGTAGTCACAAGCCACCTGTCGATCCTGAAGACCACACAGCCACATAATCTACTCAATTACATTTATTAGAAAAGGATAATAAATTACAATTGAAAATGAAGTTATGATCTTTTGATTTTTTGGGGGACTGACGGATTTACAATTCTTACCTTGGTTTTTTTCAACTCTCTGAAAGTTTTATCACAACCTGTAAAATAAATAACAAAAAAAAAAAATAATACTTTTAAATATCTAAATAAAAAAACAATAATAAAATTCAATGAATTCATTCCAACGGACAATTTGTCAATAGGGTCTGTCTTGGATAGAGACAGCAGAGCAGCACTGTAAAGTAAGCAAGAGGAGTTAAATTCCTGGATCAAGAACAAAAACAGATGACTACAGAAAGGCTTGACCCCAGGACTCCCAAGTGTAAAATTAAGTGCAATATTGTATCCACTCGACCGTCATGTCCCCTACAAATGATATCTAACTGCAATCAATAGTTTATCCCACCCCTAATTGGAGGAAGGTATCTGGAGTTATGTGCGACAAACGAATTTCCGTAAAGCTGAAGGGGAAAATATATAAGGCCAGCAAAGTTATATGGACTAGAGACAGCAGCTACAACAAAGAAACAAGATAAAGCAGTTGAAGTGGCAGAAATGAGGATGTTGAGATGGTCACTTGTCTGAACAAGAAAAGATAAAGTGGGAAATGAACGAATTAGAGGGTTGACTGAAGTGGAGAATGTATCGATGAGAGAAGATAGATTGAAATGGTTCAGACATGTAAAGAGACGAGAGAGGGAGTATGTGGGAAGGAAAGTATTGGACTTACAATTAGAATTAGTGGGAAAGAGAAAAAAGGGATGCACAAAGACTAGATGGTTGGATAAGGTAAAGAACTGGGCCTGGAGGAAGATGATGCTATGAACCGAGATGCATGGAGATATGGCATTCATTATGGCAACCCTTCAAAATGCGGGATAAGTTGAAAGAAGATGAAGTTTATCCCACCAAAAGCTACATGTTTGAGTTACATATTGTCATATTAAAAACGGAGCCTATTAAAAATGTAAGGGGGGGGGGGGTATCTAAAACAAACTATATATGCAATACCTTCAATCAAATTATTTTGACTTTCCTTTTGCAGCTGCTTAAGACTAGATTTTTAAACTTTCTCTTTTTATTGTTGTTGGATTTTTAAATTTAAATTTTTAAAATTTCATTTACGATATTTTTTTTTTAATTTTGCAATGGATATCAAAGGTCCATTCTGCTCATCAGTCTGCACAGAAATGCAATTAGCAATATATAAAACAATATAAAATACTGAATCTTTCACCTGCGCCTCCACTCTGAGCCCATTTGAGTCGACTCCTGGGGTGACAAAAAATTTGACCAATGAGATCAGGATCTGAGTAGATGTACTCCATGTGTGGTATTTGCTGAATGCTTGCATCCGATAGTTTTGCTTTGCCTGGAAATGGACATGTTGCTGCTCAAAGCTCAAAGAAATAAATAACCACACAATGCGAGATTAAATGCAAGCTTTAATTTAATAAATGAAGACAGATAATGTGCACGTTTCGGGTTTCCCCTTTATCAACAAAACATGATGAATGAAATATTAGAATGTAGTTTTTCATTCATTTTGTTTTGTTGATAAAAGGGAAACCCGAAACGTCCACATAATCTGTCTTCATTTATTAAATTAAAGCTTACATTTAATCTCGCATTGTTATTTATTTTGCCTGAAAATGGAAATTTATGCTCTTGAAATGAAAGAACACAAAACACTTCCATTGTGAAAAAAAATTCTTATTGTCAGACTACTATTTTTCTTTTTAAATGGAAAATAAACTTATATGCATGGATAGATAGAGACTCGCATACACAAACACACACACACAAACACACACATACACACACACACACACAGACACACACACACATATATATTTTATATAGGATCGGCTAACTTTTTTGGGTCTTTTCCAGATTTTCACCAAGTAAAGGGGAAACAAAACAATTTTAGGCTGGCATTGAGCACTAAGCATTCCAGCATGAAGTTAAATGATGTTAAACTTTTGCTGAAACAATGATTGCCAAGCTCTTAGCATAGTGTATTTGGATAAAGCTCTTTACACAATAACCCACTTGACTCAGGCATGAATAAGAATATATACCCAATTATAAAGAAAAAAAACGTGTGCATTTACTATATAGCGCTATATCCACGTAATTGTGCTAAAAGCGCTTTTTACAAGGCAGCGTTTCTTAGCTAGATCACAATTTATTTTTTTTTGGACAGAAACAACGATGTTAAACTCCATGTACTCATTTTACACCGGAGTAGGGTGAAACATGTAAGTAAAGAGCCTTTTCCAAGAATTCAACAACACGCTAGAAGTGTGGTACCCAAATCCTGTTCCATACAATCCAAAGGCAAGTGTCATGCAGGGGCAGCGTTACAGTCTTTGCTTCGAACCCAAAAGGTACCGAGTTCGACTACCCGCCTCTTTGTGTGGCCTTGAGCAAGTCACCACGCCCTAGCTCACTTTGCGGTGCTGCACTGCGGCTGATGCCTGGGTTATTCCAGTCTTCCTTTGGGATAGACCCTTAAGACAAATTTCCCCTTGGGGGATGAACAAAGAGAATTTTATTTTTTTTTTTTTTTTTTTATACCTCTAGACCAAACAGCCTGTCTATATAGGCAGAGACAGAAATTTCATGAGTGCAAGTTCAAAAAGAATGCCTTGCATGTAAATTTGTACTGTATGAAATGGAAATTGCTGGATTCCATAATAGCTTCGGGGATAAAAGTAAAAGAATCATTATGAACCATAAAATGGCGAGGTAAATCTGTGAAAACTTTCAATTTACGTGTTCATATTTTGTTTAAATACCAACCATGTTCACCTAGAACAGAAAGCTCAACTACTTCTACATCATCATCACCATTTGCGTTTAATGCTTTCCTCACACGATCAGGAAGGTCGGGCACAGCAAAACTCCCTGCATATATACGGCTTATTGTTGACATATTTTGCCATTGATGACTTAATGCCCATCCTACAGTGCATGACTGGGGAAATCTGTGAAGATAAAATAAAGATTTAGTTAGAAGGCCATGAAGATTTAGCAATAGATTTTTTTTTCTGTTATTATACTAGCGGAAAACCCACAATATTTGTGGAGAAATAAAGGCTATTACAAACAGGCAGTCAACTATTATATTTATTATACCTGTATTGTGTGGAAATTAAGATAAATGCGGCTATGTGGTCTAGTGGTATGACACTCGCTTTCAGATCGGAAGGTCCTGGGTTCAAGCCTCGCGCTCGGCGCATAGTTGCATCCTTGGAAAAGGCTCTTTACTCACAATCTCTCATCGTATTCAGGTGTAAAATGAGTAGCTACCTGGCCGTTAACAGTGTTGTCTTTGTCCGAAAAATTGTAATATCGCCTAATAGGCGTCATGTCCCGTTCTACATGCTAAATATTGCTGTTGACCAGGGACCCTTTGTAAAGAGCTTTGAGCGCATTTAGTGGATATTGCGCTATATAAAGCTCAATTTTATTTTTATTTTTTATAAATGGAGAAAAAAATGTTTGAGCTACCAACAATCTGTAAAACACAGTTTTATCATTTTTAGTTTTGTCAGTAATTCTGTGCTCATTGATAAAAATTTAACATTGGCTGTACCAAAGAATATTGACCCCCAATCCTAATTTTTAGAAAGAACAGATAGATTATAATTACTTGATAGTATCAAGAGAGATTTAAAATGACATCATCATCTTTTGTGGGAGAGATCTAAAATTACGTCATCATCTTTTGTGAGAGAGATCTAAAATTACGACATCATCTTTTGTGTGGGAGAGATCTAAAATTATGTCATCATCTTTTGTGGGAGAAATCTAAAATTACGTCATCATTTTTTGTTGCAAGTGTTCTAGAATTGTGTAGAATCTATTATACTCTCAATGATAATGATAGCCAAATGTCAAATAAAGACTGAATATTACGACCTAGCAGATTTTCTTAGAATGCATTTGAGTCAACGGGTGATACAATAAACCTTAAATTAAAAAAGTTTTGCAAGTTACTTGTATATCAGTCTGTAAAAATATTTCAGATTTGCCACTAATTCTGTGCTCAATGATAAAAATTTAATATTGGCTGTACAGAACAATGTTGATCCTGAACCCTATCTTTATTTCTTAGAATAGGTTCTTACAGATTTATGGACATGTATTTCAAAAGAAAGTACATCTTGTTTTGAGATGTTGATCAACATCATCTCTATCAGGTACTTTAGAAAATTAATCTAAAGTTAAGATTATCAAAAATATCATAACCTAGTTTTTAGAAGCACTTTTTCAAATAATATGTGAATCCTAACCAATTAAATTTATAAAAGCACAGCTCTGATAATTTTTTGGCTGAAAATGCAATATTTAGCACTAAACATCATGACACATCATAATACTGTTTGAGCCATATTCTAATTAATTGTCAAACCATTGAAGTTGAAGAAGTCATTCTGGGTTCACTTGAGTTTCATTTAACATTGTACCCTCTAAAATCAGTAGAAAATAATTGACAGTATGAGTGAAGGGAAAAAGATTAGGCTATCTACAATACTTTTCTTCTAGCAGACGACAAATTTCTGAAGATATTCTTGAGACAATAAAAGTTAGTGAATAAAATTTATGACTTGCCTCTCTTACTGCCAACATCAAAATATTGAAAATTATAAGTCTAAAGTAAGTACAAGTACAAGTCGAATAGTTTTATTATTATTATTATTATTATTATTATTATTATTATTATTATTATTATTATTATTATTATTATTATTATTATTATTATTATTATTATTATTATTATTATTATTATTATTATTATTATTATTATTATTATTATTATTATTATTATCTAGATAGACGTCTATCTAGCTAGGTAGAATTAGACTTCTATCTCGACTCTAGAGTAGAGTTACTTAGTCTATAGTCTATAGTATAGACGTCTAAGTAAAGTCTAACTCTAACTCTAACGTATCTTTTTTTAATTTCTAGATAGAGCTCTAGATACAGTGAACAGTGCCAATGCAGCAATGCACTAGGACTTTTTTTCTGACTTACCTCTGCTGTGATATTTTAAGCAGTAAAGAAGTGCTCCTCCTCGTTATTTCCATCGCCGTTCGAAGAAGGATGGGTCTATTCTTGCCTACTATTGGAAACTGGACAACGGAAAACGAAAATCGAAAGTAGGCAATGATGTTCCCGACTGCTGTACTGCAATAGTTTGCTCATTAACTGATCAGAGGATAAAGAGGCGTGTCCCTTGTATTGTGTTGTTTCGAATCAAAGTAAATGTGCGCGTTGACCCTAAGACTCTGATTGGTGAGCACCGGCGGGGATTGAACCAGGGAACCATTTACACAAGTGGGAACTTGAGTTTTGTTTCTTTTTTTTGTTATTTTTTTTAAAATTTTAATATATAAGGCAATACCCACTAAACGTGCTCAAAGCGCTTTACAAGGGGTCCATGCCAGCAGCAACACTTAACACATAGAACGAGACATGACACCGGTAAGGCGATATTACACTTTTTCTTCCGGACAGAGACACTGCTGTTAACGGCCAGGTATTCATTTTACACTTGAGTACGGCGAAATAATGTGAGTAAATAGCCTTGTCCAATGACTCAACTATGCGTAGAGCGAGGCTAGAACCCGGGCTTTCCTATCCGGAAGCGAGTGTTATACCACAAGACCACATAGCCGCGTGGACCAGGGATAGCAAATAACAATACCATGGATGGCAAATAGCAATAACAAAGACATGAGTGACGTCATCTTCGTTCTATCTATTGGCGGTAGAACAGTGGGTATTTTACTTATACACATGCCATCGATAACGAAAACCTGTGTTGTTCACTATGTTACCCATTCATTGTCGTTGCATTGTTTACATTATGACGACTGTCCGAGAGGCGTGGTTATCTGGTTGTCTTTTATTAAAATCCAAGAGAAGGTTGTGAGGAGATCCACGTCAATGCGTGCGCATCGGTTGTGGAACGGGCTATAGTAACGGTGGAAAGCATAGATTTGCTCATTGGGATAAGATAATAATAATAATAATAATAATAATAATAATAATAATAATAATAATAATAATAATAATAATAATAATAATAATAATAATAATAATAATAATAATAATAATAATAATAATAATAATAATAATAATAATCAGTGGCGTGGGGCCATTGGATCGAATGTTGCCAGGCACCGTACCAATCTTTTAAAAATCATTAACAGCATAATTTAATTAAAAATAAAACTGAGAAATTTTAACTCCACTGTCTTTCGCCAACTCGCCAACAACATACTGCCTTTTTAGTCTCCACTCTATTCAAGATTCCGAATCTCGCACTGCGCCGACTCGTGTGTTGGTGACATCACTGCGCGAAGTAGTGACTAAATCAAACACCGTGGTGCAAACCAATCCAAGCTCCAGTTAAATGCTCTATCCATTAGTATCGCTACAGCTGATTGAGCGAGAAACTGGGTCGAATTATACTATCTTCAAATAGCGGAAAAACCCCTCGACTTGTGCCAGGATCTGAGAGCTCCACCGTTGGACGGGGGATGCGCCAAATTAGGGTAACTTCGGCCATCCAAAATATTACATTAACTGTCAAAAACACTGATCATTGTCAAGTTTATTTGGAAGCAGCAAAGAAAGACAACATAAAACTTTAAAATATGACACATCAACCCCCCCCCCCCCCCCTCCCCAACTCTTTTTCACGATTATTGAATAAAGTAATTCTTTGCAACGAAGCATTGTGGACGAATGTACCAACATCTTTCTTGCTTGTAGTGCCGAGTTGATGGTTACGTGTGTATGAGTGTTTATTTGTGTGTGTGTGTGTGTGTGTGTTTGTTTGTTTGTGCGTGTGTATTTGTGTGAGTCAGAGAAAGAAAGCGAAGACTGTCAACAGTTATACTTTGGTGTGTTTTTAGATTTTTTAAGTACTTAAGTGGAGTGATTTTTTCTTTGTGATGCTTTAAGATCTGAATCTACCTTTTATTTGTGCAATCATTAATCGTAGTCCACTGATTTCCATTATTTGAGATATACTTTGAAGTTTTGTTTTGTTAAACAATGAATTGCAATGAATCAAGTTGACTCTTTACTTCACCGACCGTTTGGGAGATTGACACTAGAGGACAAATTAGAAATAAAAAGACTAGTTCCTCACCAACCAACTGATTTTGAATTAACACAGGTGTGGAAATCTCGAAAACGCTCTTTTTCAGTGACATGGTATGACAGGCATGAATGGCTCACAGTTAGTTTAGAAAAAAAAAACGTTTCTTTTGTTTTTATTGTCTACTTTTTACAGATACAACAAACACTGACAAATCATGGACATCTATAGGCTATAGTGACCTTAACGACTTCCATAGTAATTCTTAACCTCCCGAACGTTGTTTTAGCACCCTTAAAAAAGTACTAAAAGTAAGTAATTTCTGTCATAGGTTTTTTTTTCTCTTTTGATTTACATTTATCACATATTGATTGCATTATCGACCAAAACCAATCATTTAAATGGTGGACAAAGAATAATTACAAAGACCTTTTCATACGGGACTTGTATCTCAGTGTTGTGGCTTGATGTTTTCATGAATTATTTGTTTTTGTGAGTTTTGTCCACTCGAAAAAACCATCGACCCTCCCCCCACCCTTCCAAAAAAGAGAGTTTTTAACATGTGCTCTCTCCTCTTAACCGTGTTCACTGTTTTAGAATTTTTTTTCTTCTTCTAATATGGCACCACCATACGCCGTCAATACGCCACGCCGCTGATAATAATAATAATAATAATAATAATAATAATAATAATAATAATAATAATAATAATAATAATAATAATAATAATAATAATAATAATAATAATAATAATAATAATAATAATAATAATAATAATAATAATAATAATAATAATGAAAAGAAGAAGAAGAAGAAGAAGAAGAAGAAGAAGAAGAAGAAGAAGAAGAAGAAGAAGAAGAAGAAGAAGAAGAAGAAGAATGATAATAATAATAATAATAATAATAATAATAATAATAATAATAATAATAATAATAATAATAATAATAATAATAATGAAAAGAAGAAGAAGAAGAAGAAGAAGAAGAAGAAGAAGAAGAAGAAGAATACGAGTGAGAGTTCGGGTAACGCCAACTTGAAATTTTTCAAAGTAAAACACTCTTATGGAAATGCGATCGTATAATAAGTTGTCATAAAAAAAATTTTGACCTAATTTTTTTTTTTTTTTTAATACTACAATTGGCAGCAGTAAAGCAACACGAAAACCCTTTTGATGACCCCGCCACAAGGACTTCAAGGTCGTCAACACCGTCTAGGTCTACGTCATCACACGGCGCAACCAACACATTTACACGAGCGATAAATGGATAAGTAATTCAATGATTCACTCATGATGATTATTCGTTGCGTTGCATGAATAAAAAAAATGATTTTCCTCTGAACGGGTCAGACTACCCGAGTTTTATTCGCGGTTATGATGAGTGGATGAATGTTATAGCTCTACTCTGAAGGATTCTACTTAATCAAGTTATTATGAACAAAATCTGAATAATATTATAATTCTCTTCATTTGAGTTTCCTGACAAAACGCCAGATAGATGAGGTTGGTAACATATTTAGGTATTTATTTTAGGTAGAATTACATATTCATAAATCCACGTATGCGAGAGAAAATTCTCTTGTTGTTTTTTCTCTCAATGTTACTATTATAAATTGACCTTTTATATAGCGCAATATCCACGTAACGTGCTCAAAGCGCTTTACAAGGGGTCCCTGGTCAACAGCAACATTTAGCATGTAGGACGGGACATGACGCCTGTTAGGCGATATTACAATTTTTCGGACAAAGACAACGCTGTTAACGGCCAGGTACTCATTTTACACCTGAGTACGGTGAGAGAATGTGAGTAAAGAGTCTTTTCCAAGGACTCAACTATGCGTCGAGCGAGGCTCGAACCCAGAACCTTCCGATCCGAAAGCGAGTGTCATACCACTAGACCACATAGCCGTACAATCGCTGTTTGTTTTTTTGCCGTTGGTGATTATAACATAATGAAGTGTTGTATAAATAAGTGTTGCATAACTAGACCCAATTTCGGGCTTATTTTAACATTGTTGCTATGGATAATATTTTGAGTTTGTTTGAGAGTGTTTCCATTACAACAATGAGACCATGACAATTTGGGTTATCAGACCTGAAAAAATGAGACCATAACAATTTGGGTTATCAGACCTGAAAAAATGAGACCATAACAATTGGGGTTATCAGACCTGAAAAAATGAGACCATAACGATGTGGGTTATCAGACCTGAAAAAATGAGACCATAACAATTTGGGTTATCAGACCTGAAAAAATGAGTCCATAACAATTTGGGTTATCAGACCTGAAAAAATGAGTCCATAACAATTTGGGTTATCAGACCTGAAAAAAAGTCCACGTCGGGTGAAGCCATTTGCGACGTATTTTATAAGAAATTTTTGTACTCCTATGTTTGTATTTTTTAAAACTCTTTCCCAATAAGTCGTCCTTCAAATATCGATCAATTTAAATGACCCTCACCTTGGCAAAGACACTCAAGACTGGCACTTCTCCATAACACCGTTTCTAGATAGAGTTAGAGACACACGTAACTCATCGCCTCAATACGGTGTTTATGTCGTTGGGATGGATTAGATGGTGAACTTTGAACTTTAAGTTAGAATTATCAGAGACTTGTGACCCAACATCTCAAAACGGTATTATGTCGGATGGACCAGATGGTGAACTTTGAACTTCGATTTAGAATGATCAGAGAATTGACACTGCACATTTTAACTCCTTAAGAATTTCTACTTTTACCTCCTAATACAACAACAATAACAATAGCAATAACAAGAACAATAGCAAGAAGAAAAATAAAAATTATTAACAAGCATCGGAAGTCTCCTATTTCTGGCTAGACATTCGGACATAATATTATCATGTTTATTTCCCCTAGTTTGTCTTTGAGAATAAAATCCGTGGCTGAATTAGAATGTCACGCGTAAATGATTAATTTGTACCAATAGATTGTACTAATAATGACAAAACAAAACAAACAAACAAATGAACAAACAAACAAACAACAACAACAACAACAATATATATATATATATATATATATATATATATATATATATATATATATAATATATACATATATATATATATATATATATATATATATATATATATATATATATATATATATATATATATATATATTGTGTGTGTGTGTGTGTGTGTGTGTGTGTGTGTTCATAATTTCATTTTTTGTTTGTGTTTCAGGTTGAAACGCGCGTCTCCCCGTTCCATCTTTGGAGTTTTTATTATCCTGTGTCCAATATTTTTATATTATGTAGTGCATCAACACCATTTTATGGCAGGTAAAGTAGTGAGAAACTGTCGTCAGCAGTTATCACAAAATCGTATCATGTCAGCCCCAGGTTTGAGAGTAGCTACATGCCAGGATGATGATTATTTAAGGGGGGTTTGGGTCTTTTCTAAAAAAAAATTAATTACCAATATTGGGCGGTTTTAATCATTCTGTATCGTCATTATATGTTAAAAAACATCATTTATGGTGAAAAATTTTAATTATATGTGTTGATACCCATTTTGCGACCTAATTTGGGGGTCTGACATAAAAAAATATAACAATCTTATGGCAAATGTTCCACAAAAACTAATGAAGGAATGACCTCCATAGTCTTCCCTCTTGTCAACATTGTACCATAATGTGTCACCATAGAGAGATTTTACGGCTTTAGCTTATGGAATTTTTAATATACCATTACAAAGTTGAGAATCAAAATGTTATGACAAAATCGATGTTAAAAATTCAGAATTAGGATTATAATTCAAAATTCACATATTTTATCAAAAATATATCTATGGTGACATACTACATTATCTCTGTGACAACTGTGGAAATTTTCAGACAATTTCATTGAATAGATTCTGGGAAACGTTTGACACAGTACCCCATACCCTTAGAAATATGACATATCGAGAAAATAGCAAAATAGCTTCCCGTTTTTCACACTTTTCTTACTACCTGTACCATTTTCGACTGTGTTTTTCGTGCCTTTATAGTCTACTTTAAGAATTTGGACTTCAATTTTATTATTTCTAAGATAATAATATATCATTATCCACCAAAATCTCAAAATCAATTTTTCGAAGGATTTTTCTAATAATTAGACCCAAACCTCCCCTTAAATCGATCGATATTTGAAAGACGTGTTTTCTAGCAGAACTTTCTAGAGCACGACAGTCATCTACCTGGGTTACTCTAAGCTTGATCTTTAAACTATTTTTACAGTTACAGTCAGAGGCTAAATTAATAGGAAGGGTAATAAGATTGCATACCATAATAGGTAAAGGTCTAATATCGGAGTCGATGGGTAAATGCTGTAATCTCGTTGATAAAATAGACTGCAAGATAATAATAATAATAATGATAATAATAATAATAATAATAATAATAATAATAATAATAATAATAATAATAATAATAATAATAATAATAATAATAATGATAATGATATAATAATAATAATAATATTAATAATAATAATAATAATAATAATAATAATAATAATAATAATAATAATAATAATAATAATAATAATATAATAATAATAATAATAATAATAATGATAATAACAATAATAATGATAATGATAATGATAATAATAATAATAATAATAATAATAATAATAATAATAATAATAATAATAATAATAATAATAATAATAATAATAATAATAATAATAATAATAATGATAATAATAATAATAATAATAATAATAATGTACTTTATTCATCCAAAAAGGAAATTTTTTTACAGACGTATAAAATACCGGCAATAAAACATACATATACACAGATATAAGTAAATATATGTGGTAAAGTAAAACTTTGTAATAGGTATAAAAACTCTCAAACCTGGGACTTCATATCTGTTTTACTTACATTTTGATGTCACAATGCATATATTCATTACTTTCTCTTTTTTCCCTCAAAACCAAATTACTTGATATTACTATTATATTATGGTCTCATGCTGCAGCGTGACTCAGTCGTATGGTCTTTTCTTGGTACCCTAAAGGTACTGAGTTTGACTCCAAACTGCATTCTGTGACCTGGAGTAAGTCACCCCGTCCTAGCTCACTTTAGGGCTCTGCACCGTAGCTGAATCCTAAGTTGATCCTGTCTTCCTACGGAATAGACAATAGGCTTCAACAGTCGTGACGTCACTTCCCTCATAATGACGCATAGTAACTTAGTAACTGGTTCTAAACTATCGGAAGAATGGCGTACGCCCTTATGAAATTATACTTCTCCGACGAGCATAAAAGTGTATCCAGAGGAGAAAAACATTATAAATCTGATCGTGTTTTGACTTTTATACATTCGAATCACATGACATGTAAAAAAGTTCCAGCCAGCATGAAGAATAAAAAGTATCGATTTTCTTTGTTTATAACCAAGCTGCTCGTTGCTGGGCGGACGTGACATCAGACTATTGAATTCAGGGATAAAAATTATCCCGTTGGGAATGAATAAATGTAAATTTTATTTATTTCGCTGTTGAAATTATTTTTTTAACCTTCCATTTCTTTCAGATATATCTTTTACAGACTACAAAAAGGCGAAAACGCCTTCAAATGGACAAATTCCAAGATCTAAAATGAAGCAAAAAACTTTTAAAAACTGCAATCGCAAATTCTATTCATCCACAAGTAACGAATGGCTTACTGTTCAATTTAAAGGAAGATTGGGGAATAACCTTTTTCAATACGCATCTCTTCTTGGTATAGCAAAAAGAAACAACAAAAACCCATATGTTTCTCCAACCTCACCACTTATCGAAAACTTTAAGATCAGCAAAGTAAAAGATATGGTCTCAAACGACCAAGGGGGACAACCCATTGATGAAATGAATTATGGCAAATACGACAAAAATCTCGACTGCTTACCGGAAGGAAATGTCACACTAAGAGGATTCTTTCAGGTTTACAAATATTTTGAAAATGTGAAAGATTTAGTTAAATCCGAGTTTTCAGTCCCTGATTTAATTAAAAACAAATCTAGCAATTTCTTGAGAGAACTGTTTAAGAGAGAGAATAAGACCTCAAATCAATATGTAATGTTAATTGCAGTTCATGTAAGAAGAGGAGACAAACTGCGAGCAGCAAGAGTGGGAAATAATGTAGCTCCCGTCAGCTATCTTCAAAAGGCGATGAGCCTGATGAGACAGAGACACAAGAATGTTCGATTTTTGGTGGCATCCGACGATTTACCCTGGTCTCGAAAACATTTGAAAGCGGACGATGTTTTCTTTACACCAGGGAAATCAGTAGTCGTAAGTACTCATAATATGTTTGTGTCGTAAGTACTAATGTGTTTGTGTCGTAAGAACTAATGTGTTTGTGTCGTAAGTACTAATGTGTTTGTGTCGTAAGTACTAATGTGTTTGTGTCGTAAGTACTAATGTGTTTGTTTCGTAAGTTCTAATGTGTTTGTGTCGTAAGTACTAATGAGTTTGTGTCGTAAGTACCAATGTGTTTGTGTGGTAAGTACTAATGTGTTTGTGTCGTAAGTACTAATGTGTCTGTGTCGTAAGTACTAATGTGTTTGTGTCGTAAGTCCTCATAATATGCTTGTGTCGTAAGTACTAATGTGTTTGTGTCGTAAGTACTAATGTGTTTGTGTCGTAAGTACTTATGTGTTTGTGTCGTAAGAACTAATGTGTTTGTGTCGTAAGTACTAATATGTTTGTGTCGTAAGTACTAATGTGTTTGTGTCGTAAGTACTAATGTGTTTGTTTCGTAAGTTCTAATGTGTTTGTGTCGTAAGTACTAATGTGTTTGTGTCGTAAGTACCAATGTGTTTGTGTGGTAAGTACTAATGTGTTTGTGTCGTAAGTACTAATGTGTCTGTGTCGTAAGTACTAATGTGTTTGTGTCGTAAGAACTAATGTGTTTGTGTCGTAAGTACTAATGTGTTTGTGTCGTAAGTACTAATGTGTTTGTGTCGTAAGTACTAATGTGTCTGTGTCGTAAGTACTAATGTGTTTGTGTCGGAAGTACTAATGTGTTTGTTTCGTAAGTACTAATATGTTTGTGTCGTAAGTACTAATGTGTTTGTGTCGTAAGTACTAATGTGTTTGTGTCGTAAGTACTAATGTGTTTGTGTCGTAAGTACTAATGTGTTTGTGTCGTAAGTCCTCATAATATGCTTGTGTCGTAAGTACTAATGTGTTTGTGTCGTAAGTACTAATGTGTTTGTGTCGTAAGTACTTATGTGTTTGTGTCGTAAGTACTAATGTGTTTGTGTCGTAAGTACTCATAATATGTTTGTGTGGTAAGTACTAATGTGTTTGTGTCGTAAGTACTAATGTGTTTGTGTCGTAAGTACTAATGTGTTTGTGTCGGAAGTACTAATGTGTTTGGGTCCACCCTTTTCATACATCAATGCTTCTCTTTGAATTGATCGCTACGATTTATTGTTTACTTATCGTCATAGTATTTTCTCGATTAGACGGGTCGCCAAGATTTTTATTTTTTGGTCATCTATCTGGCGTTTACCTGATGCATTAATGATTTCTTTTTTGAACTTGTTTTTTTTTTTTTTTTGTTTTGGTAAAATGGTTGAAGAAGGGTACAAATAAAGGCCCGATTTAACATTGTTGTTTGTTATGGACAATAGGCATTAGTACTTACGACACAAACACATTAGTACTTACGACACAAACACATTAGTACTTACGACACAAACACATTAGTACTTACGACACAAACACATTAGTACTTACGACACAAACACATTAGTACTTACGACACAAACACATTAGTACTTATGACACAAACACATTAGTACTTACGACACAAACACATTAGTTCCCTGCCACCTTGAATCTACATCGACGGAGAGAATTTTCCAGTGACTAGAATCCACCACATGAGCAACTATTTACCTGTTAGGGTGATTGTGGGTTGTATATCTAGCATACGTTTATTATTATTATTATTATTATTATTATTATTATTATTATTATTGTTATTATTATTATTATATTATTATATTATTATTATTATATTATTATTATTATTATTATTATTATTATTATTATTATTATTATTATTATTATTAATTATTATTATTATTATTATTATTTATCATTATTATTATTATCATTATTATTATTGTTGTTGTTATTATTATTATTATTATTATTATTATTATTATTATTATTATTATTATTATTATTATTATTATTATTATTATTATTATTATTATTATTATTATTATATTTTATTATTATTCATTATCATCATCATCATCATCATCAACGTCATCATCATTACAATCATCATCATTATCATACCTATCATCCATAATACCATTATCTATAATTTCACATTTCCACAGGTTGACTTCACTATTCTGACCCTGTGTGATCACATGATCATGTCCGTTGGGTCGTTTGGTTGGTGGGCCTCCTACTTGAACGGGGGTGAGGTCATTTACTACAAGTTTCCATATATTCCCGGCTCCAAAAAGGATCTTGGATTTAACCGGGAAGATTATTTCCCGAATCATTGGACTGGTCTTGGAGCATAATAGAAGGACAACAGTGTGATGTAAGATCATTTCCCGAATCACTGGACTGGTCTTGGAGCATGATAGAAGGGTAACAGTGTGATGTAAGATCATTTCCCGAATCATTGGACTGGTCTTGGAGCATGATAGAAGGGCAACAGTGTGATGTAAGATCATTTCCCGAATCATTGGACTGGTCTTGGAGCAAGATAGAGGACAACAATGTGATGTCGAAATACTGGTTCCAATTTCCTTGAACTCTGAAAATCATTTCCAGAAAAATTGGACTGGATTCGGGACATAATTGAGGACGAGAACCAGTCCAGTGTTTCGGTAAATGATCTTCCGAGTTCAAAGAAATTGGAAAAGTAGAGGTAGGGAGGTGGGGGCTGCCTGAAGCCTGGTATCGTGAAAATACTAACGAAATGTGAAATTGGAGAGGCTTCGGATGGGAACAAAATAGACAATTGACGTTTCAGGTACAAACCCTTCGTCAGCACAACAATAAACAAATGAACGTGGAAAACAAATAAAATAAAATGCAGTAGAATTTGTGTCGTCTGTACTCAATGGTGGTTGAGGTGTGGGGAGTGAACCTGGGACTATGGGAAGAGGATATCAGAAGGGAATGAACCTGGGACTATGGGAATTAGGTACC
>NC_088365.1:61717829-61725329 GCF_034508935.2 Berghia stephanieae | reverse complement strand
TGGTCAGTGTCAGGCCATAACTTTACGAAGGCCACGGTTTAATGAACCAAGACAGATAAGGTGGACGTTTAGGATTTCCCTCTCATCAACAAAACATGATGAATGAAACATTAAAAGCGAAATGGAGATGAGAGATTAATTAGCATTGTTAAGGGTGTTGAAAAAGGATTTTTGCCTGATGAGATCTTAATTCTCATCTTTTGCGGCATCAGCCAGAGGTTTAATTAGGTGCAATTATGATCATTTCATTATAAAACAGAGCACACGGCCAAAAATTTCATGCTCGAAGCATGAAAAAATGGGGGCTGGCTGAGTCTAGCTTGTGTACATGTGGATGCCCAGAGCAGACGATGTAGCACATCCTTAGAGAATGCCAGGATGGGTCCAGCTGCACTGACCATGACCTAAGAGTCTGTCCACAGATGCTGTGGTATAAAACACCTGAAGTATAAAGAATTCGATAACTTCCAGATAACCAACCTCCCCGAAAAAAAAAATCAAAATCATTATGGATTTAAATATATTACAAGCATAAGAAAACGAATATCGAACACAAATCCAATGAGTTTCGCTCTTTATTATCTTCTTTTCCACAAAAGTGTTTTTAAAATTCTGGAATACTACTTAAAATGTTAAGAAAAGAATACCTCGTGAAGCAAACAAATGAAAGCTCTTATAGAGAAAAACATTATTTATTGTATTTTATAACAAAATCAAACAATAATCGGTGTTGTTATCGTCCATTGAAAAATGTTCTTAAATAGGATTCAAGAGGTATTAGAAAATCCACTGTACCATTAGAACAAAAAGAAACCAAACAAAAACAAAAACCCAAAAACAAACAAAAGACGACAAAATTAGAAAACGGTAGATAATAAGCTGCTTTCGGGAAACCATGGCTCAGAGTCAAAATTTAAATGAGTTATCCCCCTTTGTTCATATTGCTTTAAAAAAAACAAACACGTTTTATCACTCAAAATTGTTTGGTTTTTTTAAACTTGAGCTTTTATAGGCCGCAAAACTCACTAAACGTGCTCAAAGCGCTTTACAAAGGGTCCCTGACCAACAGAAACACATAACATGTAGAACGAAGCAGGCCGTCTGTTAGGCGATATAACCATATTTTTTTCTTCCGACAGAGACAACACTGTTAACGGCCAGATACTCATACATCTGAGCACGTTGAAAGAATGCGAGTAAAGAGCCTTCTCCAAGCGTTGAGAGAGGCTCGAACCTAAGGTCCTTCCGATCCGAAATCGAGTGTCATAGGGCAAGACCACATTTATATTACATGCTAATCAATGGAGTGTTGACTGTTGACCCATTAAGATTCATGATTAAATGTGTCACCAACGATCTGTGTCATGCGTCATGTTGGGGTAAAACGGATGCTAAGAATTGACTTTAGGGTCTAAATTAATTGTGAATTCTTTTCACGAGGTCCCAGGTTTGAGCGTTTTTGCTGAGTCATTTAACACAATCGATACAAGAAGGATGAGTTTTCTGACCAAATTCTTAATACGAGCTTTGAACACATGTAGTGGATATTGCGCTATATAAAATCTCAAGATTTTTGTTGTTGTATTTTTAGGGGGGGGGGGGGGGGGGGGTGTGTGGTTAGTATAAAAATGGAAGAATAAAGAAAAATTCCGGTCAACAAAAGTGGTGGCTGTGATCGTGATGCGAATGACAATGATGATGATGATAATGATAACGCCAACGACGTCGACGACAATGACAACGACGACGATGATGATGATGCTGATGTTGATGATGATGATGATGATGATGATGATGATGATGATGATGATGATGATGATGATGATGATCATGATGATGATGATGATGATCATGATGATGATGATGATGATGATCATGATGATGCTGATGATGATGATGATGATGATGATGATGATGATGATGATGATGATGATGATGATGATGATCATGATGATGCTGATGATGATGATGATCATGATGATGATGATGATGATGATGATGATGATGATGATGATGATGATGATGATCATGATGATGATGATCATGATGATGCTGATGATGTTGATGATGATGATGATGATGATGATGATGATGATGATGATGATGATGATGATGATGATGATGATGAGCTTTGAGCACCTTTAGTGGATATTGCGCTATATAAAAAGCTAAATATTTTTGTTTGTTTTTTTTTAGGGAGGGGGGGGGGGGGGGTAGGGTAGTATAAAAATTGAAGGTTGAAGATAAATTCCGGTTAACAACAGTTTGACTTAAATAACAAGTCTGAATGATGTTGTGGTGGAAGCTATTATGGTGATGCTTATGTCAATGATGATGATGATGATGATGATGATGATGATGATGATGATGATGATGATGATGACGATGACAACGACAACGCCGACAACGACGACGATGATGATGATGATGATGATGATGATGGTGATCAAATTAATGCGCTGTTTGAGACCCTTACTTCCCGTTTGCCATCGTTATCGTTGAAATATCCAGGGGCCGTTTTCATGAACCGGAGTAGGGTTTAGTCTCTATCTCTGACTTTAGTCAAGGACTTGAAAATTTGGATTTCATGTCAACTGACTAAGCAAGTAATCGACTATAATCACGGCACCTGCGGACTAAGTTTGGCCAAGTTTTATTCATTTGCTGAGGCATGACTTCACAAGCTTAGACTGAGACTTGTAACTAGGATACGTCATACCGTCAACAAGACAGCGAGAGAGCTTCGATTCGGAAGGAAAATAAGTTGGTTACCAATGGTAGAGGTAAAAAGTGTCCGGTTGCTGTTGACACTGGCTTTAAAAAACTGTAAATGCAGACCGTCGAAAGTACACATTTTTGTAAGTAAAAACTTTTTTTAAAAACTGAATGTAATCGGCTCGTGAGTTGCGAGTGATTGGAGACTCGAAATCGAAGGATTTGCGTCAAAGAACAACAAAGAAAATGAATAGAAAGTATAGTGGAGTTTACTTTTCCAATTTTCTAACACATTGGGGACGAATAATTATGTGTCTTTTGACAAGTTATAAACTACAACTATCTAGTGGGCATTCCAGTGCAATTGTTGTAAAAACGACATCGTACCTTCGACCGTAAAAATATACTATAGTATATAAAGGCCAAACAATTTACATGGTTTCCTGTTTTACTTATGGTTCTGAAGGACTACTTTTCATGTTTTGGCTTTGGTAACAAAATCTTTACATTGATATTTGTCGAGTTCCATGTCAGAGCGTGATATTAAACTTGGTACCTTCTGGGTACAAAGCAAAGACTAGGGTACACCGTAGGTCAAGTGGTTTTCAACATGGTTGTCAATAATAATTGTACATGCGTAACATACTGGTCAAGGCCAAGGGCTTTTTCCTCTGTCCACTTTGCTACGGTTTCACTCATTTTTTTATATATTAACGTTTGGTGGTCAAGTGGCTGTGACTTTTCGTCACCTGTGTTATGATTACCTAAATGAGAAAGGATGATATAAACAATCGTCATCTTCATCTTCATCTTCATCATCATCATCATCATCATCATCATCATCATCATCATCATCATCATCGTCGTCGTCGTCGTTGTCATCATCGTCATCATCGTCATCACCATCATCATCATCGTCGTCGTCGTCATTATAATCGTCATCATATCATCATCATCATCATCATCATCATCATCATCATCATTATCATCATCAACAGCAGCAGCAGTAACAGCATTATCATCATTGTCATTATCACCACATGACGCCTGTCAGGCGATATTACAATTTTTATCGGACAGAGACAACGCTGTTAATGGTCAAGTACTCATTATACACCTGATTGCGGTGAGAAAATGTGAGTAAAGAGCCTTTTCCAAGGACTCAACTATGCGCCGAGCAAGGCTCGAACAAAGGACCTCCCGATCCGAAAGGGAGTGTCATACCGCTAGACCATATAGCCACACAAGTGTAAAGGGCTGTTCGGGTCTTTTCTAAAAAATATGTTGATTTCCTATTTTATTTAGTGATTTTAATCGTTCTATTTTGTCATATAGGTTAGGTTAAAAATAACAAAATTTTTGGTGAAAAAAATACATTATCTGCTGTTGATACCCGTCTTGCATTCTGATTCTGGTCTGGCATTTAAAATCATAACAATCTTAATCTTATGCATGGCAAATTTTCCGAAATAAAAACTAATGAAGGTATAACCTCCATATTCTTCCGGCTTATCAACATTGTATCATTTTGTGTCACCACAGAGAGATTTTACCGCTTCAGCTTATGGGATTATTATTAGAACATTACAAAGTTGTAAATCAAAATTTTTTGAAAAAACTGATGTTAAAATTTGATAGTTATGGAATATAAGTCAGGAAACACATACCTTTTCAAAAAATAATATCTCATTGGTGACATACTACATCATCTCTGTGACAATTGTGGGAATTTTCAGACAACTTCATGGAAAAGATTCTGAGAAATGTTTGACACAGTATCCCATAGCCCTAGAAAAATGACATATTGAGAAAAAAGCAAAATAGCTTTCCGTTTTTCACATTCTTCTTACTACCTTTACACTTTACGACCGCGTTTTTCGTGCCTTTATTTATATTTTGAGACTTCAATAATATTATTTCTAAGATAATGAAATATCGTTTTCAACAAAAATCTCAACATCAAGTTTTTGAAGGATTTTCCTAATAATTAGACCCAAACCATCCCTTAAATTATGTATTGGTTGGAGTGCCCATTTAAATCGATTCAATCACATAAATTAGTGGATGTTTCGTCGCTATAACATATAGAAGCTCGAATTTATCCAGGGGGGGGGGTGGTTCAGGGGGTTCCACCCTTCCCCCCCCCCCCCCCCCACCCCCCTTCCGCACGCACCCACCCACACATCAAAATGGCCTACACAACATTATTAACCTGTCTACGTAATAAGCGAAGTCCTAACAAAACCTGTTTTTCAAACCAGTATTGCGTTTCACTTACATATGTATGTATATATAGCCCAAGTGTGTGTGTGTGTGTTGTGTGTGTGTAGTGTGTGTTGTGTGTGTTAAGTAACTGTGTCTCATTGGTATAATCACGTCCTTCAGAGAGGCCAGGGTCCTATAAGTTGTATCTCAATGTGTTTGTGTGTGTGTTAGACTTCCTTTATGAAGTATTCAATTCTAGTTCTTTTTTCAGAAGACATGGACTAAATAATAAAATGATATAGTACTTGACGGTAAGTTTGTGTACGTGTGCTACTACTACTACTACTACTACTACTACTACTACTACTACTACTACTACTACTACTACTACTACTACTACTACTACTATTACTACAACAAATGATAATAATAATAATAATAACAATAATAATAATAATAATAATAACAATAATAGTAGTAGTAGTAGTAGTAGTAGTAGTAGTAGTAGTAGTAGTAGTAGTAGTAGTAGTAGTAGTAGTAGTAGTAGTAATAATAATGATAATAATAATAATATAATGATAATAATAATAATTATTATTATTATTATTATTATTATCATCATCATCATCATCATCATCATCATCATTATTATTATTATTATTATTATTATTATATTATAATATTAATAATGATGATATGGATGATGATGATAATGATGATATGGATGATGATGATGATAATAATAATAATAATAATAATAATAATAATAATAATAATAATAATAATAATAATAATAATAATAATAATAATAATAATTCTATGCGATGAATTGGATTTTTTATAAGGAAGTTTAAATCACTCCCAGAAGGTCTCTCATATCAATGTTTATATCTATTTCCAAAGATTACATGGAAGGAAAAAGTCTATAATAATAATAATATTGTATAGTTGAATAAAACGTTTAATGATAAACCATAATGTAGATACATTTGTGCCCCTTTCAATTTCCAAGAACAAGTAAAGCTTCATTGATTTTCTATAGAATCAAAGTGAACGGAAGGTAAAACATGTAATATAATAAACGATTCTTTCATATCTATGTATTTATTAAACAAGTTATTTTTTTACCGTGCCCAATAACACAACATAGTACTTTCATTCACCATAATTTGTATCTTTCTCCTTTTGCTTGAATGTCAATTTGACCCAAAACTAAAAACGTTGAATTTGTATTCATGCGCACCAAAAGATTGTTTATAATTACCAATCAGCTGACTGGGTGGGGTTCCTGACCTCCCATAGTGGGCAGGGGGGGGGTGGGTACATACTGTGTCTTCTATCCCCTTATATCTGTTTTCCAAGATGCTTTCTGTCTTTGTCTTGGAATGAGATTACATGGTTTTGTCCTGGCCCTGGCCGGAGTCCTAGCTGGGAGGGAAAAAGTCAAATGCATTGTTTTTGTTTTGGGAGATGATATTTTTTTCCTTGTAAATCATCTCTCTGTTATTTATTATTATATTTGTTATTTTGAATGTATAATGGAAGCATTTGAGAGTATTCCTCTTTGTTAGATTTTGTGCTTGTGTCCGGATGAGACTGTAGGTGATCTCAAACTAAGTACATTGGTGGTGTGCTCTTGGCATCTACATCTGATCCCTATTTGTCCCCAGTTCCCCTTTGTCTTACTTTCTCTTGGGTGCTTTTTAGTTGTAATTCTAGAACTTTTTACTTTCCCACTTTCTTCCTTTTTACTGACGCTGATCTAACCTAAATGTGTTGCAAGCGCCGTAAAACCCTTAAAAACAAACAAACAAACCAATCAGCTGTCTTTTACACCTAATTTGTGAGTAAAGAGCTTTCTCCAAGGATTCAACTATGCGCCGAGCGAGGCTCGAACTCAGGACCTTCCGATCCGAAAGCGAGTGTCATACCACTAGACCACATAGCCGCACAAATCATGGAATTTGTGGCACACCTTCAAACGTGGTCGCACAAGCATGGTTGGTTGTTTATAAAATAATAACGTGAATGAAAAAGGCCTTTCTCTGATCATTGTTATTGTTTTGATACCGCCAAATGGGTGACTAGTTATCGCACAAGAGGATTCAATAGTCTGATGTCACGTCGCCCGGCAACGAGCAGCTTGGTTCTAAACAAAGAAAATCGGTACTTTTTATGTTTCATGCTGGCTAGAACTTTTTTCACATATCATGTGATCAGAATGTATAAAATTCAAAACGTGATCAGATTTATAATGTTTTTCTCCTCTGGATACACTTTTATGCTCGTCGGAGAAGTATTGCATACGGGCGTCCGCCATTGTTCCGATAGTTTAGAGCCAGTGTTACTAAGTTACCATGCGTCATTAGGAAGGAAGTGACGTTATGACTGTTGAAGAGTATTATTAACCAGTAGATTTTTGACCAAGCAAATCATGGAATTTGTGGCACACCTTCAAACGTGGTCGCACAAGCATGGTTGGTTGTTTATAAAATAATAACGTAATGAAAAAGGCCTTTCTCTGATCATTGTTATTGTTTTAGGTGACTAGTAATCACACAATTGTCTCGATCAGAACTA
>NC_088365.1:61710329-61712829 GCF_034508935.2 Berghia stephanieae | reverse complement strand
TTATTTTGTAAACGAATTTTTACCTATCATGTGAGTAAATTGCAATGCCTATTGCTATGTAAGTAATTGAAATTGCTATGTTTTATTTTTCATTGTAGTTCTTTATCTATTTTTTAATGAGCCTGTTGAAACCGTGTTTAGGCGCTATAAAAGCGGTAGAACAGTGGGGGGGGGGGGGGGGGGGTTAACAGACATATACCATCGGTAGTAAAACCTGTGTCGTTTGCTATGTTTACCAATCACTGTCATTGTTTACATTATGACGACTATCCGAGAGGCGTGGTTATCTAGATTTCTTTTACAGCCATTGCTGTCTTTAATAGGGTTCCACAGTCGTGACGTCACTTCTCTTGTAATGACGCATAGTATCTTAGTAACTGATTCTAAACAATCGGAACAATGGCGGACGCCTTTCGAAATACTCCGTGAGCATAACAGTGAGAGAAAAATATCATAAATCTGATCACGTTTTGACTTTTATTATAAATTCTAATCACATGGCTTGTGTAAAAGTTCTAGCCAGCATGAAGAATAAAAAATACCGATTTTCTTTGTTTAGAACCAAGCTGCTCGTTGCTGGGCGGACGTGACATCAGACTATTGAATCCTGTTTCTTTTGTAAATATTAATTACAACCGAGTTCTGGTCCTACCTTATTCCAAGGGTCCTACCCTTTTAACTTTCTTCAACTTCACATGACAGGACTGTGTAGTCCTAGTCCATTGTTATCACCATGCATGGGTGGGCAAGGGTACAACACACAGTTGTCATACACGCTGTCTGGGATACACACACGAATGTCCATCAAAGAATAATAACATTGGCATTCCTGTTTTGTTCGCTGAACGTGACAGCCTGTTGATATTTTTGGAGATTGGGATTTACGTTTTTAAATTATGTCATTCTTTAAGAATGTTTTATGTACAGTTCGTATCTACTGCCTTATAATATTGTGGTGACATAATTATTGAGTTCCAGTTGTGACTTTTCATTTATTATGTACGATCAGAGAGAGGGAGAGAGAGAGAGAGAGAGAGAGAGAGAGAGAGAGAGAGAGAGAGAGAGATGATGGATGCTTTACGTAAAATACTTGCCTGTTCTGTTCGCCAGATAAATCTTACCAGTCCCCAAAACTAAGTGTTAAATAACTTTCTTAATCTGAATATGAACGTTACTGGAAGTCGACTCAATTCTGATTATTGTATTCGAGGGCGGAGAGAGTTGTTGAAAGTGACAGCCTTTAATATTTATTTATTTATAATCTGTTAGAATGCCGAAAGTGAATCGATTCGCCCTATTGGCGGTCTAAATACAATAACAAAGTGTAGAGTGACGTCAACTTCAATATTTCTCTAAGAGCTGTTGTTTAATTAACCGACGAACATTGCGCAAATCGCCACTATTTTGTATTCTTCTATTGCTGTTTCCTGTGTCTTGGAGTAACGATAGAAAATTAAGAAAACTAAAAGGTTTTCTAACTAGGACTATAAAACGGTAAGGATAGGTTATTCTTCTACTGTGGATACAATGAATTAAAGATTTTAAACTTGATTTGAACGCATTATGCATGGGTCGTTGTTTCGTCCTGCTCTGGACGACCCAAATTTGAATCATTTCTTTGCTCACGATCTCTCACCGGATTCAGGTGTAAAATGAGTACCCTATACGACCATGTGGTCTTGTGGTATGACACTGGCTTTCGGATCGGAAGGTCTTTGGTTCGAGCCTCTCTCTGCGCATAGTTGAGTCATTGGAAAAGGCTTTTTACTCATATTCTCTCACCGTACTTAGTTGTAAAATGAGTACCTGACCGTTGACAGAGTTGTCTCTGTCATAAATAAAAATTGTAATATCGCCTAACAGGCGTCATGTCTCGTTCTACATATTATGTGCTACTGTTTGTCAAGCACCCTTTATAAAGCGCATTGAACACGTTTAGTGGATATTGCGCTATATAAAAGCTCTCAATACTTTTGCGTGTTTTTGTTAAGGGAGGAGGGGTGTCGCAAGCCCCGCAAGTCCTTTAAAAAAATAAAACAAACGAAACAATTGATGTCGTTGTTCGACTTTTTTGGCCTTGTGGTATGACACTCGTCAAAGAACCTAGAAATCGTTGGTTCGAGTCCTGCTGTGGACGCCTCAATTTTGAGTAATTGATAACGACTTTTAACTCCCAATCTCTCATTGGACAGGTGTAAAATGGGTACCTTAGTCGGTAACAGCTTTGTCACAGTCAGTAAGAAAATAATAACACGTTAACAAAGTAATGAGCAGGCACTCGTGCGAAATAAAAATTTGAAACAGGTGTCTATGAAATATCAATTGATAGGCGTTAGGTCCCGCCCAACATGTTAACAGTTGTCGTATGCTTGGGACAGCATGCAAAGCACTTTCAACGCGTTTAGTGGATAAAAAATTGAGCTTTTATATAGCCCAATATCCACTAAACGTGCTCAAAACGCTTTACAAGGGTCCCTGACCAACAACAACACGTAACATG
>NC_088365.1:61697829-61705329 GCF_034508935.2 Berghia stephanieae | reverse complement strand
TCTGTTATGTACTTTTGTAGTTTTTGTTTTGAATATAATATTGTGCAAGCATCTGATGGTATTCCTCTTAGTGGGAACCTGCGCTCGTATCTGAATAGGACTTTTAGATGATCTGAAACAAGATGCATCTATTTTTTGCGCTTGGAATCTACATCTTTTCCCTATTTGGACCAGTCACGGTCGTCTTTCTTTTTCGTGGATGTTTTAAATTGTAAATCTAGATTTTTTGGCTATCCTATTTTCTTCTTTTTTGACTGGTGCTGAAGTGACATAAAAGTGGCATTAGCGTCATAAAACCCTCAAAACACTAAAAACAAAACATCAATCAGAAAGTCGACTTCTAATGAGTAACAAAACACCGGCTTCGATCTCAAGTATTTTATTTGCTCAAACATTCAATTGCCTTTTATGGCAACAATAGCTCTAAATGCGTATGTAGCACAGCCCCATGAGGTGTTGAAGTTTTCCACATATCCAACTTTGAAACTGGTCGGGGAGTCAACCATTCTGCTCCAGCTTGTTCCTGACCATTCGGGGTGGTCAATGTGGCTGCACCTGTTAAAGTAGACGCCTCCACTGTCGGACTTCCAAATGGCGATGAGGTCTCCCGGCTCTACTTGTATCCTCTCATCTTTTGCAAGTTCATATCGTCCTTCGACGTCATTTCCGGTTTTCACAATACTTTGGCCGATCAGTTTGTACTTAGACTTGGGTTCGATAACTCTCCAGACTTGAAAAGCATGTTCAGAGGGGGAGTTACTATAAAACTCCCATGCATGTATTTCTCCTTTAACTTGTATTGTCCATTGGGCATTTTCTCCCGTATACACAGCATGGTAGGGCAAAGGATAATCATATCTTGATAGAACTGACGCTCCTACGTTTACAAACACGACATGTTCGCTTGGGTCAACACAATTCAAAGGCTCTCCTGTGAGTTTACCATTCGGCAAACATGCCCTCTCTTCGTTCCCTGTTACTGTAAACGTGGTATTCGTACAATTATACGTGATGTAGTCTCCCACAGCAACAGACCCGCTGCTGGGTTCTATCATCACATTTTTACTTGCGGGTTCGGCGGTACACGTTACGTTCTTGGAGCCACAAACACCGCATGATTTAGCGCAGTATTCTTCAGCAAAGCTCGGGTAGTCTTTACACATAGACGGTTTGATCTTGATTAGGTCAATGCATCGCGTTTCTTCCAGAAAATCAGCACATGCTAGATTAGATACTTTGGGTATTTGACAAACAACGGCAGCCTTAGCCCAAGATGCTTCGTAATCACACACCCTGTCCGTCCATTCTTTGGTCTTTTCTGAAAGACTTGCACAGTTCTCTTCATTTCTCCAATTGTTTGGTTCGCCATCACCCCAGTTGAACCATTCCACCGGCAAACCATCTTCAAATACCCACTCTCCTTCCGTTTTACTATCCGTCAATCCCAGCCAAAGAGATTTTCCTTTCCCTATCTCACTTATCAGATCGTTTTCCTCCTTTGATTTAGGCATTGCTGCATTCCCACCCAGCTCGTCACACTCCTTCTTAGCTTCAACGTAGTTCATCTGCTTATCAATAAATAAATAACAAGAGTCGTTATTTAACACAGATGTAAATGGGCATTCTATACAAACAAATCCGAGAGATGACCAATCACCATTCGTCAGACAAGTTTTAGACAACGATCTACCACCGTGCTTACATTTGAACTGCGCCTTTTCTCCAAGTGCGTACTTTTCCTTCGTATCTCCAACCACCACACCGTCAACTGGTGCCTTGGGTCGATTACATTGTATCTCTGTAAACTTCTTATCAGGTCCCATATTAGGCAGTTCATTGCGACAAGTTTTGCCACACTCGTGAAGGGCAGCGGTGGTATCATCTGTACAAAATCCTTCATCTCTCTTCAGATTGCAGTCGCTACTTCTATCAAACAAATTTTCCTTGTGGCAAACGTCACAGTAGTTACGTTTACATCCCTCCAGATCTGTGTAGCACCAGGGTCCAAAACTATTGTCTGGGTTTCTGCAGAAATTGCCTTCCAAGTTGTCCATCTCATCTCCTATTACCCATGGATGATGTTGGCACGTTGTGACCTCTGTCCAAGGTAGACACGGTTCAAGGAGTTTTGTGTAGTTGACCTTCCCATTGTAGTTCGCCCCTCTATTAGTGACGTCATAACACATCTCACTGTGTGGCAGCCATTGTGCTTTAGCTTTGATTTTAGAGTTTGAGTGACCCATTGTAGTAAATTGTACCATCATTTTATCAAATATTGACTTTATAGTTCTTGGGGGCGCTTCTCCGCAGTAGGTCAAGCCCTTCTGGCCAATTCTAGCATGCCTGACCTCTAGTGTGTCTCCACAACTCACCTCAAACTTATCAAAATTGAGGACTACATTTCCGTCTTCATTCTCTCCTTTCACCAACCAACTACATTCGAGATCTGGCCGACCAGTGCCGTCAATTTCTATAACTGTCTCAGGATTATCCGGACCTAGCGTGATGATGGCTCCACAATCCATATCGGCCTTGGTATAATAACAATACTCAAGAGCCAAGTAATCATTCCATTCACTATCAAAGTAACTCATGAGGCCTTCTATTTCATATCCCATTTCGTTGAAGCTATCGAAACCAATCATATTCCTCTTATAATGCATTCCTTGAATCTTTTGACATCCTTCAAAAATAATTGGGAAAAGAATAAATGGTTTTGATATGGGGAAATTTATTGGGTGGTCCGCATTTCCGTTTTTCTGACAACAAAATTCGAGGAGTGTGTCTTCGCCAAAGACACCATCTGGCAGGTCCCCTTGTTGAGAGTTCATTTGTCCATCTTTTGGAGGCATGTCGTCGTACTGGATGTGGCCGGGTTCCATACCGAGAGGACATTCGCCCCCTTTTCTGAGGATACAGTATTTCCCAATCGGCCATGTAGATTTTGGCTCCAGAAATCCATCGACGATTCCATTAAAGTTGACGTCGTCATGAACACAAAAATGATGCTCCGCTTTTGTTTCAGTAATTTCTCCTTTCAGGTCATCTCCATTATAATAATTTCTTTCTTCTCCATAATGAATTCTTTGTCCTTCATTGAACGAGTATTTTGAGTCAGGGCATCCTGTTTTTGGCATAAGCAAGGCGTACTGACCTCTTGGCAAATCATGATGGTCAAATGAATTTTCGTTCACCGTGGTTGTGCACCCAGTTAGTGGGTCCAAACCATACGGACACCGGCATGCACATTTTCCCATCATCACCGTCACGTATCCGTCATTCTCACACTTGATAGTAAAATCAGTACAAGCCTCGTTCTGATCACATTGTTGAACGTATGAAATTTCTTTAAACATGTAAAAGTCTTCTTCTGCAAAGAATAACTCTGGAAATAACAAACTCGTTGTTGGTTTTCCATTTTCGGCATAGTACATTGGCTTATAATGCATAATAGATGATAAATCATAGCCCAAGGTAAAATGAGTCCCTTCACCTCCTCTTTGGTTTAGTCCGTCCAGGAAATAATTAGCTCTCAGCCATCCGTCTCTGAGATAATTATTTTGCTCGTGTAGCATTCCTAACGCGTGGCCCAGCTCATGAACACACGGAATATCACTGCAACAAGAAATACTCTGACCATCACTCCAGCGGTGGTTGCCAATATACGACCAGCACCCGTTCTTGGTAATGAATTTCAAGTACCCAGGATGTCCAAGACCGAGTTCGTCGTTGGTAGCGGAACTGTTATGTTTCACAAAACGAATGCATGTGAGATCTTCATAACGATCCATGGCGTTTCTGATCCCTACTAGGTTGCCTTCGTGAATCTCATATGGGATGATGGCTTTAGGCCACTCGGCCGAGTACCCACCCCAATTCCAGCGTTTGCCTCTTTTGACTTCATCAGACGTCGATGACGATCCGTTCATCGTTCCGTTCATTTCAGCTTCCGTTTCCGGGTCGAAGAAAGTGCCGTTGCTTTTGTTCATTATTTCTTCTTTCATTTTTTCATACTCTTGCTCAAGTTCGTCGTGTGGATCCACCGACGCATTGCCCTTGCCGTGTCTTGAGATCATTTCTTCCCGGAGTCTTAGCTTTTCTTCAAAAAGTCGAATCAAAGCTTCCATTTTTCCACGGTGAACGTCTCTGGAATCGTCTACATGCTCGTGTTTGATTTCTCCGTTCTTTTCATAAATGTATGACCTGGCTCTGTCCTCTATGCCAGTATTGTTCCGTGCTTGCTGGAGGATCTGCCCGATCATATCGTGAACTTTGACCCCATTACTGTCCGTCACGTTCCACTCGTCAAACCATTCAGTTGTCGCTGAGAAGTTGAACTCATTGGCTGTGGCCAATGCTGTAAGGATGCCGCACCAAATGGCGAGCCACCACAACATTTTGAATACGGGTCTACCTGTTAAGAAAAATGAAAGATAGTGGAGGGAAAAATTACTTTCAACAGTTCTAGTACAAAAGATTGTTTAAGGCCATTGCCAATTTTTTATAAAGATGGGGGGGGGGGGGGGGGGGGGGAGAGGGAGGAGGCAGCGTGGCTCAGCGGTACGGTCTTTGCATCACACAACACAAACATTGAACACGAGAGAACGAGGACGGAGACATTTGAGGTTCTCCATTTTTATTATTTTGAAAAATATCAAATTGAAAAACTAAGGAGCAGGTACCCATGCAAGGTAAAGATCTGAACAAGTGTGTATGAAAGGTGCCAGACAAAGCAAAAAAGAAAAATACAAGAATAAAAAACCATCCCAAAAAGTCAGTCAACCTATTATACACACTTGTTTAGATCTTTACCTTACACCGGTGCCTGCTTCTCTTTAATTCGTTAACTTATGGATACTTATGTAGACCTGCATAGTTGAACATTTACAAATTCGTAGTTTTAGAAGATTAAAAATAGCAGTTGATCTTTTATTTAGCCCAATATCCACTAAACGTGCTCAAAGCGCTTTACAAGGGGTCCCTAGCCAACAGCAACACTTAACACGTAGAACGAGACATGACGTCTGTTAGGCGATACTAATACAAATTTTTATTCGGACAGAGACAACGCTGTTAACGGCCAGGTACTCATTTTAATCTGAGTACGGTGAGAGGATCTGAGTAAAGAGTCTTTTCCAAGGACTCAACCATGCGCCGAGCGAGGCTCGAACCCAGGATCTTCCGATCCGGAAGCGAGTGTCATACCACAAGACCACATAGCCGCATAACAGTTGCTATAATTAACTTTATAGATCAACCATCTACCCTCAAAATGACACTTTAACACTTCAAAACCCTTTAACATATTCACTATCACATCAACCTTCATTTTCAATAAGATTTAATGACTTTAAAATGCTCATGATATTCTAAAATGGATATGTAGTCTTGTTGTATTTTTCGGATCGGAAGGTCCTGAGTTCGAGCCTCGCTCGGCGCATAGTTGATCCCCCACCCCATTGTTATATATATATATATATATATATATATATATATATATATATATATATATATATATATATATAATATATATATATATATATATATATATGATAGATAGTATAGATAGTATAGATAGATAGATAGATAGATAGATAGATAGATAGATAGATAGATAGATAGATAGATAGATAGATGAGATAGATAGATAGATAGATAGATAGATAGATAGATAGATAGATAGGTAGATAGATAGATAGATAGATAGATAGATAGATAGATAGATAGATAGATAGATAGATAGATAGATAGATAGATAGATAGATAGATAGATAGATAGATAGATAATCAAAATGATAAGAAAAACAAACTGAGTTTTTCTGCAACCTAAAAAATTGAATTTCTTCTTCACGACGTGCGCTTCTTTGTAGGTCTGATAACCCAATTCATTTTGGGCTCATTGTTGGAATGGAAATCTCAACAACAACAAAATGACACCAAAATGTTGTCCATTACAACAATGTTAAATTAGGCCCATTATTGCGTTCGGATGTAAGACCTGCATGTGTAAACATCGATTCTGTATATAATGATGAATATAAATTAGCCCAAAGTTTCATATTTATTCTGGCTATAAAACCCAGTTCTAGCACCTAGTTGATCCGTAGCCATCGGTAACTTATGGCTACGATCGGGCTATAGATAGTTCGAAGATGACGTCACTCAGGTCTTTGTTATTGTTTTTTGCCATCCGCGTTTATGAGTAGTTCTCACTAAACTGTATTAACCTGACTATAAACGTTCATGGATACACGCAGTTTTGTGTGTTGGTCCGTTATACTTCCGGATGGCAATGTTATGAGCTTCTTAGCCAAACGCATACTATCTATGATAGTATGCGCTTGGCTAAGAAGCTCATAACATTCCCATCCGGAAGTATAACAGACCAACACACAAAACTGTGTGTAACCTTGAACTTTTATAGCCTTGTTGATACAGTTTAGTGAGAATCACTCACAAACGCGGATGGCAAAATACAATAACAAAGGCTAGAGTGACGTCATCTTCGTTTAATTTCGTCAAAAGACAAGTCTTTGGCATCAAAAGAAAACAAATTGTGAGATGTATTCAATAGGTGAACCAATGGAATCACTTGTTCCCGGGAGCTCTGCTGACAACTCACAAGACGCTGCACAAACCTTGAAAATGGCGTCAAACTGTAAGTCCTAGAGGGTTCTAGTGTCAGACTATATCATGTTAAAGATGGCTACGCTTGAACTCTCTAAGACTTATAGTTTGACGTCATTTATTAGGTTTGTGCAGCGTCTAGTGAGTTGTCGTTAGTATAGCTCAAGGAAAAAAGTGATTCCATTGGTTGAACTGTTGAATACAACTCACGATTTGTTTTCTTTTGTGGTCAAAGACTTGTCTTTTGACGTAATTTTTGGTCAGTGTCAGGCTAAGTAAACGAAGGGTACGGTTGATCCCGGCATACTACCACTTTGAATTCATTGGTCACATATAGTTTTTAAAAGATCACGACTTATTCAATATTAGGGAATGAAAATGTTATCTACCTCTGGTCTCCACTTTAGATCAATGGGCTGTTTTCCTTCCCCACTATTATTAATTGTTTCTTAACGTCTCGCTGCGTCACGTGCGACCATCGAGGCCTGAGTCGAATTTAGTTCCAAAGAACCAAACTTTATATAGGTGTCTGCCGGTCAGTGAATCGCCCTTGTTGATTGCTATAATTTAGTATTACAATTAACGTGCCAAAGCTATGTGGTTATTGGCTCTTATTTCCGGACAATCCTATAACGATGACACTTCAATACATTGGCAAATTAAATAGGGGACATTTATAATTGTAACTTTTTTCCATTAACACGGGGGCGCGGGGGGGGGGGGGGTAGGAGGGGGTTAAAGACCAATTGGTAGAGCTCTCGTTTCACACGCAAAGGGGCCAGGGTCGAACCCGGGTGTAGTCGAGATTTATTTCTGACCCCCAACCCCCCTTCCCCTCCTATTCATCCAGAAGTGATTGGATGACTGAGTTTA
>NC_088365.1:61682829-61692829 GCF_034508935.2 Berghia stephanieae | reverse complement strand
TCTACTTAGTTTTAGATCATCTAAAAGTCTTTTCCAGACACAAGCACTAGTCGGTCCCCACGTAGAGGAAGTCATTCAAATGCTTACAAATCATATATATTTAATATGTAAACAAAACATAATACAGTGCATAACAGAGAGATGATTTACAAGACAAAAAATATCATCTCCCAAAACTCTAGCTATCAATTTGACTGTTTCCCTCCCAGCTAGGGTATCCGGCCAGGGCCAGGACAAAATCAAGTAATCTCATCTCAAGACAAAGACAGAAAGCATGTTGGAACACAGATATAGGGGGATAGAAGACACAGTAAGTGCCTCCCTGTCCACTATGGGAGATCAGGAAGCCCACCCAGATATCAGATGGAACACCCATCTATAAAAGATAACGAGCCCTGGATGAGGTGTTTGAATGGTGAGGAGAGGAATAATAATAATAATAATAATAATAATAATAATAATAATAATAATAATAATAATAATAATAATAATAATAATAATAATAATAATAATAATAATAATGATAATAATAATAATAATAATAATAATAATAATAATAATAATAATAATAATAATAATAATAATGATAATAATAATAATAATAATAATAATAATAATAATGAATAATAATAATAATAATAATAATAATAATAATAATAATGATAATAATAATAATAATAATAATAATATAATAATAATAATAATAATAATAATAATAATAATAATATAATAAAATAATAATAATAATAATAATAATAATAATAATAATAATAATAATAATAATAATAATAATAATAATTAATAATAATAATAATAATAATAATAATAATAATAATAATAATAATAATAATAATAATAATAATAATATATAATAATAATAATAATAATAATATAATAATAATAATAATAATAATAATAATAATAATAATAATATAATAATAATAAATAATAATAATAATAATAATAATAATAATAAATAATATAATAATAATAATAATAATAATAATAATAACGCTTAGTTTCTAGAGCACCCCTTTCCACCGAAAGTGCTCGGAAGCGCTTATACATATATACAGGGGCGACTCTGTCTTCACAAAGAGGCTTTGAGGGAAGACAGAGAATCAAGGTGTCTGGAATCTACAGAAAGAGCGTTCCACAAAGAGGGAGCAGAATGTACGAAAGCACGTCGTGAAAAATTCGACCTAGGAATCAAACGGTTCAAATAGATGAGCGGAGAGAGCGATTCGGATTGTAGATAGAAAAAAAAGTGATGACAAGTAGTTGGGAGCAGTGCCATGGATTCACTTAACTCACTCAATCCTAGAGAGTTTTGCTACTTTTCAAACTTGAAAGAAATAGATTAAAAATGAGCATTTACTTAGGCAGTTTTATTAAACTACCATTAACATGTAAAAATGAAAAACGTTAGCTTTGATACTACGCCTATAATTTGTCTCAGAAAAATGTAATATATAGTCATGGGGTAAAAGTAATCCAGGTAAACTACGGATATAGTCGGTGTTAGGGTTGAGTGAGTTAAAACAGTAACAGGCAAGTTTGTAAGCAATCCGCTTCTCCACGGGAAGCCAATGCAACGACCGCAAGACTGGAGTGATGTACCTGGCAGCAGCCTCTTATGGTTTTCACACTAAGGTATGTTATGACGATCGACCCAGCAGCCTCTTATAGTTCTCACACTACTATGTTATGACGATCGACCCAATCAGCAAAGTCCGGTCCGCACTCGTGCACCGTCGCGAACCCGCCCGGTAGCATCGTCACAACACACCGTTCGACTAGATGCTCTGCCGTCTCAGGTTCTTGCCCACAGCGGGTACATATTGGACAGGTAGAAAGACCCCACCGATGAAGCGCACTTGCCGTTAGGCAGCTCCTCGACCGAAGCCGATTCGCAGCCACCCAATGTCTCCTCTTACTGGTATCAAAGCCTGGCAACTTCTCACCAAGATTAGAGGAGTGTACGTCCCCGCCCCCACGAGGGATTGAATTCGTCCAAACCGACTTCCATCTCGTATGTGCAGCTCTAGACATCTCAGGTTTCTGGCTTGTTTGATTTGGTAACAATAAGAATGGCAGTTACCTTTACCAGTTTATAAAGTATCTTCATAATCATTTGATTATTTATTTATATTGGACAAGAATTTTATTATAAGTTTAATCGACACAAAGTCACCATGATATAATATCCGCTTGTTGTTCCACTGTACATTTTAAGACTTTTAATATTCTTTGCCAATTTTTATTTAATTTATCAACATTTGATATTTCTTTTATATATTACCGAATTGTGTTGTGATACAGAATTATAATTTCCACACAAAGATCAATAAAGTATATCTTATCTTATTTGGTTTTTTACCTTACACCAGTGCCTGCTCCCTAACTCGTGACTTTGATATTCTCTCAGTTGAAGACCGTTACAGCATTAGCCAGCTAAAGAATTCCTGTGAGAATGGAGGCGACCCGAATGGTAATAATGGCAGTGGTAATAGTGGTGATGGTGATAGTGGTGGAGGTAGTGACGCCGGTGCTATCGTGGGTGGTGTGTTCTGTGGACTGTTGGTTGTTGTCCTAGCCATTGTCTTTGTCTTCTGGTGGAAGAAGAAACGGCACACGGGAACTTCAACGAAAAGGTCAGTTTTTGATGGTTATCATCATCGTCATCATCATGATCATCATCATTATCGTTGTCGTCGTCGTCGTCTTCATCGTTACCCCCATCATCATCATCATCATCATCATCATCATCATCATCATCATCATCATCATCAACATCATCATCATCATCATCACCGTCATTAGCAGCAGTGGTAGCAAGAGTTCAGCAGAAACAGCAGTGTCGTCGTCGTCATCATTATCATCATCACCATCATCACCAATCATCATCATCATCATCATCGTCATCATCATCATCATCACCATCATCAACACCAATGTCGTTGTCGTCGTTGCCATTATCATTATCAACAACATCATCACCAAACGTAGCGAAGAACTTGGAGAGAGAGAGAGAGAGAGAGAGAGAGAGAGAGAGAGAGGGAGAGAAAGAGAGAGAGAGAGATAGAGAGAGAGAGAATGGGTAAAAGAGATAGTGAGAGTGAAAGAGAGAGTGAGAGAGTGTTAGATAGATAGATAGATAGATAGATAGATAGATAGATAGATAGATAGATAGATAGATAGATATATAGATAGATAGATGGATAGTTAGACCGATAGATAGATAGATAGATAGATAGATAGATAGATAGATAGATAGATAGATAGATAGATAGATAGATAGATAGACAGATAGATGGATGGAGAGAGAGAGAGAGAGTGTGTGTGTGTGTGTGTATGTGTGTGTGTGTGTGTGTTAGAGAGAGAGAGAGAGAGAGAGAGAGAGAGATCGCCATTATATAAAGACGTTATGTTGATTTATTGTCTTAATCTCTAACCTGAATCAAATTATTCGACTTAACCTTCCCTCTCTCTCTCTCTCTCTGTCTCTCTCTCTCTCTCTCTCTCTCTCTCTCTCTCTCTCTCTCTCTCTCAAGATTCATCTTAACTACACCACTACCACATCATCTCATTCATCTGTGGTGTTTCATTCATCCTGTTTTGTTGATAAAGGGGAAACCCGAAACGTTCATTTGATCTGTTTTTGCAATTAAATTGAAGCTTACATTCATTTTCACATTATTATTTACCACCTAAAGGAAAATCGGCACATTCGTTACGAAAAAAACCGATAATTTTCTCATTCTGATTTCTCTTGTCCATCACAAAAAGTAAAGAAATGCTTTGATTACAGCTATAAATACTAAACACTGTGTTGTAGACATCATTTTGCTGAACAACATTCTGTATAGAATTAGAATGCACTTGTTACTTTTTTGTTTGATTAGGAATGGTCTATTTTGTGTTGGGTGGGTGTGAATTTTCGGGGGAAAATTCTAAAAATAGCTGGTAAGGAGAGAGTTAATATATGTATTTCAAACGTTTATGTATGTGTCTCTGACTAGTGAGTTATGTGTCTATTTATTTATGTATCTTATTCATCTGAGTCTGCCGTTGTAAAATGATTTATGCATTTGTTTACTTATTTATTTATTTATTTATTTATTTATTTATTTATTCATTCATTCACGTCATGTCGCCAACTTGTTCCACCTCGCTGACATCAAACAAAACATAATGGGGTTTTAACCTGTTAACTGACGTACTCTGGAAAAAAAAACAGATATTTAATAATTTGGCCAGAAAACTCGTCCTTCGAATATCGATCGATTTAAATGACCCTCTTCTTGGGAAAAAAACTTTCAAACCTGGGAATTAAGGAAGACCTAGCGAGGTCCCAGGTTGAGAGTTTTTGCCAAGATGAGGGTCATTTAAATTGATCGATATTTGAAGGACTAGTTTTCTGGCCAAATTTTTAAATATGTGTTGTTTTTTTTTCCAGAGACGGCGGTTAACTGGTTAATCCATGTAAGCCTTTACATCTAGAACACGTCAATCTGACATACACTGATAAAACACTTGTTATTTGGTAAAAATAAATAAATAAATAAATAAACTGGCTAAACCATTTTCAGTTCTAATTACGAATGATTAAAGTCTAACAGACTCAAACCTGGGGTTTCAAAGAGATCTCCTGTTTGAGACTTTTATTTTGGCCAGTTGAAGGTCAGTGGAAGTAATGATTTTTTTCCGGCCAAGTTGAAGAAAAATATAAATCATTAAAACTGTACGTTAGATTTTGGCCTTGGTAAAAATTTGGCAAGGAATGGGAAAACTTCATGAGATACGTAATTTTGGAATGGTATAAACTCGACGTGAATAGATATTTATTTGTGGGTCTGATAACCGAACGCGGTTATGGGCCTGTTTTAACATTGTTGTAATGGACAATACTTTGCGTTGGTTTGAGATTATTTCAACTATTAACAATTTGGATTATCAGACCTGCAAATGAGTACACGTCGGTCTAACTCGACTTGAATATAATATGATTTGTTTGCAGGTCTGATAACAGAACGTAGTTATGGGCTTGATATGACATTGTTGAAATGGACAATAGTATTTCTCGTGGGTTTGAGAGTATTCTCATCACAACAATGGGCCTATAACCTTATGGGTTATCAGACCTGCAAATTTCTATCCCCTTATATCTGTTTTCCAACATCTTTCTGTCTTTGTCTTGGAATGAGATTACTTGGTTTTGTCCTGGTCCTGGCCAGATCCCCTGGCTGAGAGGGAAACAGTCGAATGTATAGTTAGTTTTGGGAGGTGATATTTTTTTCATTGTAAATCATCTCTCTGTTATGCACTGTATTATGTTTTCTTTATTTTATATATGGTTTGTAAAACATTTTAGTGTATTCCTCTTAGCGGGGACCTGTGCTTGTGTCTGGATGAGACTTTTAGTGATCTCAAACTAAGTACTTTGATAGAGTGCTTTTGGAATCTACACCTGTTTCTTATTGAACCAATTCCCCTTTGTCTTCCCTTTTCTTGGATGCTTTACTGTAATTCTAGAACTTTTTACTATCCCATTTTCTTCCTTTTTACTGGCGCTGATATGACCTTAATGTGTTTCAAGCGCCGTAAAACCCTTAGAAACAAAAACAAACAAGACCTGCAAATTATAAAAACACGTCCGTATAATTGCAAGAACAATAATCGTAAAGGGTATAATCAAAATGAATACGAACCACAGCAACCACAGCGTACGTGATACGACCCATATTTTAAGTGACCAATAATTGATAAAATGTCTCAAAACCAACGTGTACTTATTTGTAGGTCTGATAACTCAAATTGTTGTGGTCTTATAATCTGTTGTAATGGAAATATTCCCAAACCAAGGCAAAACATTCTCCATTACAAGAATTTTAAAACGGCCCCATTAATGCGTCCGGTTATCAGACCTGTAAAGTATATGCACAATGCTCAAACCGGTATTGTGTCGGGGTGATTTCGACACCATTGAAAATTAAATTTGTTAAAAATCTATGCGACTTGTATTTTTTTAAATAATCCTTCGAAGCCATCAGGCCCATGAAGCCGGAATTACACCCGGCGTGAAACGGGCAATAGCAATTGCTTGCTACTCTTTGGATGGGACGCTGGTATCGAAAAGTTCTTTCCTGCCAGATCTAAGTTTGCGTGTAAATGAAGCGAGTGCTCGACCGCCTGAGCTATTGGCACCCCCGACTTGTGTTAAACGTATATTTCCCTTTTTTTAAAATATATGTATCACTTGTGTCAGGATCAAATAAATCTGAAAATTGAATATCTACGGGTTTTTTTTAAAAGGAGGGGGAGTAATAATAATAATAATAATAATAATAATAATAATAATAATAATAATAATAATAATAATAATAATAATAATAATAATAATAATACTATATTTAATATTATTATCATTATCAGCATCATCATTATTATCATTATATTTTGTTGTTGTTTCTGCAGTCAACCGTTTCGCCCCACGATACATATTCAGCATCCTCATAGAGAAAAGGAGGACGAAGAAGTGTACGATGTAATTGACGAGAAATCCATTCAGGTGAGGTGGACACGGTCTATGACTTAATTGCTGGAGTCCTTTGTCCCTGATCATCAAATGTTAATTTCATTTTTATCATAAACATCAGCGTCATCTTTGTCATATTTATAGAGAGAATCGTGATTAATTCTATCCCTCACCCTAAAAATAGTAACGCGAAACGATTTCTTGACTTATTTGACTTGATTCCTTGTGGAACACAGGACCGCAGCAGCACTCTTCCATCTGACTCGGTTTTTGGAGGTCTTCCTTGTCCGGGCCCAGATTTGTCCGGCTGCTGCCTTCAACTCAGCCTCGAGTAACGATTTCAAATAGGCCTATATAATTATAATGTGTGACGTCAGATATCTTACCTTGCCTGAACGTCTTGGATCCTTGGTGGAACATATGGCGCCAACAAAGTTCCTCCAGGCACCTCTGTAGTGGACCATCCAGCTCAGTTCATTTCACGTCTTTCCAGCTAATCATCTCCTCTTCGACTATCCTCCTCCCGGTGCCCAATGATCTGCCTCTCTTTCTCTTTTCCGTTGGGGACCATATTAGTGCTGTGTAAGGCAGTATGGACTTTTTCATTCGGAGAACATGACCCAACCATTTCCATCGTCTGCGCTTGACTTCGTCCACAATAGTTTGTGTTCTTGTGCGCCTAGAGATTTTTTCGTTGGTTCTATGCTGTTGCCAACCAAGTTTCATGATTCTGCAAAGGTATATTCATTCAAACCCTTTGATGCGGCTCTCTTTCTTCTTATTCATTCTCCAAGTTTCTGTTGCATACAGGACAGAGCGGGCGTAGGATTAGTAAATCCTTATTTTGGTATGCAAGTATGTTGATTTTCAAATATTCCTGAGCCCATTAAAAGTGCAAGCTGCAAGTCCAATTCTAATAATAACTTCTTTTTCAATGTTTCTATCGGCCGAGATGTAACTCCCCAGGTATTTGAGGTGTCCCACTCCTTCTAGATCAGTGCCTTGGATTTTGACCATTTGTTTGCTCTTTGTCTTTACGTTCATGGCTTTTGTTTTTCCAAGTTGGATTTAAAGGCCTGCTCTTCTTAATATCTTATCCACTCTTGATGTACTTTCTTGGATGTCCTTCTGGGTATTCGATAGAAATGGAATGTTATTTACAAAGTCACAATCTTCAAGTCTCATCGTCAATCCCCAAACAAGTCCTCTTACATGGCCGTCACTGTCCTCATCACCCAAATAAATAACAACAAGAAACATCGTAGATGAAATTACACATCCTTGCCGGACTCCTATCTGTACACGAAACCATTCACTCTGTTGTCCGTCGTTGCGTACAGAGCACTCATTGTCTTCATACAAATTCTTCAGTATGCTAATGACTTTCTTTGGGAAATCCATAAGCTGTTAGTATTTTCCAAAGTGATGAATTACGAATACTGCCAAAAGCCTTCTGCAAATCTATATAATGCACAGACAAGGAAGAATTCCACTAGATGGATTGTTCAAAAATTGTTCTCAGGACAAATATCTGGTCAATGCATCATCTTCCACCTCTGAAACCTGCCTGTTCCTCCCTGAGAGTTCTGTCAATGCTGTGTTTCAGACGTTGTAAAATACTGTGCAATGTATATTTTCCAGGGACAGCAGTAAATTGGTCCCTCTCCAATTTCCACATTCCGAAAGGTCAGCTTTCTTGTGTAGTTTAGCAGTGACATCCTTCTTCAATACATAAGGAACTCTCTCTTCTTCTAATACTGTATCAAACAATATTTTTAAAAACTTGGCACTCGTCCTTGGATCTGCTTTAACATCTCTTCAGTAATTATACCTTCGCCGGGCGCCCTCCTTTTTGTTTGTTTGATGGATGCCTCTATTTTGTGGCAGATGATGCGGTTATGTTTCATTTCAATGGAGAATCCCATGTCTTCTACTGTTGCCTCCACATCCGGATAGGATCTGTACAGTATATCCTGAAAGTACTCCGCCCATATCTTCAGCTGATCTTCTGTATTTGTGAGCATTTTCCCAGTTTTGTCCCTCACAGTCGTGGTTTTTGTGTTAAATCCTCCAGTGACTGTTTTCGTTATTTTACACACATTGTGAGTTTCTCCTGTTAGTGCTGCGTCTTGTGCCTCTGTGGCTAGGCTTTTCATGTCTTGTCTCATATCTTTTCGATTTTTCTTTTTAATTTCCTTGTTTTTCTTTCTGTACATATCATCTTCATTCCCTCTCAGCATAGCAAGTTTTGTCATCTTTCTTTCCTCAATGAGTTGCCATGTATTGTCAGAAATCCATTCATTCCTTTCTTTTCTTTTGTATCCCAAAACTGATTTGCTGGTGTCCAATATCATCTCCTTTAAATTGCTGCCAAGGGCATTGATGTCATCTGCATTTATAATTTATACTGTCCAGGATTTGGTACTTGTATAGATCGATGCTGTATTCGCTCCTCACAATAGCGTCTCTCATGTTCCCTCTGTCAAATAGTTGTTCATTTGATTTTTTTTCTGTGTTGTTTTCGGTTTCAACTGTATTCTGCAAAGTAGTAGTTAGTTGTCGCTGCTTGCGTCTGACCCTCGAATAGCTTTGTCATCTGTCGTGAAATTCTCCATTTCCGGTTGATGGCAATGTAGTCGATTTGATTTCTTGTTTGTTTTTGGTTTTTTTTTTGGTTTTTTTTTTTTTTGTTTGTTTTTTTTTTTGTTGTTTTTTTTTTTGGGGGGGGGGAGGTTGTTTTGTTGGGGGTTTTTTTGTTGGTTTTTTTTTTTGAGGGGGGGGGGGGTATCATCGGTTAGGTTGTATATATTCTTGTGCTGAAAGACGGTTCCACCTATAAAAAGACCATTTTCAAGGCACATGTCAATGAACCGTTATCTATCTTTGTTTCTTTCTCCTTCTTTCCCATGGATCTCTCACTGCCCTTGTCAGTCCCAACTTTAGCATTAAAGTCTCCCATGAGGACCAACCTATCATTACCTTTGGGTATTGTCTATAATTTGTGCTAAGAGAATATTGTAAAATCTGTCTTCCTCTTCATCTGTTGCCTGTTTTGTTGGAGCATAACACTGTATGACGGTAGTTCTTGAATATTTTGGAGAAAAAAAATCTTGCTCTTATAATGTTCTTGAGTTGAATCCCATTAAGCTTCGTCTGGCTTCCTTATCCATAAAAAGATACCAACTCCCTCTTGGTGTTGACCATCTGTGCCTCCTGAACAACACACTGTTTCTCCTAAGCCTAGAGTCATGATGCCCCAATCCAACCTTTTCATTTCACTCATTCCAAGGATGCAAATTCTATACCTTTTCATCTCCTTTAAAATCTGAGCGATTTTTCCAGTTTCATAATATAACGTCTGCACATTCCAGGCACCCACTCTTGCCTCCTGCTTGGACTTGGTCAAAAACAATGTTGGAATAGAAAGTCCCTTCTGGCTTTCGCCTCTATTCGTAATGCAAT
>NC_088365.1:61675329-61680329 GCF_034508935.2 Berghia stephanieae | reverse complement strand
TAATGATAATAATAATAATAATAATAATAATAATAATAATAATAATATTAATAATAATAATAATAATAATAATAATAATAATAATAATAATAATAAATAATAATAATAATAATATAATAATAATAATATATAATAAATAATAATAATAATAATAATAATAATATAATAATAATAATAATAATAATAATAATAATAATAATAATAATAAACAAAAGAACGATTAAAATATATTTAGAAGGCTGGTTTTCAAAAAACTTGTCAAGTCGATTTTTTGATATTTTCCATCCATGAGATAGCTAAATTGAAACTTAAACTTTATTTTAACCATCAAATGGCACAAGAAGTTCCCATACGAAGCCTCTCCATTTTCATTTCACTCTTTCGTTAGTATTTTACGATCACCGGCTTCAGGCAGCCCCTACCGTTTTCTACCAAATAATGTATGACCCACTACCTCCAAACGGTCATATTTCGAATCAAGCTAGATGAAGAAAATAGGGCAGAGAAGTCGTGACCCCACACTTTCTACTTTTCCGGTTAAAAAATCATCGGAAGTGTGTATGGAGCCAGTCCTTCGGAGGACTAATAATGAATAATTACCTCTCAAAGTCCAGATCTTTTCACTCATAACTTTTTTTTTTCACAAGCTCCAAATCTTTACACTCATAATTATCTCTCAAGCTACAAATCTTTACACTCATTATTTTCTCTCAAAATTCTAATCTTAAACAAAAAAAAACAACAAAAAAACGAGCTTGTATGAAGCGCAATATCCACTAAACGTGCTCAAAGCGCTTTAAAAGGGGTCGCTGACCAAAAGCAACACGTAACATGTAGAACGAGACATGACGCCTATTAGGCGGTATTGCATTTTTATCCGACAGAAACAAAGCTGTTAACGGCCAGGTACTCAATTTACACTTGGGTATCGTGAGAGAATGTGAGTAAAGAGCCTTTTCCAAGGACTCAAATGCCGAGTGAGGCTCGAACCCAGGATCTTCCGATCCAAAAGCGAGTGTTATACCACTAGACCGCATAGCCGCACTTTAAACTCATTAATTTTTGTATTCACTCTTTGAAATTGCAATTTCTTCTTTATCAATTTATTTTAGGAGTATTTCTGTTGGTGGCCAGGATGTTTTGGTAGAAGACTCTCAGGGTTACCATATTGGTTATCCAAGTGGCACAATCCCACGTCAACCATTCGATGGTGATGATGACGATGACAACAAACCCGGAAATGACGTAGATTATGGTTATGATTTGGGTAAACGCCCTTTTCCCAACGACTACATGGAACTAGAAAAGACGGATCTCTAAAACTTAACTGATAAAATTGAATGAATTAATTAATAGATAAATAAATAAATAAATAAATTGAATAAGTATATTTCCAAAATAAATAAATTGAATAAATAAATAAATAAATACATCAATAAACGTTATTTATATATTTGTAAATTATACGTGATAAAATGGATTGAAGAAAAGCTGTAAGAATGGGTTAATGAATTTATTAATGAGTGAAGACAATAATGGATTGAACAAAATAGATAAATATATATAAAGGATTCGATTAATGAATAAATACATAAATTAATAAATGAACATATATTATATAAAGTTGACAAGAATGGCAAGGGTTGGACCCAGGAGGTTAAGTGTTGAACATTGGTCCTTGCAAATAATGCCAAACTCGTATGTGTGTGTGTATGTATGTGTGTTTGTGTGTGTATGTGTGTGTGTATGTGTGTGTTTGTGTGTGTGTTTTTGTATGTTTGTGTGTATGTATGTGTGTGAGTGTGTGTGTGTGTGTCAGAGAGAGAGAGGGAGGAAGAGAGAGAGGGAGGAAGAGAGAGAAAGAGAGAGTGTGAGAGAAAGAGAGAGAGAGAGAGAGAGAGAGAGAGAGAGAGAGAGAGAGAGAGAGAATACATAGACAACAAATAATGTATTCTGTGAACATAATATTATATTTACCAATTTATCCTCAACCCTAAGTATGATTCCTATTTCTAGGGCAGCTGACCCTATGACCTGTCACGTGAAGCATCCTTTCCGTTGGATAATAGAATAATTTATAGGAATGATTATTATTACTCAACTGCCAAGGAGATATTGGCACGTCCTTCACCTTTTCACGTACGGTTCACTTATTTTTATTTGGACTATTTTTATCACCTTCATTATCATGATCCACGTTCTCATCGTCATCATTATTTCATCATCATCATCATCATCATCATCATCAACAACAACACAACCATTATCATCATCACTATCACCACCACCCTACCACCACCACCATCATCATCATCATCATCATCATCATCATCGTCGTCGTCGTCGTCATTATCATCACGATCATCATCATCATCATCATCATCATCATCACCACCACCACCACCACTATCATCACCATCACCATCATCACCACCACCACCACTATCATCACCATCATCATCATCATCATCATCAACTAGATATCCAATTCTTTTGTACATAATTACTTTGACGTCATTGATATAAAAATAACAATAAATATTAAAACTAAAACAAAACGAGGGTTCCATTTATCATTTCACTGAATGACCAAAATATCCGAGCCGTCGTCAGTAGTACAGCGCCGCAGAGCAGGCAATGCGGACTTACTGTTTTGTTCACTGTCTTATGGTATGACACTCGCTTTCGGATCGGAAGGTCCTGGATTCGAGCCTCGTTCGGCGCATAGTTGAGTCCTTGCTCACATTCTTTCACCGTACTTAGGTGTAAAATGAGTAACCTGGCCGTCAACAGCGTTGTCTTTATCCGAAAAATTTTTTTGTAATATCGCCTAACAGGCGTCGTGGTCCCGTTCTACGTGTTTAATGTTGCTGTTGGTCAGGAACCCCTTGTAAAGCGCTTTGGGTAAGTTTAGTGGATATTGCTCTATATATAAGCTCCTTTTTTTTCTTTTTGTTTTGTTTGCTATTGTTTGGTGTGGGTTTTATGGGACTTGCGGTCAGATAGGTAATTTTCATTGGTGGTACTTGCCGTGGTCGTTCTCCCAATAACATCAATGTCTTCACTTTTGACTGTCTCGTTGGTAACGGAACACCGTTTTGTCTTCCTCCGCTAATGATAAATAATAACAAGAGGTGAAATAGGTAGAAACGTGGCAGAGGACGATAGAGAATACAAACTTTGCGGCGATGAGGATTCGAACCTACGATCCTACTGTTCGGCAACTCCGCCTGGCCACGAGAGGGACGCTCTACAATCAACGCCATCCACTACTCAATATAAAAAAAAAGGCTGGGGGGAGGGGGAGGGGGGTTGAGACGTAGTATTATCTATCTTGACCTTCTTCCGCGACCTCTTGAGGTCATGGGCCAATTCACTTTTGATTGTCTCGTTGGTAACGGAACGCCGTTGTCTTCCTCAGCTGATTACAACAAGACGTGAAATAGGTAGAAACGTATCAAAATTTATGGAATAGAAATATCATAATCCGTGAGAATAAACGAATACAGATTTACGAGGCACTGATTATTCCGATATTGACATATAATTGTAGAATCTGGGGCCTCACAAAAAGAACTTTGAAAGTCTCGATTCATACCACCGCAAACAATTACGTCGCGTAATCGGTATCTGTTTGTTGTTTTGTTTGTTTTTAAGGGTTTTACGGCGCTTGCAACACATTTAGGTTATATCAGCACCAGTAAAAAGGAAGAAAATGGGATAGTAAAAAGTTATAGAATTACAATTAAAGCACCCAAGAAAAAGTAAGACATAGGGGAACTGGGAACAAATAGGGATCAGATGTAGATTCCAAGATCATACTACCAATGTACTTAGCTTGAGATCACCTAAAAGTCTCATCCAGACACAAGCACAGGTCCCAACTAAGAGGAATACACTCAAATGTTTACCAAACATATAATATAATATGTAAACTCAACATAATATAATGCATAACAGAGAGATGATTTACAAGGAAAAAAATATCATCTCCCAAAACTATAACTATACATTCGACTGTTTCCCTCCCAGCCAAGGAGCTCCGGCAAGGATCAGGACAAAACTAAGTAATCTCATTCCAAGACAATGACAGGAAATTGGGAAACGGGTATGGGGTGATAAAAGACACAGCATGTACCTCTCTGCCCACTATGGGAGGTCAGGATCCCCACCCAGTAATCGGTATCTAATGGCCAGAGACAATTACAAATACTGATCTCCACAATAATAAAAGAACAGCGATGGAGGCTATTTGGTCACATCTTACGTCGAGAAGATAACATCCCAGCCCAAACTGCAATGACAGAATATTTCCTTCATGGCAACAAATATGTAGGGACACCACCAACATCAATAGCAACTACCCTGAACCAGTATCTCTACATATCAGAAATTTCTGGATTCAGTTGAGGCCGAATCAGTCCCCGAAGAACTAGGAAATAGTGCAGTGTCCTCCGTTCTAAAGTCACAGCAAGATCTTGACAGCCTCAAAACTCTGGCCCAGGACCGTGATCAATGGAAACAATTAACAACATGGATGGAGAGAGCAGAGAGAGCAGCTATACTTATCGACCATGACTGAATCACACAATTCTCAGCAAGGGTCATTCGGACTGCGATGCCTACTACTACTACTACTACTACTACTACTACTACTACTACTACTACTACTACTACTACTAACTACTACTACTACTACTACTACTACTACTACTACTACTACATACTACTTACTACTACTACTACTATCTACTACTACTACTACTACTACTACTACTACTACTACTACTACTACTACTACTACTACTACTACTACTACTACTACTACTACTACTACTACTACTACTACTACTACTACTACTACTACTACTACTACTACATACTACTACTACTACTACTACTACTACTACTACTACTACTACTACTACTACTACTACTACTACTACTACTACTACTACTACTACTACTACTACTACTACTACTACTACTACTACTACTAC
>NC_088365.1:61647829-61672829 GCF_034508935.2 Berghia stephanieae | reverse complement strand
TACTTTACATGCTTGTTTGTTTTGGTTTTAAAGGTTTTACGGCGCTTGCAACACATTTAGTCATTTAGGCCATATCAGCGCCAGTTTTGTTTGTTCGTTTTCAGGAGTTTTACGGCGCTTGCAACACATTTAGGTTATATCAGCGCCAGTAAAAAGGAAGAAAATGGGATAGTAAAAAGTTCTAGAATTACAATTAAAGGACCCAAGGAAAAGTAAGACATAGGGGTACTAGGAACAAATAGGGATCAGATGTAGATTCCAAGAGTTATCACCTATAAGTTTCATCCGGACACAAGCACAAAATCCAACAAAGAGAAATACACTCAAATGCTTACATTATACGTTCAAAATAAAAAATATAATAATACATAACAGAGAGATGATTTACAAGGAAAAAAATATCATCTCCCAAAAGTATAACTATATACATTCGACTGTTTCCTTCTCATCCAAGGTATCCGGCCAGGGGCAGGACAAAACCAAGTAATCTCATTCCGAGACAAAGACAGAAAACAAGTTGGAAAACGGATATAGGGGTATAGAAGACACAGTTAGTACCTCCCTGCCCACTATGGGACGTCAGGAACCCCACCCAGGAATAACGATTGCAAACAAGTCTGGAATTTCAAAATAAAGGAGTACCATGAATCCGACATTGTTCAATTTTCGAAGCAAGACGTTATTACTGAGTATACTGTTTAGAATGGTCTTTTGCTTAGAATATGTAATATCATTATTGTCTTAGAATTAAAAACAAGAAACCTGTGTAAATTAAAGTTTTTTTAAAATCTCGAATACATTTCATCCCAAATTGTGAGTCACCGTCCAATCTAGTGTTATGTCCGTGTGAATCTGACATTGAAAAAAAATTCCATTTTCAGTCAAAATCATACATTGTGACAAAGTTGTCATGATCAACAAGAGGGAATAAAGTTTCTGAGCTGCAAAATAAAATAAAATAATAATAATAATTTCTTTTAAATAGATAAAGAAAATAAAAGAAGAAGAAAAAAAAAAGTCTAAATTTTTTGTCATTTTGATGTGTAATTTACTTCACTTTGGTTTGTTTTATCCCGACATAAAACTAGAATTACACGGTGAGTCAACAATTTTTTAAAAACTCTAGCTAACAAATACAGCGAGCAGACAGATCCAATACCTCAATACTTATCACCAGACATGCCTGATGACGTGTACCGAAATATCTCAATATATCTTACTTTTTCTCCAGTTTATTTGGTACCAATACATAATATATGTATCGTTTTTTCGTATTCTCTGATGCAAACCATTAAAATTTTTAAAAAAAACAACAACAACTTAAGACTAGTATCAAGTAAACTAGAACCACACTGGTTAATTTCTCAATGCCCAACGGTATCTCTTATTTCTATTTATTTATTTATTTTATTTTTTTGAGCGCTATTCTTCTTATTTTGAAAATCAATTATGAAGGAATGACATCTGTAAATAAGCATAAGCCTGAAAAATCAGCATGACAAGTCACAGGCTTTTTTTAAAGTGACAAATTCACCAACACCAACAAAAGTATAATAAACTACTTATTACCACAGACCTGCCAACTTGAAAATTTTTGTTTAAATCGTAATTTTGAGGGAGATAAAAATTGTAGTCGCTATAGTTGACATTTTAAAAATATAAAATCAAGAATTTACTCTCACAATGATTAAATAACACGTCAATTTCCTTAAGGTTATTTGGTCTGGCATCAATTTTCAATTTCAATAAGAGATGCTTATCAAGCTCTGAAATGGGATTCAAAATTTCGTATTTCTACGAAATGTTCGTAATTGTAGCGAGGTCTGATTTGGTTTACAAATTACCAGAATGCATTAAAATATACGCCTACATATATATTTTTTTTTTGGGGGGGGGGGGGGGGGGGGGGGTGGATTTGATGAGGGATCAGAACTGATCACCGGAAAAAATATGTTTATCGAAGTCCAGAAGTGGGCCAAATACCCCAATTTCCTTCTAAAACTAACAAAGTAGCATCACTTAGATAACACACATGCAAAGGTTAAAAACACCACCAGATCTAAATAGGTAAACAGAGGTCTAAAAACGCTTCAGTTTTAAAAGGGTAAACATTACGACTTCCTTGATAATAGGAATTGGAAATAAAAATTTTTAGAAACATGAAAAATCGGAAGGATAGCAATTATATCTAATCACACGTACTCAATAGCTACAATTTTTTTTAATCACTTGACAAGCTCAGTTTCCATCGACCAATGTTAACCATTGATTTTACAAGTGACAAAGTAAACATGTGTAGACTTGGGATCTTCGTCTACTTACTTATACGTACGTACACTGATTAATTAAAAAGTTTGGTCGCAGTGGCACTTGTAAGTTATACACGATTTTATGAAAAATGTATGCCAATAAAACTGTTCAGCTCAGTGACTAATAATAGGGATCAGATGTAGATTCCAAGAGCATACCATCAATGTACTTAGTTTGAGATCACCTATAAGTCTCATCCGGACACAAGCACAAAATACAACAAAGAGGAAAACACTCAAATGCTTACATTATATTATACATTAAAAATAAATATAATGATACATAACAGAGAGATGCTTTACAAGGAAAAAAATATCATCTCCCAAAACAATAACTATGCATTCGACTGTTTCCCTCCCAGCCAGGACTCCGAACAGGGCCAAGTAATCTCATTCCAAGACAAAGACAGAAAGCATGTTGGAAAATAGATATAAGGGGATAGAAGACACAGTATGTACCTTCCTGCCTACTATGGGAGGTCAGGATCCCCACCCAGTAAATAACAGACTGCGATTCTCTACAACAGTTTACAGAAATGATTGTTGTTCAGAAAAGGATCTCTAGATTTCTTCTTTCAAGTTAAAAAATAAAATTCTTTTATTTGGAACTTTTTATACGATTGGTTGGCTCTATTCTATTCATCTCTCTGTTTAATTATTTTTTATTTTTTTTAAAGGTTTTAGTCTTGAAACACATTTAGGTCATATCAGTGCCAGTAAAAAGGAAGAAAATTGGAGAGTAAAAGCATTGTAGATGTACTATTAAAAGAACTTGAGGAAAAATTGAGACAAGGGGAAATGGTTCAAATAGGGAACAGATGTAGATTCCAAGAGCAGACTATCAGTGTACTTAGTTTGAGATCACCTAAAAGTCTCACAGACACCAACGCCAAGTCCCACTTTCAGGAATACACTCAAATGTTTACAAATCATATTTGAGAAAAAAAAAAAAGAGAGAGCATAGCAGAGAGATGATTTACAATGAAAAAAGTATAATCTCCCAAAACTATAACTATACATTCGACTGTTTCCCTCCTAGCCAAGGAATCAGGTCAGGCTCAGGAAGGACGAAACTAGGCAATCTCATTCAAAGACAAAGACAGAAAGCAATTGGAAAACAGATAGAGGGATAGAGAAGACACAGCAAGTACCTCCCTGGCAACTGTGGGAGGTCGGGAAAACCATCCAGATCTCTCTGTTTAAATCACGTCTCTTATGGGGTTGGAATAATTTCACAACCCCTCAAACAAAATTAAAATCGAGTTTAAAAATCTCAAAATCTAGGTATAAATGGACATTTCAAAATCCGCTGTACTTTTCCAAGATTTCTTTGATGAACAAGATGCTAACATGAAAAAAGAAAAAAAGAAACGAAAAGAAAAATGTTCTGAAAAAGGCATGACAAAGATAAGTGGCGATCTAAACCTGTCATATATTTCAATGTATCTGTTAGTCAAATAGTTTTTTTTATTATTATTAATAACTGATACATTGAAAACAAAAATATTAAATCAAAAAAGTATAATTTCTATACGAGCTCTGTTAAGTGAAAACTTCAATATGCTACACATTGTGATTTTTTTTCCAAGTTGCCTTACTTAAAATGGTTATTAATTATTAATTATTCAAAATTAAATCAAAAACATGTTCAACCATCCATCAACATTCCGTCATTTTCAACTCTCTTCTTGAAATTCTTTCCCTCTTATTAAAAGCAAAATTACGACAAAACATGAATATAAAATAATTGTAATTGTAATAATAATAAAATAAAGCCATGCTTAAATTCAAAATCTTTATGGGATGGGGTGGAACCCCTATAAACAAAACTCCAACAATTGTATACATCCTATTTCACTTCAAACTCGTCAAACGTGTTTAGAGAAATTCCCATATTTCAAAACAGAACCAATTAAAGAGTAGTGAAGAAAACATCAATCTTTTCTACAAAATGAGGACAATGACAAGGTCAACTTCAAGACAGGGTTGCCAATTCAAGATTTTTTCTCTCTGAACTTTAGCCAATATTTCATAGATAGGAGACATACACCCAAAAAGGTCACTTCTGTTGTAATATATTATGTGGGTAATTTCTATTGTTTTCAACGTATAGCATAGATTGATTTAAAATGTTTCTATGGTGTAAAATACAGTTAGAATATCTTTGTTCAGGTTACAGTTACAAACATACATATATGTACACCATATTCCAAAAACAAACAAAATATTGAGAAAATGCTTTTAAAATAATATAAGCGCAAGTTTACAACACTTGATTGATTGACTCTTGAATATGATTAAATCGAACATATTTCTATTCAAAACAAAATAATAATTTCCGTGTAATGCAACCAAAGGAAGGTCAACTAATAGGCTTCAACAGTTGTGATGTCACTTCCCTAGAGTAATGACGCATAGTAACTTAGTAACTGGCTCTAAACTATCGGAACAATGCCATCCAGCATAAAAGAGTATCCAGAGGAGAAAAACATTATAAATCTGATCATGTTTTGACTTTTATACATTCTGATCACATGACATATGAAAAGGTTCTAGCCAGCATGAAGAATAAAAAATTACCGATTTTCTTTGTTTAGAACCAAACTGCTCGTTGCTGAGCAGACGTGACATCAGACTATTGAATCCTATTGCCAATAAAAGCTGAGAGCAATAAATCTGAAAACTGAGGAGTTCCATTTTTCTGGAATCAACCAGTGCAAAATCTGGCAAATTTCTCTCTGACTCAGATCATCACACATATGACAGTGGTTAACTCACTCAACCCTAACACCGACTATATCCGTAGTATACCCGGGTTGCTTTTACCGCATGCCTATTTATTACATTTTTCTGAGACAAATTATAGGGTAGTTTCAAAGCTAATCTTTTTAGTTTTTACATGTTAATGATAGTTGAATAAAACTATCTATGTACATGCTCATTTTTTATACATTTTTTTCCAATAATGAAAAGTAGCAAAAATCTCTAGGATTGAGTGAGTTAAACTGATACAACTACAACGTAATCATTGCAAGTCTATCACATAAAAATAAAGCTATCATGAAACATGATGATAAAACAGAAATATAGAGTAGACAATTGGGGATAAAAATGGTGGAGATGATAAGTCCTTCATTGGCATTAGGGCCCCGTGGAGTTGGGGGTTTATACTGGTTTCTGTAGCATTATACAGACAGTAGAAATTGCTTGCTACCCTTTTTTTTTTTTGTTTTTAAGGGTTTTACAGTGCTTGCGACACATTTAGGTCATTTTATTACCAGTAAAAAGGAAGAAAATGGAATAGTCAAAAGATTATAGATTGACAACTAAAGCCGCCAAGAAAAAGTATGACAAAGGGGAATGGTACAAATAGGGAACAGATGTCGATTTCAAGGCATGCTGTCATTGTAGTCAGTTTGAATTTACCTAAAAGTGTCAACCAGACACAAGCACAGGATCCCACTAAGAGGAATACACTCAAATGCGTACAATAATATACATTCAAAACAGCACATATCACATGATTTACAATGAAAAAAATCTCATATCCCAAAGCAATAACTAGACATTTGACTATTTCCCTCACAGTCAAGGACTCCGGCCAGGGCTAGGACAAAACCAAGTAATCCCATTCCAAGATAAAGACAGAAAGCAACTTGGAAAACAGAGATAAGGGGATAGACGACACAGCATGACCTCCTGCCCAACATGGGAGGTCAAAGACCCTACCCAGTTGCTACCCTTTGGATAGGACACTAATCTACTGTAAAGAACTTTTCATCATTGGATCAAATTGACCTTGACCCAGCTACAGCGACCCAATCAATGCTGAGTGAACAAGACAGGGGCAATAAAAACACTCGTGACTGCACATTGGAACTGAATCAGGTCGTATTGCATTGTGAAGTAGATTCTATACCATAGTTATCAAGATCCCCGAAGACTATGTAATTTTTGCTCAAATAAAAAAAGGGTAAAATAAGGAAATTTTAAGGAGCTTCAAAATTTTAGGAGAAGTTTCGTACATTTTACGAAAAGAAAAATGGACAACCCTGTCAAGAATGAATCCACAACCTACGCTAAACAAGACATGACACGATAGTTTATGATATATACGTAAGTCGTTTTAAAATTAACAGCAATACAATGTGGTGACAATATTAATTCCATTGCATGTTGTATAAAATGCAATCAGTATATTTAATTATAAATGTATACATATATAATATACATATATATATATATATATATATATATATATATATATAATGCTCACGACAGAATAATATCCTTTAACTCCAGATAGTCCATTAAAAATAATCATTTATTCTATGAAGTAGGATGATTATAATTTGTTGAAATGTGAAACCAGATATGTTGACAGGCTTAGGCAGAATTTAAAATAAAACAAAGACAAAAAAATCAAAATACAAAAACAAAACTAAGAACACCATTGTTTTTCTTCTTATCATTATTATTATTATGATTATGATTCACAGGTTACAATTGATGAGAATAATTAATTATGGCAAAAATCAAAACAAACGCATAGACAAAAACAGTTCAATCGAAGGGTTTGACTCAAACCGAAGAGAGAGAGAGAGAGAGAGAGAGAGAGAGAGAGAGAGAGAGAGAGAGAGAGAGAGAGAGAGAGAGAGAGAGAGAGAGAGAAGTTGAAGAATGCATCATTCCTAAAGCAGAGCTGCCAAGCTATAATCCCAGTACAAGATTAGTCTACTTAAAAATCTAGATAAAAATGTGTTCACACACACACACACACACACACACACACACACACACACACACACACACACTCATAAAATAAAATTGAAAAGAAAAAAGTTAAACCACGTCATCAATATTCATTTTAAAACGTCACATCAACCTTCCTGTTAATCAAAATAATAAAAAATATTAACCTTGAACATTTATTGTATTTGTCTTGGGTGACTTCATTCCAACTCTTGAGACATTTAGAAATGGAAAGTCTTGTGATGAAATTCATTGGGAATATGACATCACTAAATTGAAGGGCTATAACTCAGCATATGTGACTCATTGCCTCAAAACAGCGTTTTGTTTTGTTTTGTTTTTTAAGGGTTTAACGGTGCTTGCAACAAATTCAAATCATTTCAGCGCCAGTAAAAAAGAAGAAAATGGGATAGTAAGAAAAAATTATAGTAGATTTACAATTGAAAGCACACGATTAAAAGTAAGACAAATGCGGGGGGATGGTTCAAAGAGAGAACAAATGAAGATTCCAAGAGCAAACTATCAATGAACTTAGTTTGAGATCACCTAAAAGTCTCACCAGACACACGCACAGGTCTCCACCAAGAGGAATAAACTAAAATACTAAAATGTTTACTAACTATTAATATATATCTAAAACAAAAAATGTAACAGTACATAACAGAAAGCAGGCCTGCATCTGCCCCCAGAAAAAAATTGCCTGAAAATCCCCGAGATGTTGGGTCCATGTCCAGGATGGAGCCCAGGTAGGGGGTCTGAGGGGACAACGTCCCACTGAAGCTGAATATTTTTCAATATAACATGAGCCAAGATCCCCATTTCCCAGATTATTTTCTTAGAATTTTACCAATTCAATAGGCTGTGAAACAAAATAATAACTATTTTAATTTCTTTTTTTTTTTTTTTCCAGTGGAGCGAAATTGACGGTAATGCCGGCAAATTTACAGGCCTGAGAGAGATGATTTACAATGAAAAAATTAATCATTTCCCAAAACTATAGTTATACACTTGACTGTTTTCCTCTCAGTCCCAGAACTCCATCCAGAACTAAGAATGTAAATGTTGCTGCTCGAAGCTTGAAGAAATAAATAACAATGTGAAATTGAAAGTAAGCTTCAATTTAATCTACGAAAACAGATAAAATGGACGTTTCAGGTTTCCCCTTTATCAACAAAACAGGATGAAAGAAACACTACAGACGAATGAGATAATTTTTAACAACTCATTCATCTGTAGTGTTTCATTCATCCTGTTTTGTTAAAGGGAAAACCTGAAATGTCCATTTTATCTGTTTTCGTATATTAAATTGAAACTTACATTCAATTTCACATTTGTTATTTATTCCAGAGCTAAGACAAAACTGAGTAACCCCATTCCAAAACAAAGACAGAAAGCAACTAAGAAAACGGATAAAGGGGGATAGAAGACGCAGCAAATGACACCTCAAAACAGTGTTATATCAGGGTAAACCAGATGCCAAAGAGGATTCTAAAGTCTAAAATGACTCTTGAAATATGAAATTTTAGATTTTTGCCGTATTATATTCATGCTATGCACTTAGTTAAATTACTCAAAATCTGACAGCCGGACATAAAAACACACAAAACCATGAGTAACCTTAAACGTTTATCGTCTGGTTGACATAACTTTATGAAAACTATTCGTACAAAAAAGCAGGCTAAAAACAATAACAAAGAGCTATGTGGCATCACTTTCATTCCTTCTATCCATGCTCCTAGATAAAACTTAAAAACTTAACATAAATCTTCTCATGTTTCGATTAGAAATTCAATTTTAATAATCGAAACCATCCCGACTAACACCGTTTTGAACCGATAGGTCACATATTACTTGTGTGAATATCACTATAATATCAAGAAAAATAAAAACAAAACAAAATTTTTTAAAAAGTTTTTTTTAAAAAAAGGATTTTAAAAAATCCTCTATCGGAATTTTCCAAAGACTAAAACAATGGAGGGGGGAAAAATACAGGAGTTGTCAGCTTTGCACATCAGCATCTTCCATTTCATTTTCTCATGTTGAAAAAATCTATTACTATTAACCCCATAAAGTGGGATAAATATTTGGATTTTGTAACCCACCAATGGAAAACTGACTCATTCTTTGCACTACTTCTTCTTGCTGTTCACTTTTGATGTCTCTGAGAAAGGTAAATATTTTTTTTTTTTATTTAAAAAAAAAACAAAACCCTTCAACTATAATGGGAGCCTATACAGTTAATTCTTCTCTGGCTTTTTCTTAATTCTTGTTTTGATATGATTAAGTAAAAAACAATTCTGCTTCAAGATGAAACCCTTCGATTATAACTTTAAAACAACAATATAATTTATGGAGGAATGAAAAATTAAAACAAAAAGAAAACAAAACAAAATTAATTTTTAAAAAGACATTGGATCAAATCACAATCAGATGTAAAAAATGATCAACAAACTGTGAGAAAGACATCGTGAAAAAAATTGAACATAGATTATGTTTTGAAAAGATTACGTGAAAGTCCCTGTTAATAGAGAAGTGTCAAGGATAGACCAAGATTCTGGGTGAGGCGAGTTAAAAATTATCTTTTCCAATATATGAAATAAATAAAGGTGAGAAAGAGAGAGAGGGGGGGGGGGGGGGGGGGGGCAGGGGAGAGAGAGAGACAGAGATAGGGGGGGGGGGTGTAGAAATGGAAAGGAGATGATCAGTAAATAAGGAACCGGAACCTTGGTATATGTGATGAAAATGCATAAGAGGGAATTTTCGTTTATTTTTTTTTTTTTTCAATATCAGGAACTTAACAGCGCTTCTGTACATCAATCACATTTCATCCCCTACAAACATGAAAAAAAAGGAAAGTATACGCAAAGGTATTACAGATCTAGAGTTATGAGTCTGCTTCTCATGAAGGTACTCGTATGTGGTCTTAGACTTAGACTAGATACAAGATTAGAAAGAATGCTCTTTGGATCTTCTATTCTCTGTTCAAACTAATAATCTCCTATTATTAACCTTTTATGTTGGCGTTTGAAAGCTTGAAGCAAAGCAAAAACTCGAGATCTATAATATTTTGGAGTTTACTCTTCTTTTAAAACTATTTATTCTTACAGGCATAAATTCTTAAATTCAACATGAACACATTTCAAATTCCCGTAGCAATTAATTTGCATGTTCCTTTATTGTTGTAGTCAGGAAAGATATTTTTGACGTGGATGTTTTAAATTTTGTTTTTAGGAATTTATGTCACATCAGTGCAAGAAAATCGAGACACGATCGGAAAGTCAAATGACTTAGAATCAACATCATATAAAATAAATCTATTCGTGTATCAAGGCTTAAAACAATAAAAAATTCAAACCCCGATATGGATACAGGATCTGAGCAAAGAGGAAAACACTCAAACACTTACATTTTATTTAATAATCAACAGTAAAAATCAGTGGAGATGATTTACAAGACTAAATAATTCCCATCTCTTAAAAATGGAACCTAACAATATTTTTCTATCAATCTTATTCAAGTTTTCTCTTTTTCAGGTTGAGAATAGAATAACTACACAAAAAGGAACAGCAGGTTTAGGGGAATAGAAGTAGAAGAGAAAAGCAAGAGATGATCTAATGTAGAACCCATCTCCCTAGGGAGACTAACATCCCCACTGCCTTGCAGGGAATACGACTCACCACTATTCCAAGTCATAGACAGAAAACTACATAATTATGAGGTCATAATAGGTTATTGTGGGAAAGAAGAGACAGCAAGCATTAACATCTACAGACGTCTCTATAGACACGGTAGACATCTTATGCACGTCTCCCCGAGCAATGTTAATGTCAAAAGCAAAATATTAGCTCTATTGTCTTTATAAGAAGAAGGTTAGTGGAGGGAGGACAAAAGAGGTAAATATTAGCTGCAATGTTCGAAAACATTTTAAAATCTGCCATCGGTACAGACATTAAAACCACATAATGAGTTAATACATTCACAGATTGGGTGAAAATACACAGTGGACAATTGGTAATGGATCGTTGGTACTACTGCAATGACAACGCCCCGTAGATTGTTAAAGCGTAATTTAACAGTCGAGTCAGAAAAAATATTTCATTATCAATAATTGTAAATTAAGGAATATGATTTAAATTATTTTTCAAATTTTGAAATGTTAGGAACTGACTGTCAAAACCCTTGTTTATGGATGAAAGGAGGTTGCTTTGTTAACTAAGATATAAATAAATATCCCAATCCAATTTGACAATATCTCAATGTATCATCTGAGGCTTTGTCATTTTCCAACAGGTCATACATGGCGGAAAAAAAAACAAACAAAAGACCAAAACAAAATATACCAAAAAAAACCCCAAAGAAAACAATTACATCATATGGAGACATTGTATAAACACGACACAAATAATATGATAAATTAATGGATAGAGTTTGTCAATAGTACGTGGTATAATTTGAAGGAGGAGGTATCATCATATGTCATACAATACAATATCATTTCAATAGACAGGTGACGCTATAACACTCCAGGTGATGCTAGAACACTCTTCAATCACACTGAAAAAAATTGGCATTGTTGATCCACATTCGATAAAGAAAAAGACAAGTCATTCAGTCATAAATTCATACCTACAGGACATGACTTTTTAGGCGAGGACTATTATGGCCCAAATACTTCACTATCTGTTTGGTTAGAGGAGTTGAAGAATGCCTACGATATTTTTAGGTCTGTCGAAAACTCCTATGACACTTTTAGTTCAGTGTGGAACTCCTGCGACACTTTAAAAGGTGAGTTGAGGAACTCCAATGACTCTTTTAAGCCAGTTGAGGAACTCCTATGACACTTTCAGGCCAGATTGACGCCAAAGGAAAAGTAAGACAACAGAGGCAATTTCTATTTTAGGTCAGTTGATGAACATCTATAATAATAATACTTTTAGGTCAGTCGAGAACTCCTATGATACTTTTAGTTCAGTGAAGTGAAGAACTCCTATGACACTTTTAGGTCAGTTGAGGAACTCCTATGACTCTGTTAGGTGAGTTGAGGAACTCCTATGACACTTTTAGGCCAGATCGATGCCAAAGGAAAAGTAAGACAACAGAGGCAATTTCAACTAAACTGGTAGTAGTAGTAGATCAAAAACAGCACTCTATCAGTATGGGACAATACCAGGATCCCGTGTGATGTGTACATAATGCATTCTTTCTTCGATAAAGCAGATGAAATGCTTAGTCTCTCTTGTCTTCTTTAACATATCTTAGGCTGTACCAGCAAATAGATAAAATGTTGCTATTCTCAGTTGATAAAACTCTATGCAATGAAAAAAGGATGATGAGCTTTGCAAAAGCAGTTTTTAGCAAATCTGTGATTTATTCTAAGGTTTACAAAATTTGCTTAGCTTAGACTTCCTGTGCCTGTAGGTAAAAGCATCTAAATAAATTCATTGCCCACATCATTTATAATGAATAAATTACTTAACTGATTTCGTAAGGTCGCATTAAAATGCAAAGAGCAGGCAAAATCATATCTAAAAACGATTTAATCTTAAATTTCATTGAAGAAAAAAAGAAAATCTCTCCAAATCTCTCACCACAGTTTTTTAAAAAATATATTGCTTAAAAAGTTTATCATATCCAACCAAATCAAAACACCCACAGTTCACTTCATACAGTATAAAATCTTACACATGCGTTCTACAATCACGCACACCCAACACATTAAAAACATTTTTTTATATATATGTTATATATTCCCATGAATATAAAATGGCTTTTATAAATCATGAAAAAAAAAAAAAAGAAGAAATAAAATATAAAATAAACCATGATCATTATTATTTATCATACTATTTACAGGAAAATGAGGTTAAAATGATGAACAATAGCAATTATTATTTATTATCATTATTATTATTATTATTATGAAGAAGAATGAGGAGGTGGTGGACGTGAAATGTTTAAAAGAAACAAAAAGGCCCCTTCCCGACAACCCCTTGGAAAGAGACCTCTTCCCCCTGTATTATAATTCCATATCCTGTGCCTCGTCTTCTGAAAAGTCGCTCATGGAGGATTCACTGGAGGAGGAGGCTTGTTCCGTCTCTAGGAGGGCTTCCTCTGTGGCGTAACGCTGGACATAGTCTGTGTAGTGAATATATCAGATGACATTTTAAATTACTTTATTTACCTTGTTTGTTTTGTTAGTTTTTAAGGGTTTTTACGGCGCTTGCAACGTACAATAAGGTCATATCAGCGCCAGTAAAAAGGAAGAAAATGGGATAGTAATAAGTTCTAGAATGACAATTAAAGCACCCAAGAAAAGGGAAGACAAAAAGGGGTTCAAATAGGAAACAGATGTAGATTCCAAGAGCACACTATCAAAATACTTAGTTTGAAATCACCTAAAAGTCTCATACAGACACAAGTACAGGTCCCTACTAAGAGGAATACACTCAAATGATTACAAATCATATAGAATATGTATACAAAACATAATATGGTGAATAACAGAGAGATGATTTACAAGGAAAAAAATCTCATCATTGGGCTGTTTTCCCTCTCAGCCAGGGTATCCGGCCAGGGACAGGACAAAACCAAGTAATCTCATTCCAAGACAAAGACAGAAAGCAAGTTGGAAAACAGATATAGGGGGATAGAAGACACAGTAAGTACCTCCCTGCCCACTATGGGCGGTCAAGAACCCCACCAAATACTTTATCTGTATGTTACAGAGAGCCTGATGAGATGGTTGCGGTATTATTATTGGTGATTGGGACGATGATAATGTGGTAGTTTTATTGGATAACAATGTCACAGGAGTTTGAACACATTTGTATTTAAACCAATCATGATTACATTTAACTTTTTAATTCCCAAGGATGGTACAAAAATGGTTGATATAATTTGTTTTTTTTTTTTTATTTTCAGGAAAAAGATTAAATTTCCTTATTTTTCCTGACAACTGTTTTTTGGGGTTTTTTTTTTAAATTCCTCTGACAAATCTGGAAATTCCAGGAGGCTCGACGTACTTGTTGTAACAAAAATATCAGAATTTGGGCTTCTGCTCACAAACGTCACAGGTTTATATATATATATATATATATATATATATATATATATATATATATATATATATATATATATATATATATATATATATATATATATATATATATATATATATATATATAAAAGTTGTTGGATATCTTTCCCATACATCTGACCATAACGTCATGAAAAATTAATCATGATTTACTTCAAATAAAGATTAAAATGCTCTCGGGAGCATATGCTTTCAGAAGATGCAAAACATGCAAATCCAAAATTTTCACCTTCTGACTGATTATGTCATGCACTGACACATATGATTTTTCATATCGGCACTATTTTTATGTAAAATATTCATAATTTTTGTAATATTTGGCGTCTCCGAATTGGATGTCTTACCTCGAACACGTTTTTTGTACTCCTCCGGTTTGTGCAGGAAGAGGGCAGCTGCATCGCCGTTGAGAGGATCGGTAGGATTAGGGTAAGCTAGCAGCTGAGGCAGGAAAGTTTCAAATATGTTTGACAGATCTGGAAAATCAAGGACACAGAAATTTGTGGCAAATCCAAAATGAGAGGAGAGAGAGAGAGGAGCGAGGCATGCAAAGGGTGGTATTTATATGGTTGGTTTTATGGACATTGGTGGGGTCCCAATAGCTAAGTTGGTAGAGCATTCTCTTCACGCACAAAGGGACTGAGATCGATTCCAGGTGAAGTCGAGATTTTATTCCAAACCCCCCCTGTCCAGCCAGTAGTGATTGGGTAGCTATGTTTAATAGATCTGGTGGAAAGTACTTTGAGATAGATAAGTGGTCCCATCCAAAGGGTATCAAGCAATTGCTATTCCAAGGAGGACTGGAATAACCCAGGCATCAGCTGCAGTGCAGCGCAGCAATTTGAGCTAGGGCGAGGTGACTTTTCTCAAAGCCACACAGCGCTGTGGCGGGTGATCGAACACTGTACCTTTCGAAGCAAAGACCATACCTCTGAGCCACGCAGCCCCTTAAGTAAGTCCTTAAGGCCTTAAGTCAGTAAGTCATAACATTTAACATGAAACACTGACACCATGTGCTGAAAGATATTTGGCTTGGACTTTTTTTTTTAAGTGAAAGGAAGGGAACATGTGAATTTTTGAAAAGATTTGGTGTAGCCGACTTATCCTTATTACTGTCCATATATCAAGTTGTAATATGATAATCGAGATCAATTCACATACCGTCCATCAACTTTCAGACACCTTTTTCTAAAACCATCATAATTGAAAAATAAAAAGTTTTTAAAAAAAGAAAAGAAAATTTTTTTTAAACCAAAAAAAACAGAAGGGGGAATGGTTGAATGCAAGGAAAAAAATGTATTAAGTTGAAAAAGATAAAAACACTTACCATAAAGGGCTGTCCATGCTTGATTGATGACGTCCAAACAAACTGTGCCAGACCTAGAAATGAACAACAAAAACCTTGGAATGAGGATTTGACAACACAAAAGAACATAGGCTGCAAATTCTTCTTAAACATTTAAGGAAGAGTCCAGATAATATGTTTTGATGACAATTCTAAAGATAACTTGAGCTTTTATATAGCAAAATATCCACTAAACGTGCTCAAAGCGCTGTGAAAGGGATGAATCCAAAAAAATAAAACAAAAAAAACAAAAAAGACCTTACCCAAGGTTTTGAAATTTCTGAATCTTATCACTCCACCAGTCTGAACCTACCCGAGTGTAGGAAAAGATTTGAATGATTACTCCCCCTTCCCCTTCCCTCGTTATTAAGAAATTCCTTACAAAAATCTCAGAATCTGTCATTGCTGATATTTTCTTTCACACAAAGCTAAAATCTGACCTTTGATTGCTAAAAAAATTACTTACACTTCATCAATATTAGGATGGTAAACACGGTTCATGAACCCTGGAATTGGAATAAAATAGAAAATGCATCTTGTGAAATTAATGAAACCAATAAATAAGTCAAAAAGTGAAGTGAAGAATGTATCAATAAAGATGAGAAAAGATAGATTGAAATGGTTCGGCCATGTAAAGAGACGAGAGAGGGAGTACGTGGGAGGGAAAGTTTTGGACTTACAAATAGCGGGAAAGAGGAAAAAGGAACACCCCAAAGACTAGATGGTGGGATAAGGTAAAGGGCGATATGAAAGAACTGGGCCTGGGGAAAGAGGATACGTTGAACCGAGATGCATGGAGATGTAGCATTCATTATGGCAACCCTGCAAAATGCGGGATAAGCTGAAAGAAGAAGAAGAATAACTAAGTCAAAATAATTTGGAGAAGAGAAATGGAAACAGTGCTAGACAAAGGAGAAAGAAAAATATGTGAAATACAGGGGAAAAAAACTGTCCCAATAAATAGTCTCCCTTGACTGGGGATCGAATCTCCTGAGATCTAAGGCTCGATTCCTAGTCAAAAGCAGGCTGATATTTTAGGAATTATTTTTTGTTTGTAATTTTCTTTCTGCTTTGTCTGGCAGTTTCAAACAACCTCAATCTTACACCAGTGCCTGCTCCCTAGTTTATTTTGTGACTTTGACATGTTCAAAATGAAGAAGAAACAATCATGTTTCTGGCCAAATGATTAGCTTTCAGCTTTTAAAATGATGATTAACTACTAGTGCTGGATACAAAAAAAATTACTTAAAAATAGTGCAGTGTTCGTGAAAAACAGTTAGACTTTCAAAGATTATGATATTCAATACTTTTTCGTTTATTATTTTTCTGAGAGAGTTAATTAAGCTATAAAAATTTTAGGATGCTTGCGATACAGTTAGGTCAATCAATCCAGCAGAACAAAGACGAGAGAAACATGGAAAGGGAAAACAGACGTAGAGGGATAGAAGACAGCATAAGTGACTTCTGTGCCCACCATGGAAGAATTAAAAGACCACACCCAGATTATCTTGGGTCTTTTCTGGTGACAGATCCAAAAGAAAAAAAATCCCCTACTAAGATTTAAAAGGAATATAATGAATGAATGAATGAATGAATGAATGAATAAATGAATGAATGAATGAATGAATGAATGAATGAATGAATGAAACACATACAAAAGAGAAATAAATTCTTACCGATGGAAGGAGATTTGAAAGGGTATTTGTCGGGTAAATCGACCCTGACTTTCCACACACCACCTTCATATGGAGCTAGGGAAAAGAAAGAAAGAAAACAAAAAGGGAGATGTAAAGTAAAAATCATTGAAGAAACAATGACACATCAACGATCTGCCATATTCTGAAAAAAAAAAAAAAAGTGTACTTTAAATTTTGGCCAGAAAACCCGTCCTTTATGCTTACTTCTGGACCTTGCTTATAGCTGGATTCTGATTTTTTTATTTTTTTATACTAAGGTAATGGGCCTAAGCTCGAAAAACAGTAAGAATATTTTCCCTCTCAGTTTCCATAATTGCACAGTGCTCTGTGCGCGTAAAGTGAATATTGCTCTATATAAATGCTCAAGTTAATCGCATTTGTTTCCAGGTCTGAAACTGTCACTGGTCTAGAGAATTAGCCCAGGTATGCTATAACCCAGATCTGTAACCTCTGAGACAAAATTGTAGGATTTCAGAGTCAGTAAGTAGGCCAATGAATTCTGGGCTCATCCCAGTTTCTGTAATGTGAAATGGACAATAGCCATTGCATGCTACCCTTTGAATGGGACGTCAGTCTATCAGAAAGTACTTTCCACCAGATCTAACAGATCCAGCCACCCAATCACTGCTGGGTGGACAGGGAAGGGGGAGTCCGAAAATAATTTTTTTACTATATCCGGGATCGATCTCAATCCCTTTGAGTGTGAAGCGAGTGCTCTACCAACTGAGCTATTAGGGCCCCCGATGGGCCTAAATGGCAAAGTGGATAAGGCATTGCACCTTCTCAAGAAAACCCTGGTTTAAGCCACTGTCGGCATCTTGTTTTGTTTTTGTTTTTTTCTTTGCCTCAAAATTTAAATCAAGTTGAATAAGCACAGAATCATCCCCTGCTTTTAAACAAATGATTAAGTTCATCAAATATGACCACAACAATGCCATGGAATCTACAACTTACAATTTTTCCTTTTCATTTAACTTTATAAACTTCAAAAATTTAACCACCTCAAAGGTAAACAAAAACACACACCATTAAAAAAAAAAAAAATTAAAAAAACATCAAAATATTACCTCTCTCAAACCTAACCTTTTACCTCTTGTGTTGTGCGCTTATATTAGAGATTTTTGGAACTTTTCAAAAATGAAAAAAAAAAAGCCTCACACAAAAAGACTCGTTTACTCAATCTAAAAGGAAAATTGGTATGTTCATAGTTTTATTTAACGAGATGCATATTTTGTTTTCAACCAATGTAAAGCGCATTGAGCATTATATAATTTTGAATATAAGCTATATAAATGCTATCTATTATTATTATTATAATTATTATTATTATTATAATTATTATTATTATTATTATTATTATTATTATTATTATTATTATTATTATTATTATTATTATTATTATTATTATTATTATTATTATTATTATTATCTATTATTATTATTATTATTATTATTATTATTATTATTATTATTATTATTATTATTATTATTATTATATTATCTATTATTATTATTATTATCTATTATTATTATTATTATTATTATTATTATTATTATTATTATCTATTATTATTATTATTATTATTATTATTATTATTATTATTATTATTATTATTATTATTATTATTATTATTATTATTATTATTATAACGATGGGGTAACTGCCCAGATCGTAATTTTTGGGTTTGAGTGAATTAATGAGGTGAATAAGTATACAAAATGAAAATGAAGCAATCAGATGTTTGCTTTGGACATGGCGTGTCATGTTTGTTCATTGTATAGTATATGATAAGTGATACAATGTGTTTTTGATTAGAGACAGCTATCCCGTATCAACTGCTGCTGTGTTGCAATATACACGACATCTCTGTGATACAGTATTGATTGAAATTGTGTATAGCATTGTACTTTAAACGATAATGGAACAGCTTCATCTTTTTTTCTTTTTTTTGCTTACTGAAAATTTGAATGTAATGATATAAACAGAGGGCAAAATTTTAGAATAATAATTGTGAAAGAGATGTTCAAAATCTGCAAAATCGCATATGGATATAAAACGACTTAACACTCTCAAGCCATCTATAAGACAACCTAGAATCACCAGAGAAAATTTGAAGTTTCAAAACGCTCAAAGGCAAGCGAGACGTGTTGTTTTTTGTTTTTTTCTCCTCTTTAAGTCGTTAAAAAAAATAACGAAAAAATTGCAGTTTTCTCTGAATGATGAAAATACGACTTGGCAGATTTTGAAAGTTGACTCTTCACTTCAGTTAGATGAAAGGAAGAACTATTGGTAAAGCTACCCGAGCAAACCAAAGTGTTGTTTTCATTAGTAATTCCAATTGTACAGGCCATCCATGGAATTACTAACTTGGAATTATTTTTTAATATTTATAAAATTGAGCTTTTATGTAGCGCAATATCCACTAACCATACTCAAAACGCTTTACAAAGGGTCCCTGACCAACAGCAACACGTAACAGACGTGACACCTGTTAGACGTTATTACAATTATTTTTTTCGACAGAGACAACACTGTGATGGCCAGGTACTCATTTTACATCTGAGTACGGTGGGAGAATATGAGTAAAGTGCCTTTTCCAAGGACTCAACTATGCGCTAAGTGAAGCTCAAACCCAGGACCTTCCGATTCAAAAGCGAGTGTCATACCACAAGACCACATAGCCGCAATACCTCTAAACCCAAATTATTCTACACTATGACATTGGTTGGTCCAATAAAGCGGATTCCACATATTATATCTTTTCAAATTGAGGACAAGACAAATAAGGGCTAGAAACCCCTTTATTTGAACATGTTTAGTGGATATTGCGCTACATAAAAGATCAAGTTATTTGGGGTTTTGTTTTTTTTCCTTTTTCTAAATTAAATTATGACCTTCCACCACAACATCATAAGATATTGTCACCTGGGTAATCCACAAAGGAATATAGATAATCCTCATCAAACAAGATGTTTGATGTGAACAGGAATCACCCATGTTGTCCAAGTGAGCAAATCGGGGGTTAATAATCTTGCCAAATGAAAAATAAACGAAATTGCCCGAAGAGGGGATCAAACCCGGGACCTTCCGGGTCCAGTGCAATGCCTTAACCACTCTGCCACTTAACTTAAATATTTTATACAATTGAGCTCAAGGCTATTTATAAAATTACACAACATTATATATAACTATATAATATGTAGCATGAATAACAAAAAAGATGTGTCAATACTCACTTCCAGAGGGTCCATAGAACTTCACCATAAATTCATTGAGTCCCCCTAAAATGGTTACCTCATGTTTTGATTCAATACTGTTTGAAAGTGGTTAAGGAATGTTGATCTTGGTAATGTCAGAATCAAGCATAATCTCTATCAATTGAATAAGGCCAAATAAAACGTCAGTAAAATAACAAAATTAATGTCTATTTATTAACATTATTAAACACGAGGACATGATTTTGTGACTTGGGGGCCATAATGAAAGAGGGAGTTGTTTGTTTTTAAAGGTTTTACAGCACTTCGACACATTTAGGTCATTTCAGCGCCAGTAAAAATGAAGAAAATGGGATAGGAAAAAATTATAGATTTACAATTAAAAGCACATAAGAAAAGCAAGATAAAGAATGGTACAAATAGGGAATAGATTTATATTCCAAGAGCATACCATCATTGTGCAAAGTTTGAAATCACCTAAAAGTCTCATCCAGCCACAAGCGCACACTCAAATGCTTACATTATGCATTCAAAACAACAAATATAACAATACATAACAGAGAGATGATTTACATGGAGAAAAATAGCTCCCTAAACTTTAATTATACATTTGACAGTTTCCCTCTCGGCCAAGAAATCAAGAAAAAGGAAAAGGACAAAACCAGAAGAAGAAGAAGAAGATGATGATGAAGAAGAAGAAAGTGTAGTAGTAGTAGTAGTGGTAGTAGTAGTAGTAGTAGTAGTAGTAGTAGTAGTAGTAGTAGTAGTAGTAGTAGTAGTAGTAGTAGTAGTAGTAGTAGTAGTAGCAGCAGCAGCAGCAGCAGCAGCAGCAGCAGCAGCAGCAGCAGCAGTAGTAGTAGTAGTAGTAGTAGTAGTAGTAGTAGTAGTAGTAGTAGTAGTAGTAGTAGTAGTAGTAGTAGTAGTAGTAGTAGTAGTAGTAGTAGTAGTAGTAGGCAGGAAGAAGAAAAAAAAGGAAACAGGAGTCTGAAGTAGTTCACAAAAATTAAAGATTGAATAATGAAATACTGGAATGCTCTTCCTGAATCATGTGTGAGCACAACAGATTTAGACACCTTCAAGAGAAGATCATCAAAATTCTTCAGCATAAACACCAACATTCAACAATTCTCTCCGACCTCAAATACAAAATACTCAGTCGACTTTCTCAGATTCAGCTAAAATGACAATTATAAATAGATATTGCAAAACAAAATTCTTATCCGTCACATAATATTACAGGGGGTGAACTTGTAAATTCGTTGTTTTTAATTAATGGCTTTTTACTGGACAAATGAAAGTTTCAGGTCTGCAACCTGGTGTATACATTTATGAAAATCAGGGCGGGGGGGGGGGGGGGGGGGGGGGAAGAGAGGGTGATATTTTGAAGGGTCATTGACATAGCACAAATAATATGAAACATCGTATAAGCACCTTCTGGCTATAAACACACTTTTCTTGATTGCAGAGGACTGTGCTTACAAATTGAGACCGCTGTATTATCTTTCATAAAGGATTTATTTTGACGGGAATTATTACTTATCATTCTTTTAAATGATATTCCATAACATTTGTCTTTGTTTTGATTGTATGATTTACAGGGTTTTACAACACAAGTAATCCAAAAACAGACACACTATCCAACTAAAAAGAACAAACTCAAATGTTTACAAAATGTATTCAAAACAAAAACTGGAAAAAATATCCCTCAATACATTTAATGCATTCCCTCCCTCTCAGCCAAGGACTACGGGTGAGGCCAGGACAAAACCAAGTAATTTTATTCTAAGACAAGTTTGTTTGTTTTTTTTAATGTTTTTCAGGGTTTTACAGCCCTTGTGACACTTATAGGACATATAAGCGCCAGTAAAAAGAAAGAAAATGGGATAGTAAAAAGCGCTCGAATTACAATTAAAACATCCAAGAAAAAGGCAAAAGGAAATTGGTTCAAATAGGGAAGAGAGCATACTACCATCAATGTACTTAGTTTGGGATCACATCCTGACACAAACACATGTCTCCACTAAGAGGAACACACTCAAATGTTTACAAGTCATATATAAAACAAATACAGTACATAACATAGAGATAATTTACAAGACAAAAAATACCGCCCAAAACTCTTAACATACATTTGACTGTATCCCTCCCAGCTAGGGTATCTGACCAAGGCCAGGACAAAACAAGTTATGTCATTCCAAGACAAAGACAGAAAGCATGTTGGAAACAGATACAGGGGGATAAAAGACAGTAAGTGCCTCCCCGCCCACAAGGAAGGTCAGAACCCCAGCCAGCAATCCAAGACAAGGACAGAAAGTATATCTGGAAAAGGAAAACACGGGAGGATAGAGAAGACACAGCAATAATGAATCTCCACTCACGATTCGAGGTCAACCCCCCCCCCCCCCCAACCACTTTCATTCATTCTTGAATTTAACTTTGTCTATATAAAATAATTTCCTTAATTGATGATTAAGGTAACAATATTAATAATAAACATAATAATAATAATAATAATAATAATAATAATAATAATAATAATAATAATAATAATTTTAAATAACAATGATAATAAAACAACAAATAATAATGAGAAGAAGAAGAAGATGAAGAAGAATTATAATAATAATAATCATCACCATAATAATAATAATAATAATAATAATAATAATAATAATAATAATAATAATAATAATAATAATAATAATAATAATAATAATAATAATAATTAATAATAATAATAATAATAATAATAATAATAATAATAATAATAATAATAATAATAATAATAATATAATAAAAACAATAAAATTATTATCATTATTACTATTATTATTATTATTATTATTATTATTATTATTATTATTATTATTATTATTATTATTATTATTATTATTATTATTATCATTGTCATTATTATTATTATTATTATTATTATTATTATTATTATTATTATTATTATTACTATTGTTATTGGAATAGGACAGAACTTAAAGCATTGTAACCTAAATCGTGGAATCAAATTTATATTATAATCGGAAGTCAGTGAGTTTGAGTTGGCACATTTCCAAATATGGAGATTTGTGTTGACATTCCCATTCAGTACATTGTTGGGAATATATATTTTTTTAAAAAGAAAGTGTGGAAGCCAATGAAGTGGCCCTGCAAACGATACAAGCATAATTACGACGACAAAATATCATGCTCAGGGGGTGGGGAAGAGAGAAAAAATGTCTTAAAAAATCATCAATAATAAAAATCGGATATTTAATTAGATGCATCAAAACATAAACAATCTTCCTGGAGCATGTCATACATTGAAATATTCCGGAAAAAGAGAATGAAAACCGAGGCAGAAAATTTATTATTAAAAGATCATACCTTCTAGGGAAAGTTTAACGGACATATTTAAGTCCCTGAACATGAACTTTTAAGTTGTCTGAATCAGAGACGTAATTTATAGAGATGACCTCACTTTATAGCAACCTCAGCCCATCTGGATTGTGGAGCTGTCCTTGCTCTAGATTCGCCATCGAAGAAGGCCCCTTGTTTAGAACTTCGTAACAAGAAATCTAACAATAATCCTAAAAATATAAGTCACAAGGATACAGTTTGACAACATCCGTGTCCATACGACGCTTTCCTGGACTCGGAGAGGACATTGCGAAGCTTTATTTCCAACTTTACTTGAGGCCCTTTTTTCTGAAAACAACAACAGCTAATGGCGGAGCTCTTCTGCTAGGAGTATGAGCTAGCCTACGTTTGGTGTCACGTGATCAAAATAAGACCTCCCATATTTTTTTTTCCCTTATAACTTTCCTTTGTTTCCTTTTCATAATAATAAATCAAAGCGCATTTATTCTTTAAAATTGGAATCGTGAATAATAACAGAATAATAAATCATAACTATAACATCAAATCAAAATAAAAAATACTTCGGATCAAAAGATTGCCATTGATTGACAGTTGCCCCACGAAGAGGAAATAGTCGGTCAGCTGTTGGATGTAAACAAACCAACATGTGGACGAAGCTATTTATAGCGCTGGTTGCTGGGCTCGAGTTGGATGATGTAATTGTACAATATATCGACAAAATATTTATTAGTTTCTATTTTGGATAATTTTCAAATAAATGGGAGTTTCAAATTGTGATTCTTAAAAAAAAAAGATGAAAATGTTGCTTATTATTGCATGATACGAAATAAAAGGCTATGTGACCTATTTTAGTTGACCTTGATTATTTATCAGGTTGTCAACTTTCAGTTGTCAGCAAAGTATCACCTTTAAGAATTAAGTAAGTGTGGTCCTCCTTTACGCGTGTATCCCATTTTAATTTAACAATATATATTTCTCAAGTAAGAGGTTTGAGCACGAGGTAACCCAAATCATTGTATTGATTTTTCAACGCCTTGAACCGAGGTTCTTTGTTCTATTTACAGTCACATGATTTGGAGTGATTTGCATTCGCAGTTTTGCCCTTCAAATGAACTCTTATGTCTTGAGAAATCTTGACATCTCCATTAAGATATTATTCGGGTATATTAATGACACCGACGTGTAGACACACACACACACACACACACACATATAT
>NC_088365.1:61467829-61642829 GCF_034508935.2 Berghia stephanieae | reverse complement strand
TACACTGTATTGTGACATTGATCATCATTGAGTTTGAGTTTGAGTCATTGAGATTGTGAGAGTCGAGAGTGAGAAAGTGTTTTTTTTTTAATTTAAAAAAAAAGTTAAAGTAAAGTAAGATCACTTTTGACGAGGTCTATCTTGAAAGTTAACTCAAAATTATCTTCTTCCATTTCAGAATTCAAAATTGTGCTTTCCTTCTGATTCTGAGTCTGAGGGTCCGATCCTCAGGGCAGATTTCTTTTTTTTTTTTTTTGTTTTTTTGTTGTTGTTTGTTTGTTTTTGTTTTTTTTGTTTTTTTTTGTTGGTATTTTTCTTTATTGCTTTTTGTCTGGCACTGTCTCATACACGTTTATTTTTCAGATCATTAGCTATCTGACACCAGTTCCTGCTCCCTAATTTGTCATTGTTCATTGTTCAATATTGTATAAACGAAGTCTGAATCATGGCTATTCGGACTCTTAACTCCAATGTGCCTGCGGCCTGCGAAAACACAGTGCGGGCAGTGGGCAGAGAGTGGAACTGATATAAGAAGAAGAAGAATTCTGTTCCTCCCATATCAGAGTGACTGTGGAGGATTGTTGCCCGTCTCACTACTAACACTAACACTATCAGAAAATTGTATTATCTTGTCCTGATTTTAATTTTTGGACATCGTGAAAAGTTGTTGATTAAATATTTCCAGAAGTCAAGTGGATCCAGGGCTTAGTGGATAAGCTGTTTGTGATCTGGATGGTCCTGGGTTTAAATCCCCAATGGGCTTAACTTTTTATACAATATCATTTTTTTATTACTTCTGTTTGTTTTTTAACTTTTATTTGAAGTTGCCACAACAGGAAACTTACGAAAATTGGTGCAGTCAGTATCAGGACGAAAATTTCTGAGCGATACTGAATACGATCTAGCAGGTGACAATAATAGATTTCGCTCAAATTAATAAAAACAAAATAACACACACATACACACACACACACACACACACACAAATCAAAAACAAAACAAACAAAAAACTACTGCCACAGGAACTATTCCAAATAACTTGTTGATTGCACATGATGTGTAGTGGAGCCACAGAAGACTATTCAGACTCGAATCAGAATAACCGCAGTCATGTATAAATTTCATTGCTTCCAGCAGCTTAGTACTCATGTGAGGCTTAAATCCTGTGGCTTGATTTTGATTTGTTCATCTTGTTTTTACAAAATTCAGAATGTGCAAAAAAAATGGAAAACCAGATGGTGCGTGCTTGAGGAGAACAGCTTCATATACCACCACAAGAAGAATAAAAGCATTATCATTGACTCCTTGCCCTTACATGGGTGTTCCATTGTCTGTCCTTGCACTGATGCCATAGGTGTAAATACACAGGTAATATTTACGTTTACTTCCCTGAAATATCAGTTATAGGTGGATAAATATAATAAAAGTACTATATTTCTCCTTTTATTGGTGTCACTGAAGAGCCAAAGATTGCACTTGTAGTTGTAGGGTCACTGCATTAGTGGAAAGGAAGATGTGTGTAGCGCCAGGAGGCCACTGTGTTTGTCAGGGCTCTGCTCGATTCGATTTCAATTTTAAGTGTCAGTGGTGTAGTAGCAGGTTTGTGTGTGTGTGTGTGCATGCTTCGTGTATGTGTGATTGTTCAGATATCTGGCTTTGGAAAAGTAAAGTGCTTTGAGGCCTCAGCAAAAAGCACTAAGCAGATGTGATTATTATTATTATTATTATTATTATTATTATTATTATTATTATTATTATTATTATTATTATTATTATTATTATTATTATTATTATTAATACTGTAGACTTAATTATACTTGTAGGATCACTGAGATAGCAGTATCAGTATTACCGTACTGTAGACCCAATTGTACTTGTAGGTTCATTGATTGAGCCATATCATAAGTGTTACTGTAGATCCAGTTGGTGGGATGATAAATGAAGGGCAGAGATAAGGGCATGATTAGACAACTGGGACCCACAACCACAACTATTAAATTGGAAATTGAAATAGTCATGATAACTATCATAATGATAATAATAAGAAGAAGATTTCAACCCAATTTTTCTTCATTTTTTTTTTCTTTATTTTTTTTTTTCTTTTTCCACAGGGCCTTCTAAAACTGCATTTACCAGATGGAGAGGAGCTCTACCTCATTGCTGGAGGATCTGATGACAGAGACCAGTGGGCGCATGTCTTTGGGGCAGTTTTGCGTTCGGTCAGCACCTCAATGAAGGTATACCAAAAATTATTGTGTGAGGAGAGATGTCAGCATTGACTATTCAAAATGTTTAATTTTATGAAGGATAATGGAGGATCATTTTGTTGAACTGAACTCAAGAAGTGATAAGAAAGAGACAGATGTGATGGGGCCCATTTTGAGGAAATAACCAGTCTATGAATCTGTGACAGCATAGACATTTCATTTATTACACAAACTTTCCCAAGTACACATCTTGATTTACACATATTTTTTTATAGATAAGCAATGCTGTATCATTTGTAATCTATCCCTCCCTCTTACCCCCACCCCCCCCACCCCTATGCCCACACACACACGTACACTCACACTCAATCAACTGTTGCTTTTTTTTTTTTAAATTTTAAAATCTTAAATGCTGTAATTGTATTTTTTTGTGACTGTTTATTGTTCCCAGACAAAGACCAAAGGTTCAAACGTGTTTTATTTTGTTCTCTCTTTTTTTTTTAAAAATATGAGCCCCTATTTTACAATTTTTTAGATGTATGTTAAAGAACAAAGAATATCATTCTCTGACTAGAGCATGATGATGTCCAGCGATGTCTATGCTGTTCCAGGTGATGTCCCATTTATCCGAATTTTTGTTTCTTTCAGACATCCAGAGATAAGATGGTTTTCCAAGATTTTAGAGCACACGCAAATGTCAGGTATGGAGTATTACTTGTTTTTAGTTGGTGCTAGATCTGTAGTTTTATTTATTTTTAGACCTGTAAATTCTCAGTCAATAAATGGAAATCAGTCAATTCGTCAAATTTAAATATATGTATTTTAAAAATGGAAAGAAAGAAAGAATTCATGAATCGTAGTTGAATGACTGTAAAGTAATTAAGAATGTTCCACAGCGCTACGCATAGCTTATGGGCCGTTTATATTACCGATGGACATATTACCAAGGCTAAGCGACGTGTCTGAACACATCCCAGTGTATTTTCACACAGCCTTTGTGAAATTATTTTTTCACTTTCCAAACCTGTCGTGATCCCAATGGTAGTCAATTTTAACTGAGCCGCTGAACGATAAATTTCACTGCTTTGTCTAAGTCAAAATTGACCACATTTACTTGGTGGAAAGTAAAAGTAGGAAAAAGTAAAATGTGAATGCCGGAAGTGCATGATGTAGACACCTTCAAATCAAAATTTATATGATTGGTACAAGCACATCTTGATTGCCTCACATTGTAAACAAACTGGTTGACCGTTTCTAGTTTCTTCACTGATTGGGTACCAAATTATAAGGAGCAATGGTAAATAGCCTAATTAATTGCTGCGCAAATTAGTTTTCTTCCATTGTTTTTCTCTAGTGAGCTTGCTGTTTACTATTCATTTCTATTCTTTGGATTTTTCCACCATGAATTAATAAGCGTTTCAGTCAATTTTCATAGAGCTCATTTACAGATCTATATTTTAGAAATCATTTTCTTTTACACTGCAGCATAATTTATATATCCATCTCTCCATCAGCTGCTTCACATGATGCAAATTCTCAATCTTATCCATCAACAAAAACAAACAATAAATATTTTTTTTTCTTAATAATAATTAATAAATAAATAAATGATTACAAAATGGTGTTTTGATCTGCATGGAATTGTCGCATTCGCTTTGGATTTGATTTTTTAAAGATGATTTAGTTTGAATCGACTATTTCTTAGAAGGAACAAAATTGCCATCACTCAGCTCTTTATTGTTGTTTTTATACTACCATTTTGATTATTAGTTCTCACTAAATTTATATCAATCAGACTGTAAACACTCAAGGTAACACATAGTTTTATGTGTTGGTACTTTATATCCGGCTGGCGGATGTTATGAGTAGTACCTAAAGGCATAGCATCAATTGCTTTTTAAGTATGATGTTTGCCTTAAAACCTGTTTTTGTGATTAAACAAAATATTCTCAGTTAATATTTATGACAAGAGATGGGAAAGAGAAACAATATTTAGATTGTTTGACTGCTCAAAGCTATTAAAGAGTGACTTATAAGGTATGGATGTGATTTTGAGTTTAGTGTAATCTAACAAGTTGTAATGGAAAAAGTTTTATGTTTGAAATAAACTGTATCTTCTCAGTGAAATCATTGGAGCCATCCAAGATCCGGACGCTGGGGTCAAAGCCGATAACCACCTCAGGGGTGGTAACGTGTTCAAAAACTGCTTCACAGGTTGGTACAACTATTGTTGCTTCTACTTCTCCTCCTCCTACTACTACTACTACTACTACTACTACTACTACTACTACTACTACTACTACTACTACTACTACTACTACTACTACTACTGCTACTACTTCTACTACTACTACTTCAACTACTACTACTACTACTACTACTACTACTACTACTACGAGGGCTCTTTCAGAAATAACCGAAAAATGCCCATTGCTCAGCAACCAGTGGAGATTTTTTAATTCTGTAAACGACATGATATTCCTTATTTCCTTACGGATATTCCCAGAAATTATGAAGTGCATCATTTTGCACAATGAATTTCTAGACGATTTTAAAGATGGCGGCCCACCTTGAAACTTGGTCAAAGGAGGAAATCAGAGCTGTCATACGCTTTTTGAACGCCAAAAGTCTGAATCCTACCGAAATTCATAAAGAACTTCAGAGTGTATATGGTGAGCATGTTATAAGCCGTACACAAGTCTATCACTGGTGTAATTTGTTTGAAGCCGGCCATTCCGACTTGACAGACAGGGAAGGGAGAGGGCGTTCGATAACTGCGATGTCAGAAGACAATGTGAAGCGAGTTGATGAGCTTATTCGTCAAGACAGGAGGTTGAAACTTTATGAAATCGCAAGCAGTCTTGAAATTTCGGAAACTTCTGCCCATAGAATTGTATTTGATGAACTTGGCTACAGAAAAGTCAGCGCAAGATGGGTTCCTAAGCAATTGACAGACAATCATAAAGAACAAAGATTGGACATCTGCAGGGAACTTTTGAGAAGAAGCAAGAGCTCACGCAAGGTTCACGGGCATACTGCCAACGCCGGCGGAGACTTTCTAGGGTACGATGTGACTTTTCTTGACATCATAGTCACCGGTGATGAGACTTGGTTGCACCATTGCACCCCAGAAACAAAGCAAGATTCGATGACATGGAAACATCCATCCTCACCTGTCGCGAAGAAATTCAAAGTCATGCGGTCAGCAAAGAAAATAATGGGAACTGTTTTCTGGGACAGTCGTGGTGTTATTCTGGTCGAAAACTTACAACCTGGAGAAACAATCAATGCTGCAAGGTACTGCCAAACTCTTGACAAGCTTAGGGAGGCCATTCGCAGAAAGCGCCTAGGGCAGTTGACCAACGGGGTCATTTTGCAACACGACAACGCTACACCCCACACAGCACGAGTGACGCAAGGTTGGCTAGAGAAATATGGATGGGAGATTTTGCCACACCTACCTCACAGTCCAGACCTCGCACCATCTGATTATCACCTCTTTGGGCCACTGAAACGTGAGCTGGCAGGAAAGCGCTTTGATGTCGATGAAGAGCTTGTTGACCATGTGCGGAAATGGCTACAAAACCTAGACGGAAATTTCTTCCGAGAGGGTATCTATTCCATGGTGCGGTGTTGGCTGAAGTGTGTCGACAGACTTGGCTGTTACGTAGAGAAATGAAGGACGAGTCAAGGTATGAACACGTGCACGAATTTTGTTGATAGCATAAAAAACGCGGATTTTACAGGCATTTTTCGGTTAATTATGAAAGATCCCTACTACTAATACTATTATTATTATTATTATTATTATTATTATTATTATTATTATTATTATTATTATTATTATTATTATTATTATTATTATTATTATTATTACTTCTACTACTACTACTACTACTACTACTACTACTACTACTACTACTACTACTACTACTACTACTACTACTTAGTACTTACTGCTAATAATATTACTACTACTACTACTACTACTACTACTACTACTACTACTACCACAACTACTACTACTACTACTACTACTACTACTACTACCTCTACTACTACTACTACTACTACCTCTACTACTACTACTACTACTACTACTACTACTACTACTACTACTACTACTACTACTACTACTACTTAGTACTTACTGCTAATAACTATATACTAACTACTACTACTAACTACTACTACTACTACTACTACTACTACTACTACCACACTACTACTACTACTACTACTACTACTTAACTACTACTACCTCTACTACTACTACTACTACTACCTCTACTACTACTACTACTACTACTACTACTACTACTACTACTACTACTACTACTACTACTACTACTACTACTACTACCACTACTACTACTACTACGTCGTCTACTATTACTTCTACAACTGTTACTGCTACTACTACAACCACTTCAACTACTACTATACTACTTACTTCTACTACTACTACTACTACTACTACTACTACTACTACTACTACTACTACTACTACTACTACTACTACTACTTCTACTACTTCAACTACGACCACAACCACTACTGATACTACTAATGCCACTTCAACTGATACTACTACCACCACTATTATTACCTGCATAATACTCCACACAGCACATTATCATCTCATAGAGATTTTAAAAGATGTTTTTTGTACCAATTGTTTTTGGGGGAGGAGGGAGAGAGAGAAGGGGGCATGAAGCAGTCAAGTTCAAATTGTTTTCTTTAAGATTTCGATTATCCAAACCAACACTTGAAAGTGGAATGTTTACAATATTAATTATTAATATACAAAAAAACGAAATGATTATATGATGAAAATGATATACTAAACAACAAATATAAAAGCATTTTAAAGTTATTAAACAAGTAAATAAGGCAATGGTTGGAATTATGGAATTTGGTTTGATACTAAATATTGATTTATTTGTTTGAAATTCAAATTTTAAATTGATAAAAACTTACAATTATTTTGTTATTTTGTTGTGGTCTGTCAAGGTTCACTGTGTTATGATTTTTAATTCCTAGTCATGTTTGAATACTGAAGTAAGAAATAAAAAATCAGATATTTCGATTTTTATTCTCCATTAATTGAAGGAAAGGATAGGCAATTAGATATAAAATGATTGATACACATTGTAGACCAAACATTGTACAGATGTATTAATGGATGTGGTTTTTTTTTTTTGTATTTTTACGTGTGTGTGTGTGTTTTACCCAACACAGGTAGAACCATTGTAGACTGGTTGTTGCGTTGGTCTCTTGTTCGTAATCGGGCCAATGGGTCTGCCATGGGCCAAGCGCTGTTGAAACTGGGCCATGTCCAAGAGGTGGATATAAAGGATGGCACAAGTGGAATCTCCTCAAAATTCAGCGACAGTGACAAGCTTTACAGATTTGTGAGTAAAAATATATTGATTTAACTCTTTCAGCGCTGAGGCTATATTCGCATTTCCGTCACAAAATGGCTGACACCCGATTGAGGCAGCATGGGAACGACAAGCTAAGACAAAGCGACATTCGAATTCGGGGCAAAATCTCAGTTGAAATACCCCCCTAGGGCCAATTGAATGTTCTGATGAAAGAAATGATACCATTGGTTCAATTTATAGTACTTTTTGTAGAAAGCAGGATTGGATTACATTATTATTTTTGCCTTTCAAGACCAGCTGCTCTGTGCGGCCGTTGGCTAGTAGAACAGATTCTTCTCTGGCCGCACAGTGCTGCCAATGGCGCTGAAAGAGTTAAAACATTTTTTAAAATTGATACAGTTATTAAAGGCTTTTGATTTTATGAGATAACTGATTTATTTTGTTTTTAACCCTTTAAAGGTGAGATTTATTTCAAATAGCCTTTTCCCCATTAAAAAAAAAAAAAGAAATGGATTTTAATTAAATTCAATCCTCTATCTTGGTAAATTGGTTTGTAATTTGTTTTTTTACTTTAAATCTAATTTTCTCCGATGTTAGGAATTCTTTGTTTTTATTTGTCAATTTAAATTTCATTAATAATTCACAACTACAACCACTACAACAACTACCACCACATCATCATCATCATCATCATCGTCATCATTACTACCACCACAACCACCACCAATTCATCATCCCCATCACTGCCACCACCACCACCACCACCACCATTTCATCATCATTATTGCCACAACATCATCATCCCTACCCCCACTACTACAACCACCATCACATCACCATCCCTACCTCCACGACTACAACCACCACCACATCATCATCTCTACCTCCACTACTACAACCACCATCACATCACCATCTTTAATACCACTACATCATCTTCATCACTAACACCACAACTACAGCCACGACACCACCAATTCGTCACCATTGTCACTACCACCACTACTGTAACTTCCACTACAACATCCACTACAACCACATCATCATGATTACTACCACCACTATGCAACCACCACATCGCCATCCCTAACACCACTACTACAACCACCTATTCTACAACCTCCACTACAGCCACATCATCATGATTACTATCACCACTACTACAACCACCGCATCACCATCCCTAACACCACTACGACAACCACCACATCACCATCCCTACCACTACTACAACCACCATATCACCATTTCTTTCACTACCACTACAACAACCACCACCACATCACCATCCCTAATACTACTACTAAATACCTAATACCTCTACCACAACCACCACATTACCATCCCTACCACCACTACTACAACCACCACCACATCACCATCCCTAATACCACTACTACAACCACCACCACATCACCATCCCTAAAACCACTACTACAACCACCACATCACCATCCCTAAAACCACTACTACAACCACCACCGCATCACCATCCCTAATACCTCTACAACCACCACCACATCACCATCCCTACCACCACTACTACAACCACCACATCACCATCCCTACCACCACTACTACAACCACCACATCACCATCCCTACCACCACTACTACAACCACCACATCACCATCCCTACCACCACTACTACAACCACCACATCCTGAAAAAGGAATAGTTGACAAAATGGCAGCAAAGGCAACGTATTTTAATAACATGTAAATTATTTTTCAATCAAATGCGTTGATATCTTCAGCTAAGTTGAAAAAAAAAGTGAATTTTAGGCCCTTACACTACTATGGAACCAGCAATTAAAGAGTTGAGTTGTCCCCACTAGCTGAGAAATTAAGCACTGAAGGGATAATGTGTTGTTTTAATCCTTGAATTAAAAATATTAAAAAATCACCTTGAAAACTCCTTGAATTTCAAAATGGAATTGCTGTAGAAACCATGTACTGAAATAGTTTATGCCACCTTATGATTGAAAATGCAACCTAATCATTATTATTTCTCTGAGGGACTGGTTGTATACAAACTTTCAAGGATTTTAGAACCGAAAAAGGAAAAGGGGTGACATTCATTCACAACTTTTCTTCACTATTGTGTATGTTTTTTTTTGTTTTTTTTGTTTCGTCTTTGACAGACTTCCATTAACTTAGGCGCCAAAAGGAACAGTTTCTACGACAGCACAGACAGCGACTCAAGTTCATCGGAAGATGAGGATGACACAGCTGATAAGGATGAATTCAAAGTTAAGAAATCAAAGGCTGTCAAGGAAGGATTTTTATCCAAAAAGGTGAATCATCCGTTTGAGTAGATTTATAATGCTAAACATTGTTGATTAATAATTTCCTCATCAAAATGAGATATGAAGTGATTCTCTTTGTGGTAAGATGGTTAAATCATATATGGGTGTTTTGACTTTATTATAATGATTTTAGTAGTAATAATAATGATGATAATAATAGTAATGATAATGATGATAATAATAATAATTATGATAATAATAATAATAATAATAATAATAATAATAATAATAATAATAATAATAATAATAACAATAATAATAGTAATAATGATAATAATAATAATAATGATAATAATAATAATAATCATCCATACATAGGCTCTAAGCGCTTTATAAAAAGCACACACACTCTGAACCTTTCATTTAAAACAAATACTTTAAAGCTATAGACAACAACTGAACCCTTGGAAAGGCATTTTGCACAATTTCTTTCTCTTGGGGGTGATTAGGTTAGGGGGGGGGGGGGGGGGGGGGGAGTGGATATAATTTTCAGCTTAATGCCTGAACTGCAATAAAAGTTTTTATAAGAGAACCCAATTGACATATGTATTGTGACGGAGTTGCTGGGTGGGTTTGACACCGTATATGAATGCAAATTTCAAGGGAATAAAAATTGAGCTTTTTATATTGCGCAATATCCGCTGAACGTGCTAAACGCGCTTACAGGGGGCCCTGGCCAACAGCAACACTTAACATGTAGGATGAGACATGACACCTGTTAGAAGATTTTACAATTTTTTTCAGACAGAAACAACGCGGTTGACGGCCAGGTTCTCATTTTACACATGAGTACTGTGAGAGAATGTGAGTAAAGAGTCTTTTCCAAGGACTCAAACATGCACCAAGCGAGGCTCGAACCCAGGACCTTCCAATCTGAAAGCGAGTGTCATACCACAAGACCACATAGCCGCACAATAAAAAGTATGATTATTAGTAAATCTACCCGAATAAAGAACATAATAATGGGTAACCTCTGTGGTGTAATGGAACGGTAATCAAGAGGTCTGAGGTTCAAGCCCCAATTGAAACAGGCTATTTTCTTAAGGGAATAAGGCATTGCATTGTGACTTGGAAGATTCTGGGTTCAAGCCTTGCTTCAGGCACTTCATGTTTTTTCCTTGGGTAAGATTATTAACCCCCAATTTGCCCACTTTAGACAACTTGGGTGATTCTTGTTGACATTAGCCGTTTAGTTGATGGATTATCTATATTCCCTCATGGAATGCTTAGGCAATCAAAGGGTGTGTTTTTTAAATATATATATATATATATATATATAATGCTTAGCATGTGGAATTGTTGCTGCATCATCGAATTGAATGAGCAATTTTATCATTTTAAACTGTTTAGTTTTAGTTAGTATCTTTTTAATGTTTTTATATCTTCTTCTTTTTCGTGTCGGGTTGCAGCGCACAATGAGGAAGGGTTGGAAGATTGTCAAAGTCTTAGCCAGGGAGAGTCCCCCAAGTTTGCAGTACTACAGAGCAATGTTTGCAGCAGTAAGTCAATGTTTAAACCTCTCCTTACCAACCATGGGGTCCCGATAGATCAGTTGGTAGAGCACTTGCTTCACACGCAAAGGGACCGAGATCGATCCCGGGTGCAGTCGAGATTTTTTCTGACCCCCCTGTCTATCCAACAGTGAATGGGTAGCTGAGTCTGTTAGATTTGGCGGAAAGTACTTTGCGATAGACTAGCATCCTATCCAAAGGATAGCAAGCAATTGCTATTGTCCGTTTCACGCTATAGAAAGCGGGATAAATTCCGGCTCCATGGGCTGAATGGCTCTGAAGGACTTTTTTTCTTTCTTTTTTTTTGACCAACCATACGAAAATCGTCACATTCATTACGATCCAACCAGCACTTTTATCATTCAGATTTCTTGTATAAATCACACAATTTAAAGAAAAATATGTTATTATAGCTATAAAAACATGATACTGTGTTGTAGAGTTCAGTTTTGCTGATCAATGTTATGCATAGAATGTATTTGTTGCTTTTCTGATTGAGTGAGAGGAAAAAAAAACATTTTTGTGTTGGGTGGGTGTGAAATTTTTGGGGAAAATTCTTTAAATGGCTGGTAAGGAAAGGGTTATTGAATGAATAACGTCCCTCTGTAATTTGAATTCATGATTATTATTTTTGTAAAATACTTTTTTTATTTAAAATCTCTTTATCTGCGCGTTTTGTCTGTCGCATGAGGATACCCAAAGGCTGAAATATTGTTTTTTTTGTGTTGTCACCTTTTATATGGGTCGTGGTCACTCACTTTATTTTTCTCTCCAAAAATGTCTATTAGATATGACCAACTGGGACTTACCTACCGTCTGAAAAAGTGAGCGGGGCTACTGACCTCTCATGGTCACTTTTGTCATGTCTTCCATCCCCCTACATCTGCTTATCCTTTCCATGTTGCTCTGTCTTTTTACAAGATTGATATTTTTTTTTTTTTTTTTTTTTTTTTGGGGGGGGGGGGGATCCTTAGCTGAGAGGGAAGCAGTCAAATGCATTGTTCCTTTTTTTAGAGGTGATTGTTTTTCTTTGTGAATCATTTCTCTTATGCTTTGTTATCATTTTTATCATTCCCAGTTGAAGTACTTTGTAAGAACTGGGCAGGGTTTTTTGACCTTCCATAGTGGGCAGAGAGATCACTTGTTATTTTTCCTATCCCCCTATATCTTTTTTTTCCATCTTGCTTTCTCTCTTTGTCGTGGAATGAAATTACAGTTTTGTCTTGACCCTGACCATAGTCCTTGGCTGAGAGGGAAGCAGTCAAATGCATTGTTCCTTTTTTTAGAGGTGATTGTATTTCTTTGTGAATCATTTCTCTTATGCTTTGTTATCATTATTATCATTCCCAGTTGAAAATAAGTTGTACTTTGTAAGAACTGGGCAGGGTTTTTTGACCTTCCATAGTGGGCAGAGAGATCACTTGTTATTTTTCCTATCCCCCTATATCTTTTTTTTCCATCTTGCTTTCTCTCTTTGTCGTGGAATGAAATTACAGTTTTGTCTTGACCCTGACCATAGTCCTTGGCTGAGAGGGAAACAATTAAATATATAGCTATATAGATTTTGGAAATAATTTTTATTTCTCCTTGTAAATCTGTTATGCACTGTTGTATTTTATTTTTTTTTTTTTGAATGCATATTGATCTATAAGTATAAGCATTTGAGTATAAGCAAGTGTATTTCTCTTAGTTGGATTCTGTGCTTGTGTCTGTACGAGACTTTTAGGTCAAACTACTCGTGTGGAATCTACACCTGTTCCCTATTTGAAGGATTCCCTTTTGTCTTACTTTTCTCATATGGTCAATTTAGAATTTTTTGACTATTCCATTTTCTTCCTTTAATGGCCTAAATGTTTTGGAAGTGTGGTAAAACCCTTAAAAGAAAAAAGAAAAAGAAAAAAAAACAACTTTATTAGCATATAAGTGTATTTTTCCTAGCTGGATCCTTTGCTTATGGCCTGGGTGGGACTTTTAGGTAATATCAACATATGCACTTTATTGACATTGATAGTGGAATCCTCCGTCCCCTATTTGAACCAGCCCTCTTTGTCTGACTTTTTTTTTTCTTTTTTGGTGGTTTTAACCTCAAATCTACAATACAACTTTTCCCCTATCGTCTTCCTTTTTACTGGTGCTGAAATGACCTAAAAGTATCACTATCACCGTAAATCCCTTTAAAATATTTTTAAGTTTCAAAAAGGCATTATGCCATGTTGATTTAGATACTTTAAAATAATAGTAACATATGGCTACATCTCCACACAGGTAGTTTCCTGCCATTCTTTCAATTCGTCACAGCAGTTTAGGAAAAAACCTCCCACCAATCCCGTCACAGGACAGTGTAGGATTATGTGGTATGCTGTCTCTGGCATTCCCTGACAGTGCGGACAGTCGGTTGATGCAACCCACTGTTTTCGATTACCATTCCCGAAGCCCGGCATAAGTTCTGTTGGGTTTTTGATTACCCCATTTCCCTTGCGCATGATATTTGTCCAATATTCCCTCCAGGCTTCCCCAATATCGAAGTTCTGAATGGTAAAAGGGCTTTTCTGGATTTGAGACGAGATGTTCTGGGAGTTTCATTTCTATAGGGTTTTTAAAGGGGTAATTCTGGGTGGGGTTCCTGACTTCCCATAGTGGGCAGGGAGGTGCTAACTGTATCTTCTATCTCCTAATATCTGTTTTCCAACAAGCTTCCTTTCTTTGTCTTGGAATGAGATTACTTGTTTTGTTTTGTTTTTTCTGGCCCTAGCTGGGTACCCAGGTTGGGAAGGAAGCAGCTGAATGTAAAGGTAGAGTTCTGGAAGATGATATTTTTTGTCTTGTAAATCGTCTCTCTGTCATGCACGGTATTAATTTTGTTTTACATATATATATTTGTAAACATTTGAGTGTGTTCCTCTTAGTGGGATCCTGTGCTTGTGTCAGGATGAGACATTTAGGCGATCTCAAACTAAGTACACTGATAGTGTGCTCTTGGAATGTACATCTGTTCTCTATTTTAACCTATTTCCCCTTTCTCTCACTTTTTCTTGGGGGGTAGCTTTAATTGTAATTCTAGAAATTTTTGCTATCCCATTTTCTTCCTTTTTACTAGCGCTGATATGACCTAAATGTGTTGCAATCGCGGTAAAACCCTTAAAAATAAACAAAACCGAGGGGTAATTAGGGTGAGGTATTTTACTTTAAACTGCAAGTCATATATAAGTATAAAACATGGGTTTAATTTATCTGATCACAGACACTAGATACAATTTTTTTCTACTTCTCCTTCTTCTTTCGCTCCCCCTCATGATGTCTTCATGTTTGAATGTCAAGTATGGAGAAGGAACATTGTAGTTTTCCTCAGCTCTGTCAGGGGTCAATACAGTTTAGTCAGCAGAGGTGTGGTACCAAGTTCAAAAATCGTCTCTTGCTGTTGCATTCTTTGAGCAGCCTTATTTTCCTTCACTACAATCACAGATGCCCGTTCCTGAACTGATGAGCAATCTCTCGGGGGGTTCTCTTTAGTAACATCATCAGTGACGATTCTGGCCATGACATATGAGCTGCTAGAGCTGTGTCTTCACGGGACATGGGTGCTATTAAATGATTATTTTTTATTTTTTAAAATCGAGCTTTATATAGCGCAATATCCATTAAATGTGCTCAAAGCGCTTTACAAGGGGTTCCTAGTCAACAGCAACATTTAACATGTAGGACGGGACATAACGCCTGTTAGGCGATATTACAATTTTTCGGACAAAGACAACTCTGTTAACAACCAGGTACTAATTTTATACAGAGCCTTTTCCAAGGACTCAACTATGCACCGAGCGCAAGGGTCGAATCCAGGACCTTCCGATCCGATAGCGAGTGTCATACCACTAGACCACATAGCCGCACGGCTATTATTATTATTATTATTATTATTATTATTATTATTATTATTATTATTATTATTATTATTATTATTATTATTATTATTATTATTATCGTTGTTGTTGTTGTTGTTTTTATTATTATAATAATTAGGAGTTGTTCAGCTCATCAGGTAAATTGTCTAGCTCAGCATGTTAATGAATTTGGATTCGAAATCCTGTTTCTTTCAAGTTATTTTTTTGACATTCTATGTGATTTAATCAAGTATTGGATTGTGTAGGTAGTATGTGTGTTTTGATTAAAAGTTTTCGTCCATATTTAAAAAACTTTTATTGCAGAATGTTGATGACAAGTATCCGTCCACTTTGATATCTTTAGACTCTTGTAAAGTTACTGAAGTTATCAAGCCTCCATCTTCAAATAAAGGTAGGACTCTGGGGTGGGGTTCCTGGCCTCCCATAGTGGGCTGGGAGGCACTTACTGCGTCTTCTATCCCTTATGTCTGTTTTCCGATTGCTTTCTGTCTTTGTCTTGGAATGAGATTACTTGGTTTTGTCCTGGCCCTGGCCCGAGTCCTGCCTGGGAGGGAAACAGTCAAATGCATAGTTATTGTTTTGGGAGATGATATTTTTTCCTTGTAAATCATCTCTCTGTGGTGTATTATTATATTATTTTGAATGTATAATGTAAGCATTTGAGTGTATTCCTCTTTGTTGGATCTTGTTTTTGTGTCCGGATGAGACTTATAGGTGATCCCAAACTAAGTACATTGGTGATATGCTCTTGGAATCTACATCTGATCCCTATTTGTTCCCAGTTCCCCTTTGTCTTACTTTCTCTTGGGTGCTTTAATTGTAATTCTAGAACTTTTTACTATCCCATTTTCTTCCTTTTTACTGGCGCTGATATAACCTAAATGTGTTGCAAGCGCTGTTAAACCCTTAAAAACATAAAACACAAGAGGTAGGACTCCGTGACTCTTTAGGGGGTCTCGATTGCTCTGTTGGTAGAGCACTCACTTCACACGTAAAGGGATGGAGATAGAGCACAGGTGAAGTTGAGTTCATTTGGGAGTTTTTTCTGAACCCCTTGTCCAACTAGCAGTGATTGGGTAGCTAGATCTTTTAGACTCAGCAGAAAGTATTCTACGTTTGACTAGTGTCCTAACCAAGAAATAGCAAGCAATTGCTATTGTCTGTTTCATGCTATGGAAACTGGAATTAACATCCGGCTCCATAGGCCTAACGACTCTGAAGGACTTCTATAAATCTTTATTTCATAACTGCCGAATGTCCGCTAATTAGCTGCTAAATGTCCGTTATTTTGATTTTCTGCTATTCCAATGAACTGGCTCCTCAACCCCTTGAGTGTTGATGGTGATTCCTGCCAGCGTGTGCATAATGCCTCTAAAAAAAAAAAAAACTATGTGCACCCTTGCATGACATAACTGAAAAACTGGGGTTTTTAGTGCGGCACTCATCTTCAGATAGGAATCAGGAAGGTCGTGGGTCGAGTCCTGTTTTGAGAGGTGCATAGTTGAGTCCTTTGAAAAGGTTCTTTACTCACATTATGTCACCATACTCTAGTGTAAAACAAGTACCTGGTTGACCAAATTGTCTCTGTCGGAAAGAAAAATAAATAATATCGTCTAACAAGCGCCATGTCTTGTCCTACATGTTGCTGTTGGCTGAGGACCCCTTGTAAAGCACTTTGAGCACGTTAAGTGGATATTGTGCTTTTGATATGCTCCAGTTTGTTTGTTTTTTTTAATATGTTTACTGACTTTAAGTAGTCTGCTGATAGATATGTCATATTTTTTAATCATCTGTAAATTTCCTCCTTTTTTCAGGAAAAAAAATTGACACTGGAAGCTCTGTTATTTACATATCAATTATTTATTTTTTTATTTTTTGATGTCGAAATCATAAGACTGGTGCAGAGGTATAGACAGAGAGTCAATCCTGATTTATGTAGTATATTAACAATTACCTGCTATCTTTTGGATAGTACTAGTATGTTTTTTCAATAATTCAAATTTTGTGTGGCTTTGTCTTATTGTCATATGATACTTGCCTTGGGATTTTTTGGTCCAGGGTTCAAGTCCCTTTTTGAGCAGTGCAAAGTTGAGTCCTTGGAAAGGACTCTTTTCTTAACATTCTCTTACTTAACTCATGTGTAAAATGAGTACATGGCTGTTAATAGTTTCGTCTCTGTCAAAAAAAAAGAATTATAAAATGGCCCAACTGGCATCAAATCTCTTCCTTCATGTTATGTGTAACTGTTGGCCGGGAAAGCTTTTAAAGCTCTTTGATCATGGTTAGTGGATATTGATTGCGCTGTATAATACTCAAAGTATCGATTTTCCTTACACCTTCTCTCCACTTTTCAGGAAATATTCCTTCATTTTATCTGTAACTGTTGGCTTGGGGACCAGACCCCATTTTAAAGCTTTTTTAGTATGGTTAGTGGATATTGATTGCGCTGTATGATACCCAAAGTATCGTTTTTAATTATACCTTCTCTCCATTTTTAGGAAATCTGGATGGGAGTGGTTCTGATCCTACAAAAGGTCCTCGTTTCAGTCTGGTGATTCGGACAAAGAAAGGAAAATCATTCACATTCAGGATGAAAGACGAACAAGAGAAAGTTGAGTGGATGACGGTTGTTAATGACATCTGCTCAAGACTGTCAACGCAAGACTGATGGATGAGGGGAAAGCAAAATTGTGTTGATGTGCTTTATCTCGATTTGAAGCTAATAACAATGAAAAAATACAATACAAGTTACGTTTCAGTTCAATTCACTTAGACAAATGAAGTAAATGTTTTGGGTTTCCCCTTTGTTAACAAAACACAATTGATAAGATGATAAAGACGAATGGTCATGGCCTTCGCCTCATCTCACAATCGTCGTCAGTGTCTTATTCATCGTGTTTTATTGATAAAGGGAAAACCCGAATTGTTCCTGACCTTCCAAAGTGGGCAGGGAGGTACTAGCTTGTGTCTTCTATCCTACTATATCTGTTTTCCAATTGCTTTCTGTCTTTGTCTTGGAATGAGTCTACTTAGTTTTGTCCGGACCTTGGCTGGGAGGGAAACAGTTGAATGTATGGTTATGGTTTTGGGAGATAATATTTTTTTTCCTTGGAAATCATCTCTCTGTTCTATACTGCTATTTTTATTTATTTTTAACATGTGATTTGTAAACATTTGAGTGTATTCCTCATTGTAGGATCTTGTGCTGATGTCTGGATGAGACTTTTGGGAAATCTAACTGATAGTGTGCTCTTGGAATCTTCATCTGTTCCTCTATTTGTACCATTCCCCTTTGTCTTACTTTTTCTTTAAGTCCTTTTAATTGTACATCTAGAATGTTTTTACTATCCAATTTTCTTTCTTTTTACTGGTGCTGATATGACCTTAATGTGTTGCAAGCGCTGCAAAACCCTTAAAAACAAACAAAACAAAACCCGAATCGTCCATATTATTTGTCTTATTGAATTAAATTGAAGCTTCTATTCTAGTTTTTCATTGTTGGGCGTCTTGATTTATCACTTTCATCATGCTTTTTTATCGGGCATTGTAACTTTAACGTCCACAGTTAATCAAGATATGCATAGTCATTATTTAATAATATAAACTATTTTGTACTGCAAAATATTAACCTTGTCTGGAACAATTTTGATAAATACAAGTTTGTTGTAACTATTACAATATGAGCAGCATTAATGATCATTTTCATTTAAAGTTGTTTTTTTAAATAATGTATATTTTGTATGTTAGAGAAAGAAAAGATTTTTTAAGATGTAAAGTTGAAGAATGAGATACTGAGAGAGTTGGTTGGCATCAATAATTTGTCAGTGGTGCGAACCCCAATTGGATACAATAGTCTGATGTCACGTCGCCCAGCAACGGCGGCCATCGTGGCGCTAAACAAAGAAAATCGGTACTTATTATTCTTCATGCTGGCTTGAACTTTTCATATGTCTTGTGATCAGAATGTATAAAAGTCAAAACATGATCATATAATTTATTATGTTTTTCTCCTCTGGATACGCTCATCGGAGAAATAATTCATATGGGCATCCGCCATTGTTCCAATAGTTTAGAGTCAGTTACTATGTTACCATTCGTCATTACGAGGGAAGTGACGTCATGACTGTTGAAGAGTATTCCAGGGTGCTAGATTGTCAGTTTTTGGGGGATTTTTCTTTTCATTATTTAACCCAGACAAACTGATGAAAACAAATTATTTTCCTTTTTCCTTTTTTTTTTTCAAATAAATTATTATTTCAGATCTGCCTACTATTACGAATAATTCATAATTCGTAGAATTACTAAATTTTGCCTCAATTTCAGAACTTCATGAGCATCTCTTAAGTCATTAAAATTTATTGAAAATGAAAGTTGATGATACGACTATATAATTTTAAGGATTTTGAAGTGTCATTAAATACTTGTGAGGGTAATTTGTTTATTTTTAAAGTCAACTATTGTGACTACAACTTTATATCCCAAAAATTATAATTTTTTAAATTTTCAAATAGGCAGATCCATAGGTGAAAGTTTGCCGACATATGCCGGAAATTCCGGGGGTTGTTTTTTTTTTAGTTATTATAGTAATCGCCTGCCGGCATCTTCGGGTACTATCAAAGCGTAGTTTCACTTCTAAATATTTTTTACATCTAGTCAAGTTGAAAAAGTATGAAATTTGAGAAAAGTTGCTGGATACCTTTTCCAAACATCTGACCATAACTTCATGAAAAATCACCCGATTTACTTCAAATAAAGATTAAAATGCTCTGCAGATCATATTCTTTCAGAAAATGAAAAAAAAATGCAAAATTTTCACCTTTGGACTAGTCGCTATAATAAATTTTAATGAACAACTATTTCCCCTGACAATGATTAAATAACACTTCAAAATCCTAAGAATCATGTACTCTGACATCTACTTTCATTTTCAGTAAGTTTTAATGACTAAGTAATGCACATAGACTTCTTAAATTGGAGCTGAAATTTCGTAATTTTACTCATTTTTCGTAGCAGTTTGGAGGTCTGGCCTCATGTAATGTTTTGATTTGTGACCAAAATTACTCTGGTTTTTGAGGGATTTTAGTGTGTTGACAATGTAAGTTTCTTATCAATGGTTAGTAGTGTTTGAATATTATTATTATTTATTGTAGAGGGCAGTATAAATGATTGGTACTATCTGAAACATGTAACTAAGCCCTTCTCCACCACTCACTCCTCTCGCTCATGATGAGTTTTAAAACTTTCTCACTAAATCAATGATGTTGTCAGGTTGTCAGGAAAAGAGAAACAACTGAATAGTCGAGGAAAAGAGAACATGAAAAATAATTTTTTTTGTTTTATTCATCGATTTTAACTGAATGTGTTTATTATTAAAAAAAAGGTGGGATATTCCTTTTTTCTTTCTGTATAGTCATTGCAGATTTTATGTATCGGATCAGTAGACTTGCTGCATTAAATGAGTCAAAGTTGGTTGTAAGTCTTCCGCTGATAGTGTACTTTTGATGCTTTTGATTGGACAAAAATCAAATATTTGGTGAGGAAGAAGTATTACAAGTGCAGTTTGAACCCTTGAAAGCCAATAAACAAACACACAAAAACAAAAGAAGAAAAAGTACGTGACCAACTGTCTTCATCCCGTGCCTGTGTGAATTAGAAATGTTTGTTTTTCTGTCATTTAATTTTATTTATAAATTTTTTAATTTCTTTTTTTTACTTTTTTGTTCTGAATTAGATGAATATTTGAAGTCTGTCATTCTTATAATGAAGAAAATGGATATTTGGAGCCTGTCATTCTTATAATGAATAAAATAGATATTTGGAGTCTGTCATTCTTATAATGAATTAAATGGATATTTGGAGTCTGTCATTCTTATAATGAATTAAATGGATATTTGGAGTCTGTCATTCTTATAATGAATAAAATAGATATTTGGAGTCTGTCATTCTTATAATGAATTAAATGGATATTTGGAGTCTGTCATTCTTATAATGAATAAAATAGATATTTGGAGTCTGTCATTCTTATAATGAATTAAATGGATATTTAGAGTTTTGTTGTTTGTCGACAATTTTAGTTTTTAAACGGTTTGCAACAGAGGCAAATTAGCATTAATAATAATATATAGCTTTTGTATAGCGCATGACCATGACTAGGTCATGCTCTAGTGCTTCACAGATTCAAGAGAATGGCAATCTAAAATATCACAAACAGACGACACACATTCATTTATTATTCTAAAGAAGAGAAAAAAAAGCATTAATCAAGAAAATAGTTTGTTTTTTTAATGATAGAAGCTAATATATTTTCACTTCAATTTGTAAATGACAGATTTCGATTTTGAAAAGTTTCTTTAGTGCCAACTTTTTACTCTGATCCTCTCAATTCACCATTCGTTGATTTATATATAACATTGCACAATGTTTCTAAATGTAATAGCAGAGCGTCTTTTGTCTATTTTGTCGTTATGTCAAGGAACTATAAGGATGTAAATATTATATTCTCATTAATGACATTTTTAGCGAGATTGTTACTTGATGTGATATGTAGATATCCATTCAAGAGGTCACAATAATATATGATTTCTTATCATTGTGTAAAAAATTTGTAGGTTTTAAAGGTCCACATAATCAATTAGACGTAAATGATACGTTGAAACACAAGCAAGCAATATGCTACTACCCTAGTCACTGATTGATTGGTTTTGATATGTCTTGCTAGTCAATAATTGAATGTTTTGTCATATGTCTTGTGTTGCATGGAATTTGATTTAAATTTAGGAGGGAGAAAAAAACAACCTTACTTAAAAAATCACATTGACCATTCCGACCGAATATTGAGTACAAGTTTGTCGTCACATTGATTAGAGAGTGACAACGCACGGTGAAAAAAAACACACACACACAAGAATTTGTAATGGATAATATTTATCAGTGCTGATGGTTTTCCTAGGATTCATGTAAAATATATCAACTTTACCAAGGATCTAAATCGGTCTCTATACTTGTGAAGCGAGTGCTCCTCCAAAGAGTTATCAGGACCCCAATGTCTAAAGCCAAGATAATCCTGTATTTAGAAATAACTTTGGATGTTTTGATAGAGTTTCACTTTTTAAACAGTATCTTGTATGATATGACAGGGTTTCAATTTTGAGCTCTGCGGTAGGTGGATATAACCCCCTTGGGCATGGGTAAAATTGGGCGCTTTCTTGGCTGGTGAGTTATTCATCAGTCTCCAGACTTGATTTCTTGTCTATCCACCTTTCCTTTTTGTCATTTCTGTATGGCCTTGTGTCCCTGGTCTGGAATGAGGTTTTGCTAGGGCCCTGACCAATTTTTCACTCGGAGGGAAACTGGTGGATTTATCTTTTCTTGAGAGCTGATATTTTTTCATCTCTCTGTTCTGTATGTATTTTATCTAGTTATTCATGGATATTTGATTTGTAATTATTAGTGTCCCCTTCTTGGGGGGTGTTATGTTTTTGTGTCTATTTGGGACTTTGAGGTTATCTCAAAGTAGACATAGGGATGGATTGCTCTGCATCTACTAATTTCTAGACATATTTTTTTTATTGTCCTTTCTCAAAGACGCCTATAAGTGCAAATATGTTATCTTCCAATGTTTCCTTTATCTTATTTCTTTTTATTGGCATCGAAAAGACCTAAAGAAGTCCCAAACGTAGTTTTTAAAAACCTTAAATCAAACAGATTTTAGCTCTTAATGAGATAATTCAATATATTTTTAAAAAAATCAAAATTCAATTTAGCAGGTTTTGCATTTAGTGGGTCCTCAGAAAGTTGATCAAAGTGTTGATTTTGTTTTGTGATGTTTCCTATTCACTGTTGATTATGATAGAAGTTTGTTTACCATAAACCTGTGTGCCATTTAACCGCTTACCATTCACCACGTCACATTGGTCGGTCAAGGAACCAATTTGCTGCCCACTGTTGACTTAGTTATAATTGAATGCTGCTGTTCAAGTTTTGACTGATGAATTATTATTATTATTATTATTATATTATTATTTATTATTATTATATTATTATTATTATTTATTATTATTATTATTTTATTATTATTATATTATTATTATTATTATTATTATTATTATTATTATTATTATTATTATTATTATTATTATTATTATTATTATTATTATTATTATTATTATTATTATTATTATTATTATTATTATTATTATTATTATTATTATTATTATATTATTATTATTATTATTATTATTATTATTATTATTATTATTATTATTATTATTATTATTATTATTATTATTATTATTATTATTATTATTATTATTATTATTATTATTATTATTATTATTTTATTATATTATTATTATTATTATTATTATTATTATTATTATTATTATTATCATTATTATTATTATTATTATTATTATTATTATTTATTTATTATCATTATCATTATTATTATTATATTATTATTTATTATTATTATTAATTATTATTATTATTATATTATTTTATTATTTATTATTATTATTATTATTATTATTATTATTTTATTTATTATTATTATTATTATTATTATTATTATTATATTATTATTATTATTATTATTATATTATTATATATTATTATTATTATTATTATTATTATTATTATTATTATTATTAATATTATTATCATTATTATTATTATTATTATTATTATTATTATTATTATTATTATTATTATTGTTATTGTTGTATTGTTTCCGGTATCATATTGCTCCTATTTTTTCTTTTACTTTTTTTTTTTTTTTGTATAATAATTTCCAATTGCCATTAGCTAAACCGATTTGTTTTGTTTAACTTCTTATTCGTTTTCAAATCATTTGCAAAAAAAAAAAAAAATAAACATTGTGAAAACAGTGAATGTTATTTATTTTTTAATATTTGATAAAATTGCAATCATTCATCGTATGTTTAAGTTTTCTTTACCTGTGCCAGTCGCTTACTTTGAGCAAAACAAGATGTAAGAGGACTTTTGAAATTTGATTGTCAAGGTCAATATGTCTTAAATTGAATTTTATTTATTTCCAAAAGCCATTCGAAGACTAGTCAGATACAAAACTCTGAATAATGTATGTTTATACATATAAATGTGTGTGTATCCATATATATATATATATATATATATAATCTTATCCTAGCTTTTTTACCATGATTTAGTCAAGAATATTACACAATGTATTATTTCTCTTGTTTTTGATTTTTTTAATGTATTTGTACATTTAGAGCAAAACATGCAGCCATTTCAGGAAATTGTATAATGTTTTTGGACATGCTGAAATGATTTTAAAATGTACAAGCGCAATTTAATTCCGTTCCGTGAAAACAAAAATTAAAACTGATCTGATCTTGTTCCTTTCTCTCTTATATTATTTTGCTGGATGTTCGAATGTAAGCACAGAAAATTGCCAGATCTATTATCATTTGATTGTAAACAGTATCTATTGAAAGAAATGAGCATAACCACTTCAAACAAGAAAAAAATACTTAACACAGAATGTTTTTATTTGCTCAAAATGTATTTATGTCTTGATTGTTTTTTGTTGTTGGCTGAAGAAGGGTTTTGAGCTCTAGCAGATTAGTATTCACAAATCATTCTATAATTTCGTGGCTTTTCTTTATGGCTTGAGTTGATGTTCCCTTATAAGGCTGTAATGTGCTGTCAAAGTTATAAAAATAACAAACACAAGATATGAATATGCAGTCAATGTTTATGTTTGTCCCAAAGTCATGTTCAAACGTTTGAATTTCTACTCTAGTCACATGTAAATAATTCTTTTGTAAACGTTGTACGATTTTTATATAATAATATAACTCTCTCTTCAGCTTTGTGTATACAATTCTCATACATTATAAAATATCACAATAGTTCTTGGCCCAAAATATTTAATTTTAGGTTTTAAAAAAATTGTATGACCTTATGATTTTATTAGTATTGATAATTTTGAGATGATAATTTCAAATGTTTCTGGGTGGGGTTCCTGGCCTCCCATAGTGGGCAGGGAGACACTTACTGTGTCTTCTATCCCCCTATATCTGTTTTCCAACTTGCTTTCTGTCTTTGTCTTGGAATGAGATTACTTGGTTTTGTCCTGGCCTTGACCGGATACCTGGCTGAGAGGGAAACAGTCAAATGTATAATTAGTTTTGGGAGAGGATATTTTTTAACTTGTAAATCATCTCTCTGTTGTTACCTGTATTATGTTTATATTATAAATGATTTTTAAACATTTGAGTGTATTCCTCTCAGGGGGGCCTGTGCTTGTTTCTGGATAAGACTTTTAGGTGATCTCAAGCTAAGTCCTTTGATAATGTGCTCTTGGAATCTACATCTGTTTCCTATTTGAAGCAATTCTCCTTTTATCTTCCCTTTTCTTGGGTACTTTAATTGTAATTCTAGAACTTTTTTACTTTCCCATTTTCCTCCTTTTTACTGGCGCTGATATGACCTTAATGTATTGCAAGCGCCATACAACCCTTAAAAACAAACAAAGCAATTTCAAATGTTTTCTTTATTTTTTATTTATTTCAAGCTTTATTTATTTATTTATTTATTCTTCATAGAAACAACGTGTATCTACAAGTCTGATAACCCGAATTGTTAAGGGCTTGTTGTTGTCATGGAAACAGTACTCTCAAACCAACGCACAATATTATTGTCCACTACAACGATATTAAAGTAAGCCCATCATTGTTTTTCCTCCCATAGTGGGCAGGGTGGCACTTACTTACTGCGTCTTCTATCCCCATATATCTGTTTTCCAATTTGCTTTCTGTCTTTGTCTTGGAATGAGATTACTAAGTTTTGTCTTGGCCCTGGCTGTGGTGCTTGGCTGGGAGGGAAACATTCAAATGTATAGTTAGTTTTGGGAGATGGTATCTTTTTTTCCTTGTAAATCATCTCTCTTTTATGCACTGTATTATGTTTTGTTTTATGTATTATATATCATTTTTAAACATTTGAGTGCATTCCCCTTAGTAGGGACCTGTGCTTGTGTCTGGATGAGACTTTTAGGTGATCTCAATTTAAGTACACTGATAGTGTGCTCTTGGAATCTACATCTGTTCCCTATTTGAACAAATTCCCCTTTGTCTTACCTTATCTTGGATGCTTTAATTGTAATTCTAAAACTTTTTACTATCCCATTTTCTTCCTTATCACTGGCGCTGATATGGCCTTAATGTGTTTCAAGTGCCGTAAAACCTTCAAAAACAAACAAACAAACAACGCACAATATTATTGTCCACTACAACAATATTAAATTAAGCCCATCATTGTTTTCGGTTATCAGACTTGCAAATATGTTCACGTATTCCATACCTCATCACCCCCATGATGTTCTGTAAGCACATGCATCTTAGTATTTACTCATTCATTTCATTAGACCATGGTTGTGATTTCAAAGAAAGCCTTGCATTTTTTACGTTCAATTTCAAATCATAACGGCAGCTTATTCATCAACGGCTCAATTCATATACTGATAGCTGTTTGTTTTGTATTTTTTGTTGTCACTGTACTGTGAGTGAGTTGTTGTTATTGTTATTCTTAGGAAAATCATAAATATTTTCATTTCTGGATTTAAAAAAAAAAAAAAAAAAAAGTGCAATATCACTCAACGTGCTCAAAGCACTTACAAGGGGATTTCAAGCCAACAGCAACACTTAACATATAGGACGAGACATGATGCTGCTGAAACACTATTCCAATTTTTTTTTTTAATAGACAGAGATGGATAAACACTTTAAATGAACAAAAATTCATTGGGAGATGAATTTTCATTTGTTTTATAAACATTCGTCTTATGTTTTTCAAACCATTTTAATTGCTTTCAGTCCCAATGTGCAATTTTAGATATGTGTTTAGTTGTGTGTGTGTGTGTGTGTGTGTTTGTTTGTGTCTTTTTTTAGTTATGTCAACTGCAAGAAATTGCTAATATATTCTTCATAAAGCAATTTTAAGGCACACACAGTATTCATAATCGGTTAATCGTCTTCAGCATCTTCGTGACTCTTAATATATACTGCCGCCCTTTTATATTTTAATTTACGAAATTCATATGTATTATCTTAATTACTACAATGCAATGACGGTGGTTTTCACCATCATATATCAAATTGCACATGATTTTCACCATCATATATCAAATTGCACATGATCTTCACCATAGTCATATTGCACACAATTTTCACCATAGTAAAACTTCACATGATTTTTCACTATCGTCAAATTGCACATATTTCACATCATCATTGCCCCTGATTTTCACCTTGGTCACATTGCACATTGCACATAATTTATATCATAATTGACCATGATTTTGACCATAGTCATAGTCAAATTGCACACATGTAATTTTCATAATAATTGCACTTGATTATCACCTTAGTCAAATTGTACATATACTTTTCATCATTATAGCGCATACTTTTCACCATAGATTAAATTGCACATTAATTTTCACCATAGATCAAATTACACACGATTGTCTGTTGTCATACCACCATGTAGCTGTGTTTGTATTGAACCATCAGATGGTTGATTGGAAACTTTGTCATGAATTCCCGTGTATTACTTATTAGGAATCGTCTATTCTAGAATATCTCACTCAGGTGTACCATAAAATTTTGATGTCTGGGTGGGGTTTCTGACCTACCATAGTGGGCAGGGGGGTACATGCTGTGTCTTCTATACCCCTATGTCTGTTTTCCAACATGCTTTCTGTCTTTGTCTTGGAATGAGATTACTTGGTTTTGTCCTGGTCCTGGTCAGATGCCCTGGCTGAAAGGGAAACAGTCTAATGTATAGTTAGTTTTGGGAGATGATATTGTTTTCCTTGTTAATCATCTCTCTGTTATGCACTGTATTGTGTTTTGTTTACATATTATATATGATTTGTAAGACATTTGAGTGTGTTCCTCTTAGTGGTGACCTGTGTTTGTGTCTGGATGAGACTTTTAGTGATCGCAAACAAAGTACTTTGAGCGGGTGGTTGGATGGGAGCATCACCCTTGAATCATATACCTATGATGTTCGCATGGGTGTACGATCCGATAGTGATGTCGTTTCTTCTTCTCTTTACTAGCCTATCCTGCTTCTTTGGTTTGTGATTGTATTTTTGACAGGGGATATTTTTTTTTTCTGTAAATCTTCTGCCTGTTTGTTCTTGGTTATTTATAATTTAGCTTATGATATCTTTAGGTTATGATTTTGATTTACATTTGTACTATTTTTGTTAGATTGCTTGTTTTTTTGTTTCAGCGGTCTCTCATATAACCTCAATTGTGTTGGAAGAGACCTAAAGCAACAAACAAACAAAAAAAAAAAAAAAAAAAAAAAAAAAGTACTTTGATAGTAAGTGGAGCAGGCACTTATGTTGGTAACAACAAGATATGAAGTGAATAGAAAAGTGCCAGAAGACAATAGAGAATAAAAATTTTTTCCGCGGCGGTGGTGGGGTTCGAACCTGCGACCTTATTGGTACAACAACTCCGCCTGGCAGGTGAGAGCGTGGCTCTACCGTGTGAGCTATCCACGAACACTAAAATATTCGTTTCAAACCCAAAGTCATTACTAGATCCCTCTCTCACCCACTTCTTGAGACCGCCGATTCGTTCGTACACCACCATCGCGAATAATTTTGACCAGCAGTTAAGCTTAATAGCCAATATTCTCAACACAAACATATAACATAGAAACGATTGAGACATTGAGTATGCTCCGGTGTATGGGGTGAATTTTTAATTCAGAAAAGTGAGTGGAGCAGGCACTTATGTTGGTAACAACAAGATATGAAGTGAATAGAAAAGTGCCAGAAGACAATAGAGAAAAAAAATTTTTATTCTCTATTGTCTTCTGGCACTTTTCTATTCACTTCATATCTTGTTGTTACCAACATAAGTGCCTGCTCCACTCACTTTTCTGAATTAAAAATTCACCCCATACACCGGAGCATACTCAATGTCTCAATCGTTTCTATGTTATATGTTTGTGTTGAGAATATTGGCTATTAAGCTTAACTGCTGGTCAAAATTATTCGCGATGGTGGTGTACGAACGAATCGGCGGTCTCAAGAAGTGGGTGAGAGAGGGATCTAGTAATGACTTTGGGTTTGAAACGAATATTTTAGTGTTCGTGGATAGCTCACACGGTAGAGCCACGCTCTCACCTGCCAGGCGGAGTTGTCGTACCAATAAGGTCGCAGGTTCGAACCCCACCACCGCCGCGGAAAAATTTTTTATTCTCTATTGTCTTCTGGCACTTTTCTATTCACTTCATATCTTGTTGTTACTTTGATAGTGTGCTCTTGGAATCTACACCTGTTTCTTATTTGAACCAATTCCCCTTTGTTTTACCTTTTCTTGGGTGCTTTAATTGTAATTCTAGAACTTTTTACTATCCCATTTTCTTCCTTTTAACTGGCGCTGATATGACCTTAATGTATTGCAAGCGCGTAAAAAACCCTTAAAAACACAAAACACAATCTTGATGTAAGGTCATTCTGGGAAAAGGAAATTATTGGAAGAAAAGAAGTAATTAGAATGAAATGTGCGCAAGACAGCGCTGTTCATATTCTATTTAAGCGGTTTCAACCATGCCTACAATTTGATGATGTCTCCTTTCATTGTCAGTTCTTGTATATAGCATTTCATCCAATTGAAACGTAAAGCAAGCATACATAATTATTTTTTGTTTCCATTCGTATCATAACCAACTTTTATTTGTTTTCAGTTATGCAAAACATTGCCTTATATGAGCAAAGGCAGCCTCTTTGTAATTGTACGAATGCCTTGGGAATTCAATGAGTAATCTTCTTTTTTTTTAACCAGTTAACTGCCGTACTCTCGAAAAATATGTAGTTTACAATTTGGCCAGAAAACTCATCCTTCAAATATCGATCAATGTAATTGACCCTCGTCTTAGCAAAAACTCTCAAACCGGAGACTTAAGGAAGACTGTCCCAGGTTTGAGAGGGTTTTTTTTGCCAAGATGAGGATCGTTTAAATCGATTGATATTTGAAGGACGAGATTTCTGGCCAAATTTTTTAAATACCTATTTTTTTTTTCTCCAGAATACGGCGGTTAACTGGTTAAATACTTTCTTTTAAAATACAAATCATTACAAGACAGTAAGATTGTGTTCTTACTGTCATCTTTAATAATAATAATAATAATAATAATAATAATAATAATGATAATAATAATGATAATAGACTCTTATAGAGCACACGGTATCCTCAACAATGAGGCTCTTGGTACTTTAAATTACATCAACACAAAACAATATTTAAAGTACATGACATAAAAAATGTTTTCAAGGATTTCTTGAAAACAGACAATGATTTGGATTCTTGGTTGTTCAGTTCCATATAGACGGACCAAAAAGAGAAAAGGACCTTTAATAGCCAACTGCTACTGTATGACTGTATGTATTCTTTATGTTATGTACATACATTGGTAGTACATCTCTTCAATTTGAATGTCATGATATTGGGTGGGGTTCTGACCTCCCATAGTGGGCAGGGAGGTACTTACTGTGTCTTCTATCCCCCTGTACCTGCTTTTCAATTGTTTCCTGTCATTGTCTTGGAATGAGATTACTTGGTTCTGTCCTGACCTTGGCTGGGAGGGAAACAGTCGAATATGTAGTTATAGTTTTGGGAGATATTTTTTTCTTTGTAAATCATCTCTCTGTTATGTATTATTTTTTTTTATTTTTAACATATGATTTGTAACCATTTGCAGTATTCCTCTTAGTGGGATCTTGTTCTGGTGTCTGGGTGAAACTTTTAGGTGATCTCAAACCAAGTACTTTGATAGTGTGCTCTTGGAATCTACATCTATTTCCAATTTGAACCAATTCCCCTTTGTCTTACCTTTTCTTGGGTACTTTAATGATAATTCTATAACTTTTACTATCCCATTTTCTTCCTTTTTACTGGCGCTGATATGACCTTAATGTGTTGCAAGCGCGGTAAAACCCTTAAAAACAAACAAACGAATGTCATGATACATTTTTATCCATAACGACATTGAACATTTTCAGAGCACAACTATCTCCCATGATAGGAGATCAGAGTAAACGTGTACCTATTTACAGATTGGATAACCCCAACTTACGGTCTCATTGTTGTCATGGAAATGATAACAATTCAACACATAATATAGTCCATTACAAATACAGTGTTAAAACAAGCCCTTAATCGTAAAAAAAAATAAAAAACTACAGTTAACAATGGATTTTCATCTCATATCTGAATAGTAAAGCGCTTTGAGCACGTTTATTGGATATTGCGCGACATAAAAGCTCAACTTTTTAGTAGGCCTCTTAAAAACAGGGATCCTGCCATTTGGTCTGTGTGAAAGTTTTGGTTTCTTTCTTTTTTTCTTTTGTTTTGCTTTGTTTTGTTTTGTTTTATTTAAATTCCTAACACATTGTTGCTAAGACCTATTCCCATCCACGAATTCAAATGATTTTATTAGTTTGTGAATACTGGATAATTGTTTTTTTTGTGCAAAAAGTTAGAATTAGTATATTTGATGCAAATAAAAAGAATATATACATATATATATATATATATATATATATATATATATATATATATATATATATATATATATATATATATATATATATATATATATATATATATATATATCTGGGTGGGGTTCCTGGCCACCCATAGTGGGCAGGGTGACACTTACTGTGTCTTCTATCCCCTTATATCTGTTTTCCAATTTGCTTTCTGTCTTTGTCCTGGCCGGAGTGCTTGGCTGGGAGGGAAACAGTCAAATGCATAGTTATTGTTTTGGGAGATGATATTTTTTTCCTCGTAAATCATCTCTCTTTTATGTATTGTTATATTTATTATTTTGAATGTATAATGTAAGCATTTGAGTGTATTCCTCTTAGTGGGATCGTGTGCTGGTGTCTGGGTGAGACATTTATGTGATCTCAAACTAAGTACATTGATGGTGTGCTCTTGGAATCTACACCTGTTCCCTATTTGAACCGCTCCCGGTTGTCTTACTTTTTGCTCAAGTCCTTTTAATTGTACATCTCATAACTAGAGTCTTTTCACTATCCCATTTTCTTCCTTTTTACTGGCGCTGATATGACAGAAATGTCTTGCAAGCGCCGTAAAGCCCATAAAAACAAAGAAACATTTATCTTTTTGTATTGTTATATGAATGTTGACATTATTTTTGCTTAGTCATAAAATGAATTTGAATGTCTGGTCACAAATATATCTAAAGCAAACTCTGTCCCGTTTTAATAAAAACTTTTTTTCATGCAAATGTGTTTTCGATGTCTTTATCTAGAATTTACTGAGCCATTGCCGTTTGTTATGAATGACCAACTTACACTTCCATTGTAGTGTTATTGATCGTTTGTATTTGTTACTTATATTCCCATTCTCTTTTATTTTATCATTATTATTCATAATCGTTCTTTTGATTTTTATTATTATCATTATTATTATTATTATTTTCATTATCATCATCATCATCATTATTATTATTATTATTATTATTATTATTATTATTATTATTATTATTATTATTATTATTATTATTAATAATAATAATAATAATAATAGCAGTAGTGGTAGTAGGGGTGTAGTATAATGTTTGCATGAGTCTGAGGTCTTTCTCATCAGCGCCAATGGAGTGCAGTTGTTTTAGTATTTCTTCGTGGCGTACTCTATCAAAAGCTTTTTTGTAGTCGACAAAACAGAGGTATAGTGGAGTCTGAACCTGTATAGCTCTTTCACTTAAAACACGGAGGAGGTATATTGCGTTCCTTGTCCCTCTGTCAGGTTGGAATCCATATTGTTCTTCTGCGATTTCGGGGTTAATCTTATTCCTTAGCCTGTTGATAATTATACGCAACAGTATTTTGTTGATGTGGCTTATTAAACTTATAGTTCTAAAATTTTCGCATCTGACTGCACCTGCTTTCTTTGGTATTGCTATGAAAATAGAGTTACAGAGATCTTCTGGAATTTTCCCAGTGTTGTATATATTGTTGAATAATATGTGAAGTTCATCAATTGCTAGATCTCCTAGGCTTTTTAATACCTCTACAGATATTTCATCAGGGCCTGTTGCTTTACCATCCCTCATTCGTTCCATGGCATGTTATACTACACATTATACTACACCCAGCAGGCATCTATCAAAATCGGAAACTCTACAGGAAATTCCATTCCTATTAAGAAAGGAGTCCGTCAAGGGTGTGTTGCCTCACCAGATCTGTTTAATCTATACCAAGAAACAATCATGAGGGGCATAACTAATATGGAGGGAATAAAAGTAGGAGGTCACAACATAAATAATATAAGATACGCAGACGATACGGTACTCATTGCAACATCAGAAATCCAACTTCAAAAGATTGTTGACAAAGTGGTAGTAGATAGTGAAGCCAAGGGAATGGAAGTGAATATCACCAAAACGGAATGCATGGTAATACAGAAAAACCCCGAAAACAACAACACCTGCAATATAACGATTCACGGCGAGCAACTTACCAACGTAGAAAGTTTTAAATACCTAGGTTCAATAGTGACAACAGATGGAAGATGTAACCGAGACATACGAGCAAGAATAACTCAAGCCAAACAAGCCTTCATGGACCTGGGAAACATTTTGAAAACAAACAGCTGTCGTTCGGGATTAGATTCCGAGTCTTGAAGTGCTACGTGTGGCCAATCTTGTTATACGGATGCGAAAGTTGGACTACAAATGCAGAAACACAAAAGAACATTGAAGCTTTTGAAATGTGGTGCTTGAGAAGGATGCAGAGAATATCGTATACTGCACACAAAACGAACGAAGAAGTGCTAAAACAAACATACCAACAAAGGAAACTAATGCCCTTAATAGCGGATCGACAACTATCCTTTTTTGGACACATAGTAAGGAAAGATAAAAATGAATACCTGGCAAGTTGTGGAAAAATACCTGGTAAACGCGCCCGGGGGAGACAAAGAAAAACACTCATAGACCAACTGAAGGGCTTCACCAACCTAACAATCCAAGAGCTGTTTGAAAAAGCAAGAGACAGGGAGGAATGGAGAGAGATAATTCATGCAGTATCCGAAGCCTGGACCAGGCATGGAACCTAGAAGAAGAAGAAGTGGTAGTAGTAGTAGTAGTAGTAGTAGTAGTAGTAGTAGTAGTAGTAGTAGTCGGTAGTAATAGCAGTAGTTGTAGTAATAGTAGTAGGAGCAGGAGGAGTAGTAGTAGTAGTAGTAGTAGTAGTAGTAGTAGTAGTAGTAGTAGTAGTAGTAGTAGTAGTCGTCGTCGTCGTCGGTAGTAGTAGTACGACTGGGTGGGAATCCTGACCTCCCATAGTGGGCAAGGAGGTACTTGCTGTGTCTTCTATCACCCTGTGTCTGTTTTCCAATTGCTTTCTGTCTTTGTCTTGGAATGAGATTACTTGGTTTTGTCCTGACCCTGGCCAGAGTCCTTGGCTGGAAGGGAAACAGTCGAATGTATCATCACCATATCATTTGTTTCTCTGATTACAGTTCACCTTCAGTATAAAGAAGTCGGGTCTAGCTGAAACTTAGAACCATCGAAGACCGACCTCCTCCTCTTCCCGGCTTTTTTTTTTCTTCTTTAAATCGCTAGACATTTTTGCTTATGACATCCCACATTTAGCGAAATCTTGGGTTCAATTCAAGTCGACCGTAAGTCTCAGGGACTTGTTTGTCTTCAGATTGTTTTGATAAATTGTTTTATTCATCACCATCACCACTATCACCATTACAACATCGCATCCCACTGAATTATCTATCATTAGCATTATCATCATTTCATCGTCATTCATTCATTCATTCATTCCTTCATTCATCCTAATTTGATGCCAAACAGTTGCAGGACTATTCCAGCTGGTATTTCTGGGTGGGGTTCCTGACCTCCCATAGTGGGCATGGAGGCACATACTTTGTCTTCTATCCCCCTATATCTATTTTCCAACATGGTTTCTGTCTTTGTCTTGGAATGAGATTACTTAGTTTGGTCCTGGCCCTGGCTGGGAGGGAAACAGTCAAATGTATAGTTTTGGGATATGATATTTTTTTACTTGTAAAGCATCTCTCTGTTATGCACTGTATTATGTTTTGTTTACATATTATATATGATTTGTAAACATTTGAGTGTATTCCTCTTAGTGGGGATCTGTTTTTGTGTCTGGATGAGACTTTTTGATGATCTCAAACTAAGTACTTTGATAGTGTGCTCTTGGAACCTACATCTGTTTCCTATTTGAACCAATTCCCCTTTGTCTTACATTTTATTGGGTGCTTTAATTGTAATTCTAGATTTTTTTAAAATCCAATTTTCTTGCTTTTTACTGGCGCTGATATGACCTTAATGTGTTGCAAGCGCCGAAAAACCCTTAAAGAACATGGAGGAGTTAGGTGGATAGTTATCCTTTTTTTTATGTGCGGCTATGTGGTCAAGTGGTAAGACACTCGCTTTCGGATAGGAGCGTCCTGAGTTCGAGCCTAGCTCGGCGCATAGTTGAGTCCTTAGAAAAGGCTCTTTACTCACATTCTCTCACCGTACTCAGGAGTAAAAGGAGTACCTGGCCGTTAACAGCGTTGTCTGTCCGGAAAAAAATTGTAGTATCGCCTGACAGGCGTCATGTCTCGTTCTACATGTTAGGTGTTGCTGTTGATCAGGGACCCCATGTTAAGCACCTTGAGGACATTTAGTGAATAGTGCGCTATATAAAAGCTCAGTTTTTTAATGATTAAAGGAGATTACCATTTGGTGAAGAGAAGCTTGGCGCCAAATATTCTCATATCATATCCTCATTTTCATTTATTCATTTTTGTTTTTTTTTTGTTTTTTTGTTTTTTTTTTTTTTTTTTAGGCAAAAGACGCCCTAGTATTATTTCAAGTTGATGAAAGTGATGAAAATTAAATTTATAGCCATACTTATCAGACTTGGGTTGCGTTTATTTGTTTTATTGAGGAGAATGAATATAGAATTTTAAGGTAGGTACTGAAAACCAACATTTCATTTTCATTTCTTTTTTCAGTTTAACTGACATTTGACTTTTAACCTGTTAACTGCTGTTCTCTGGAATGACACGTATTACAAATATGGCCATATTCTAATATCGAGTTTGGCATTCTGGGTGGGGTTCCCGAACCTCCAATAGTGAGCAGGGAGGTACTTGCTATGTCTTCTACACGCCCCCCCCCACCCCACTTTCCATCTATTTGATTTCCAATTGCCTTCTGTCTTTATCTTGGAATGAGATTACTTAGTTTTGTCCTGACCATGGCTGGGAGGGAAACCGTTGAATGTGTAGTTATAGTTTAGGGAGATGATTTTTTTTTCTTGTAAATCATCTCTCAATTATGTATTTTGTTTTGTTTTTTAAAATCATTTGAGTATACGTGTGTGTCTGTGTGTGTATTTATGATATTTATGAGTGTTGGTGGGTACTTGTAGGTACGAGAGTGTTCGATAATGTTGGTTAGAGCTAATATAAAAAGAAATAAAGTCACTCACATCGTATTTGCCGAGACAATTGTTTCTATGCCCTCCATGTCGCCAGTCGGCATTTGTCCGTAGTGTGCTTTTTTCTTTCGAGTGGTCGATGTTTATTTATTTGCGATCTTACATCCGTTGTGTTGTTGATTTGGCTGTGATTAGTGTTGCTAACATATATGTATACATATATCACTATATTAACACACACACACACACACACACACATATATATATATATATATATATATATATATATATATATATATATATATATATATATAAATCTAAAAATAGCTGCTATGATGTGTCCTGGTAACCAGTCTTAAACTAAATCTTAAAGTCCTGCCTCAGCAAATGACTAAAATTTGGCCAAACTTAGTCCGAAAGTGCCGTGATTTTAGTCTGGGACCTGCTTAGTCAGCTCACATGAAATCCGATTTTTTCAAGTCCTTGACCAAAGTCAGAGATGGTCAAACTAAGCGCTATTCCGTGTTCCTGTAAATGGTAAAGCTATGAGTTTGCGAAGGGTTTTGGTCAGCCTACAAGGTTACGAATGATATGATCAGGATATGAGTTTACAAAGGATACACGGCCAGATAACTATAAGTTTAGGAAGGCTACGGTCAGGCTATAAGTTTACAATAAATGCGATGGTCGGTCAATGAGTCTACGAAAGTGACAGCCAGCTCTATTATTGCACACAGGAAGGCATTAAGTGAGAAGTGACTTGCTCAAGGCCACATAGCGCGGCGGGGAGTCGAACTTCGTACATTTTAAGGTAAGAATAAGAATCTAAGAACGTACCGCTCGACCCCACTGCCTTTGTTACGTGTCTTGATCTTCAGGACAAATGAATTACCCGATTTAGATCAACATAATTTTGCCTTCATTTTTTTTTTTTTTTCCATTTAGGTCATTCCGACCTAGTACCAGACACCTTAGATTACATTTCACATAATTATCCATAAATAATTGATTATCGAAGCTTCAACTTAATATACGAAAACGGATAAAATGTACGTTTGGGTTTTTATCTTAACAACGCCACTACCACATTATCTCATTCGTCTGTAGTGTTTCATCCATCCTGTTTTGTTGATAAAGGGGAAACCCGAAACGTCAATTTTATCTGTTTTCGTATGTTAAATTGAAGCTTACGTTCAATTTCACATCGTTATTTATTTATTCGAGCTTAGAGCAGCAACATGTACATAATTATGACCGGGAGCTTGGAGCTTTTTTTTTTTTTTGACATTTCTTCACTGTGATCATGTTATATTTTCAGAGTTAGACTTATAATCGAAAAATAGCACATGAATACAATGAAACAAATGGGGGCGATCCATAATAAAGTTTTGGGCCAGCCTAGTCATCGCGCAGATGATTTGGTGCTCTCCAAGACTGGAGAATTCTCGACCAGTTCACTGTCGCACTCTGGATAGACGCGTATTTAAAAAATTGGCCAGAAAACTCGTCCTTCAAATATCGATCGATTGAAATGACCTTTATCTTGGCAAAAATTCTCAAACCTGGTACGTCTTTGTTATTGGTTTTAGCCAGCCATTTTTATGAGTTCTCACCAAATTTTATTCATCAGACTTACGGAGTTAATGGGAGCGATCTTTATTCATGTTTTCGTCCAACCGAGTCGTCAATCACGCGATTTGTTGCTGTCCAACGATTGGACATGTCTGAACAAATGTATACACGCTGCTTTGTTTATGAAAGTTGTAAACATTCCCATGTGTCAAGCTGAACACAATGACCAATCGTAATGTTAGATAGTTCAAAATCTGTGAACACTTTTCACTATGTAGGTCACTTTGAGCACATTTTGCAATGTGACCAATGACCTCGAGCACATAGAAAGTTAATATAGATCATGCCCGTTGTAAAACCAGGCTAGAATTGTGTTCCTAGCCTGGGCTTTTCCCCCGAATAGTTTCGTACATTTCCTCCTCACACGTGTTATTGATCCAGTTTCACGAACCCATAGGCATACCATAGCGTTCTCGTTGTTTTCAGCAATTTTGCCATCTGCTCATTGCTTTGTTTTCATAAAAACTGTCGCCACCATCACTGTGTCAAACTTCAAAATTCTATCGTAATCACCAATACAATCAGGGATACCTAACGATATTCACAAAATAATGTTACGATACCAAGGCAATGTTCCAAGATGATATCGCTACATTAACAAGTTAAATGGAATAAAATTTTGAGAATCATGTCGGACAAAGCCAAAATATATTATTATTAAGACATGTCAAAATTCCCCTTTTCTATTGATGACGTCATAGGTCAACGACCAAAGAGCGCACAATGTTAGAACTCATATCAATCAAAACTTGAGTAACTTCAGCACATGATATTATGGCAAAAAAAACGTTTTGATGAAATCTCTCGAATCAATCCTGAAATGTATCAACAACAACAACAACAACAACAATAATAATAATAATAATAATAATAATAATAATAATAATAATAATAATAATAATAATAATAATAATAATAATAATGATAATAATAATAATAATAATAATAATAATAATAATAATAATAATAAATAATAATAATAATAATGATAATAATAATAATAATAATAATAATAATAATAATAATAATAATAATAATAATAAACTAATAAACAAAAACAGTTTATTGGAGGGGGGGGGGGTCTTGTAGAAAAACGCAATCTCAATAAACTTGTTCAAAATTTATTTATCAACATAAGAGTCCGTTTGACTCTAAAAGATTTGAATAAATCAGTGTACATGAATGCGGCGAGGAATTTGAGGCCTTGATATATCCTCATAACATAGTAGTGCAACACCAGTTGAAGCTGCTGCCTTACAGGCCTGTAGGTTCGTTTCACTCTGAGTGGCGCAAAGTTGAGACCTATAATATAAAAGGCTCTTTACTCATATTCTCTCACCGTACTCAGGTGTAAAATGAGTAGCTACCTTACGGGCGTTGTCTCTGTCTAAAAGAGACCACCATCGAAGCCATCCACCACTCAAAAAAAAAAAAAAACGAAAACAAAATAAAACAAAGAACAACAAACAAAAAATAAAGAAAAAGAAAAAAAAGCAATGTCGAGCATCTTATCCGCATCTATTTTGAACTGCTCTCACGACTTCTTGATGTTCAATATAGGCACGATGCTTGATACCACTTCTTATTTTTTTTTTTTTTTATTTGTGTGTTTTTTTTTTTTAGAGTGGTGGATGGCTTCGATTGTAGAACGACCCTCCCAAGGCCTGGCGGAGTTGTCGTACCAGTAAGTTTGTGGATTTGAGCAATGCCTTCGTTATAATATAAGAGTTCACGAAAACTACGATTCGATCCCCCCGTCGCCGCGAAAAAAAAAATTATTCTCCATTGTCTTCTGGTACTTGTCTACTCGTTTCATTTCTTGCTATTATCTGTATCTGGTTGTATTTCAGCGGCGTCCTCATTGGGCGCGGGCCCATGTCAGTCAGGCCTTGGAATCGTTTAGGTGTGGTGCCATGATGACCAGTTCATCCAGCCATTCCATATCGAGATAGTTCTAATGAAGAAAGAATTTCTGTAGTTTTGTGTTCTTGTCGGTGGGATTTTGAAGCAGTTCGAATTGTTTGTGGCGTATCTCTCAATGGGGTTTTCGGTTATGTGGTTGTCAAAAGTGAGTGCTCGGATTTTTCTTTTGTTTGGTCGTGGCGTGAAAAAGGAGTCTGCCTTTATTGATTGTATTTGATCTGTTATAATCTTGAACATGAATGACAGACGGGTTTCTTTTCTTCTTTGTTGGAGGCTGATGAGGTTTCTTTCTTCTATCATTTTTGTCATGCATCCTGGGGTTCTGCTCTTATAGTTCCCAGTTATGAACCGGGCGCCTTGTCTCTGGACTCTCTCAAGTTTTTGAATATCCTCTTTCGGGTAGGGGTCCTAAGCAACTGCTCCGTATTCCAATTGTGATCTCACGTGCGAGGTAAGCGTTTTGTTTGCATGACGCTGGGGCGTGGCTAAGATTTCGGCGGAGAAAGGCGAGGGTGGAGCCTTTTGGGTTATTTTGTTAATGTGTTTCCCCCATTTCAAGTCTTTTGAGAAGGTGATGCCAAGGTATGGGTTATCGTCGACTTGTTTCAGGACGGTGTTGTTTAACTTGTAGGTCTCATTGTACTTTTAGCTGTGCCGAGGATGTAGCATTTGTTTGCGTTAAATTTCATCCCCAATCATTAGCCCACTGTTCGAGACTATTCAAGTCCTCTTGTAGCTTGATCGTTTGCAGATTTTATTGGTCGGTATATTAGACAGTCATCGGCGAATATCCTAATCTGAGATTTTACTCGTAGAGGTAGGTCATTGATGAAACAAAGAAATAGTATTGGTCCTAGCACCGTTCCCTGTGGTACTCCTGATATGACTGGACATTCATCCGTGACGTGCCGTCTAGGACTACTTTCATGGTACGTTTTGTGAGGAAATTACAAAGCCATGTGTGTAGAGAGCTACGAATTCCGTAATTTTCTAGTTTCTGCAGGGGTTTTTGGTGGGGCACAGTATCAAATGCTTTGGAAAAGTCGAGGATGCCGATGTCTGCCTGAGTGTTGGCATTCTGGAGTCTCAATAGGTCGTTTACAGTTATTAGGAGTTGGCTTTCACACGAGTATCCTTTGCGAAACCCGTGGTTCAGGTCAGTTAGGATGTCATTGTTCTCAAAGTGGTTCATCATGTTCTTACAGATTATATGCTCTAATAGTTTGGATATTACATATGTCAGTGAGATTGGACGGTAGTTCTCTGCTTTATTTTTGTTGTCTTTTTTAAATACAGGTGCGATGTTTGCCTTCAGCCAGTCATTAGGGAGCATCCCGGTGTCGACCGATTTTTGGAAAATTATGCATAATGAGGGGGCCAAACTCTCAGCACACTCCTTTAATATAAGTGTCTGCTCCATTCACTTTTCGTAATTATTATTCAGCCCCAATGTCGGAGCTTACTCAATCGTCTCTATGTTGTAAGTTCGTGTTGAGAATATTATGGCTATTAAGCTTTGCTGGTCGCTAACAGACTTTAGCGCCGTTTGTGTGTTGAACCCGTGACCCCAAAAAGTTGTGAAAGCAGTTCAAGATAGACACAATGCCCACATATATATATATATATATATATATATATATATATATATATATATATATATATGTATATATATATATATATATATATATATATATATATATATATATATATATATATATATATATATATATATATATATATATATTTGGAGTGGTAGATTGCTTCGATTGCGAGGAATTTGCTACCCTCTCACGGCCAGGCGGAGTTGTCGTTCCAGTAAGATCGTCGCGAATTTATAAAAATTCTTTATTGTCTTCTGGCACTTTTCTAATCACTTCATTTATCAACATAATAAGTGCCTGCTCATTCAATTAAATAACCCCAATCCCCTCTCTGTGGCATCAATCTTCCGGAAATTCTAATTAGCCTTCTCTCTCTCTCTCTCTCTCTCTCTCTCTCTCTCTCTCTCTCTCTCTCTCTCTCTCTCTCTCTCTCTCTCTCCGTGTCCCTTAACGCAGGATACGCCCCCTCTCCATTTTCTTGCATCCACATACAACACCCCAATACATCATTAACATTGTTTCCACATTTTGACAAAATGTGACTTTTTTTTTAGCCTTATATTTTTTAGTCTTGTTGTTTGTTTCCTGACGAAGGTCAAGGGCGAAACGTTTGTTGTGTATTGTCTCCTTTTATTTGAATTATAAATTGAGTAATAAATATTATTTACTCAATTTATTTTTATCTTTATCATAAGCCTACTGAATCATCTCCCTTGGATCTCTTGTGGCGGTTGCCCTGCAACTGCAACCTTGGGAAATTTTTTTCTTTTTTTTTTGAAAATGGAGTCGATATCGATATTATTTCCACCCTTTAGTGTCGGGTATGATACGAATTAGATGACATCCCGCATTTCATCATTATAGTAGTATTCAAGACAATCACACTCAATATACAGTTTTCGCTATGTTGTTTTCTTTATTGGATGCAGGATACGTTTCTTCCTTTCCCATTATTTTCACTGAAAAAGTATCGCCAACTTTATTTTCCCAGAGGATTGAATTCGAAACTCCGCCATTTTCTCTGTCTGTGATTCTAAAGATGGCGGTTTTCCTTGCTGGAAATCCTCGAAACGATGCATATTGATGCCAGCAGTTGATCTGTATTTCGATGTAAGTCTAACACATAATTATATAGAATTTTCCTTTCGCATCACAGTTTGCAATAAATTAATATGCTCTCATTTGGGGCTTTTCCAGTCCCTCAACTAAAGCGCCCTTCCTATGCAGTTTTAGCAGTTCGAGTGAATAAATTGAACTTCGGAGTCTACAAGACATCACTTTCTACTTAGAACAAGAACTATTTATTCGTAAACAAATAAAAGTAGTGAACTCAATTGAAGTATATCTTTTTGTCGAAAAAAATTCGACTGTCACGCTCACAATTTACAAGTTGTACCCTCTCTATCGCCATGATTGATAATTCTAAAGTTATCACCATCGTCGAAAGACCACGATCGCCTGAATCTGAGGACAATAGACTTATATATTTATATTTATATTGATGTCTCAGACAACAGTAAAAGACTGCTGTACTCTGTTTTCTTCTATCCATCACTAGCCTAATTAGTTATCTCCAATATATGCTTTGACTTTAACCCTAAACCCACAAACAGTGAATTAGGGTAAATATGGTTGGTTGTAGTTGTAGTTGTAGTAGTACTCTACAAAGGAGAAGTAAGAGTAAGAGTAAGAATAAGAAGACTAAAGATTTGTGGAGAAAAGGCGTAGAAGTAGAAGGTATATATTAATATTAGACCACACGAACCGACTAATGACTAATACCTAAAAGTGTAAGAATTTTTCGCACCAAATAATATTAGATTTAAATTAGTGGTTTTGTCAAAGGTTTGTGAGTTTTGTATGATAGTAAAATGTTACCCCAACCCTCAGAGGGGGAAAGAGAGAGAGAATCCTGCTATATTGATATATAGTATATAGGCTATGGGGATTTTAGGATTTTTTTTTCAGAAATTTTCCGCTGTTTTTGCAGTGTCAAACATTTTCCGATAAATGATAGTTTAGCTGAAAAAATCACCAGAATGTCTTGTGTCATGTTTTGATTCCTCTGCTCAACTACATGAATTTTGGTGACACTCCCATGTCCATGACATTAGTCTAGACACACTGGCGCCAAAGGTGAAAAGTGGCACAATACCCATGATCGCCTTGGATGAAAAGATGATCGAAAGGGAAGGGGATGGAGCAATTGGTGGTAGATATTTTTGTACCCTTTAGCCTGTATTCTTTTTTTTTTTTAATTATTTATTTATTTTTTGTTTTTGTTTTGAATTCAGTTGAATTCATTACTTATGTCTAATGACCAAAAATTAAAAAAACAATTCATAAAGTATTCTTGCAGAGTGGTTTCTCTCTCTCTCTCTCTCTCTCTCTCTCTCTCTCTCTCTCTCTCTCTCTCCCCTCTCTCTCTCTCCCTCTCTCTCTCTCTCTCTCTCTCTCTCTCTCTCTCTCTCTCTCTCTCTCTCTCTCTCTCTTTCATATTTTTCTCTTAACCAACCTTCTAACTTATTATGATGTTTATAAATAACTTGGTAATAGAGAGATAACATGTATCGGTAAATTAGGCTGATCAATTTATGAAATATGTTTTGCAATTGATTAAAGATTCTTATTTATAAGCTGCATAACCATAAGGTGCAGTAACATGCACTAGCTGAGTTTGTAATACTGATACAAAAACAAATACCTCCTTTTGACCAAAAGTTTATTATCATCTCTTTGATATAGTGGGTGGCACTAATTGATTAAAGATTCTTATTTATAAGCTGCATAACCATAAGGTGCAGTAACATGCACTAGCTGAGTTTGTAATACTGATACAAAAACAAATACCTCCTTTTGACCAAAAGTTTATTATCATCTCTTTGATATAGTGGGTGGCACTATATTGGCTATAGGCCTCTAAAATGTTTGATTGGAGATGACAATTCATTAAATTATATTTACGAAAAGTCAGGATGTCTCTTCTAATGATCAGAATATACATGTGCTTTAGAGGTAGTTAGTTATATATTACACAATGTTAAGTAACATTGAATAGCTATGTAATTTTGCATTAAATTTGGGCTTGACAAATGGCCTGTTAGATTTTCCTCCTTTTTGACAAATTGTCATTCTCATCACTGATAAAACAATGGATACATTTTTTTTACGCACTGAATTTTATGTGCTGGTTTATGTTCCGCTCAATTTGGCACTCTTAGTTACCTAGCGAATGTGTCTTTTTGTTTACATTCCAAGATTTTTCTTCAACAGAGAGGACATACGAAATATTTAGTCGTCAATCTGGATTTTTTACTAATGGATATTTATGCTTTTATTGTTGTTTGTTTTTGGCTGAAGAAGGTAATGAGCCTGAAACATTCCGTCTTTGTTATTTTGTTCTAATTATTTATGAGCTTTTATTCTTATTATTCCAGTTTGAATTCAGGTTGAAGGTTTTCACTGGCAAATATTCATAAACAAGATAGTATTTGGAAATGGAAGATGACACTAAGCCCGTTCAACCAACCTGTGTTGAAGTTGAAACAACTACAGATGAAAATGGAGAAGATGTTCAAGTGTACTATCTTGACGTACCAGACTCTGAAGATCCTCAAGTATTGGACATAAGTAATATCACAAATATACTGTCTCAAGAGGGTATTCAGGTAAATGTCAGGTGGTGTTGTATTTTTTTTTTTTTTTTTTTTTTTTTAGTAAGCACTTATTAGATACAAAAAAATGTTATACAGTCATCTTCGACTTCATCTTAATTCGATCTCAGTCCCATTGTGTGTGATCAAACTGAGCTATCGGGACCCCCTTTAAGCATAAAGGCTATGTGGTATTGTGGAATGACACTCGCTTTCGGTGCATAGTTGAGTCCTTGGAAAAGGCTCTTTACTCACATTCTCTCACTGTACTCAGTGTAAAATGAGTACCTGGCCGTTAACAGCGTTGTGTCTGTCCGAAAGATTTATAATAGCACCTAATAGGCGTCATGTCCCGTCCTACATGTTAAGTGTTGCTGTTGGCCAGGGACCCCTTGTACAGCGCTTTGAGCATGTTTAGTGGATATTGCGCTATATTAAAAAAAAGCTCAATATTGAGACCTTTTAAGATGCTGTAAAGACTATCAGGAAGGCAAAATATAATTTTTCTTTTCCTTTTAGGTTTGCTAGATTGACAGTTGTACTCAGTTTATAATCAAGAAGAACTATTTTGAAAGTTCCATTCTGAATCTGATGTTATAAGATGCAAAAAGCGTACGGTATGAGGCCATGAATGTAAATGTGTAGTAATGGTGGATGGTTAGGGGCTCATTTTAAGACTAATTGTCTGATGAAGGTCGTTGATGACTTGACCTGGCGATGGCAATGAATTCCATCCTCTAAATAATTCTTTTTATGGTAGTGTAGTGAAACAGGAAGAATTTTGGATTTTTTTTTGTTCTTTGTCTTAACAGTTTCCAATCAAAATTATTTGCAGTAATCTTTTCATAATAATATTCATGATTAAAAGAGTACTATGTCATTTGATTGTGATACTAAGCTGCTAGATGCTATGAACTGTAAAAGATAATGAATAAAATTGAACAGAACAAATTACCAAACACAGAATGTTTTAGGCTAAAAACCCTTCTTCAGCCAATGGTAAAAACGATATAAACATTGATACATCATTTAAGCGATGAATTAATGTGATGTATAAACGTTTTTATTGTTTTTGTTCTGAAGAACAGTTTTGAGCTCGAAATGTTCCGTGTTTGGTATTTTATTCTTCTTTGAAGCTGTTGTACTTATTTTTGTTCATAAGTTTTTACATGCTATATGATAGACCTGTAAATTCTCAGTCAATTAACTGAAATCAGTCAATTCGTCAAATTCAAATATTTTTAAAAAGGAAAGAAAGAAATGAAGAAGAAAGAAAGAAGTCATGAATCGTAGTCGAATGACCGTGAAGTAATTAGGAATGTTCCACAGCGCTACGCATAGCTCAAGGGGCGTTTATATTTACGATGGATATATTGCCACAGCTGAGCGACGCTTCTTAGAATTGCTGTGTCTGAACACACCCCAGTGTATTTTCACACAGCCTTCGTGAAATTATCTTTTCACTTTCCAAACTTGTTGTTATCCCAATGGTAGCCAATTTTAACTGAGCCGCCGAGTGATAAATTTCACTGTTTCGTCTAAGCCAAAATTGACCACATTTACTTGGCAGAACCTAAAAGTATTAAAAAGTTAAATGCGAATGCTGGAAGTGCGTTATGAAGACACATTCAAATCGAAAGTTATATGATTGCTACAAGCACATCTCGATTGCCTCATGTTGTATACAAACTGGGTGACCGTTTCTTCACTGATATGGGTACCTAATTATAAGAAACAATTGTAAGTAGCCTAATTAATTCCCTCGTAAATTAGTTTTCTGCCATTGTTTTGCTCAAGTGAGCTTGCTGTTTACTATTCATCTCGATTCTTTGGATTTTTCTGATACGATACGAAGAGTTTCAGTGAGGTTCAGTTTCAGTCTCAGTCTCAGTCAATTTTTATAGAGCTCATTTACAGGTCTATATATGATCCAAAAGGACAATAGCTTTCTAATATGCCGTGGGGGCCCAGAGTTGATACTGTGATGGTTTGTCTGTATTTTCATCCTGATTATTTATTTTTTAAAAATATCAATGACATTCTTTTTTTTTTTTTTTAAATTTTTTTTACAATAGATAGTCGAGACAGATGGTGGACTAACTGAACTCAGTGCAACTGATGCTCAATCTGCCAAGGAATTTCATCAAAATGTTATCTTAGAAGTGGAGGCTGATGGCACCATTTGCAGGGATCAGTTAGCTACTCAGTCCGCAGAAGCCTTACTGAATCTGGCCAAATCTCACCAGACTGGATCTTCAATCATTCTGGATATGAACAGCCAGACAGCAACCGATGGAGAATTAGTAGAGACGGAACAGGTTGGCAATGATTTTAGTCAAGAGGTCAATTTTTATGGAAAATGAGTTCTCATAAAAAATAATTCAATCAAACATTTTTCTACATGTTGATGAAATATATTGTAATCGAATTCTACTCCTAAAAATTTTTTTAAATATTTTTTTTATGAAGGTAATTATTATACGTAATATCAACTCTTGTCAACTTTGGAAGCGATTTTCTCAAAATTAGAGTTTCCCACCCTAACCCATGCATATGACCATAAATTCATGAAAAATCACCCGATTTGCTTCAAATAAAGATTAAAATGCTCAGGAGACATTGGGCTTTTGAAAAATGAAAAAACAAAACAAAAAAACAAAACCCGCAAAACAAAAATTTTCACCATGCGACTGATTATGTCTGGGATGCACACATTTGTATTTTTAAAGAATAAATATTTTCATAAAGCATTTACAACTTTGTATGAAATTGGGTACAGTGAAATCTTGATAAAGGCCACACTGCCTGACCTGAAAGATTGATTGACTTTATCCATTATCAGTAGAGCACAGTTAAATAAAGGACATACATTTTGGGACCCACAAGAGATGTTGACTTTAAGCCGAAGTTGAATTTAATAGCATTGACTTCATGTGGAATTTTATAACCATATTTAAATAATCTTCCATTTATTTATTAATTTTATTAATCATTGACACTGAAAACAGTTAAAGTGAAAGATTATGGGTGGGGTTCCTGGCCTCCCTTAGTGGGCAGGGAGGCACTTACTGTGTGTTTTATCCCCTTATATCTGTTTTCCAACATGCTTTCTGTCTTGTCTTGGGAGAGAAACAGTCAAATGTATAGATAGGTTTGGGAGATGATATATTTTTCCTTGTAAATCATCTCTCTGTTATGCACTGTATTATGTTTTGTTTACATATTATATATGATTTGTAAACATTTGAGTGTATTCCTCTTAGATGGGACCTGTGCTTGTGTCTGGATGAGACTTTTAGGTGATCTCAAACTAAGTACTTTGATATTGTGCTGTTTCCTATTTGAACCATTTCCCCTTTGTCTTCCCTTTTCTAGGGTGCTTTAATTGTAATTCTAGAACTTTTTACTTTCGCATTTTCCTCCTTTTTACTGGCGCTGATATGACCTAAATGGGGTGCAAGCGCTATAAAACCCTTACAAACAAATATAAAAACAAAAGCGAGAGATTGATGAACTGAATACAACTCAAAGTGTCACTTAATTTTGTCATTGCTATCAAGCCTTCAACAAGGCAAATCTACAATTACTGATGAGCAAAAGAGAATTACTAGTTAAATCTTTTTATGGCCAAAATTTTAAGAAGAAATCATGTAATTTCCATATCTCTTAACATTAGAATATATCAATTAATAAAATTAATGAAAATCAAAATCTGGCGCTGATATAACTAAATGTGTTGCAAGCGCCGTAAAACCCTTAAAAACAAAACGAAAATCAAAATCCCTTTTGCTATCCATAAAGAACATTTTTTTGGGTCTATCCTAATAATTGACTGAGATAATCCAAGTGTCAATGGCAGTACAGGGCCACATAGTGAGTAATAGGGTCAAAGTTCCTTGCTCAGGGAGAAAAATACGAATTACTGATAATAGGGTTTGAACCTTGGCTCCCTGATTGGAATTGCAATGCCTTATCCAAGTGTCAATGGCTGTACAGGGCCACATAGTGAGTAATAGGGTCGAAGTTCCTTGCTCAGGGAGAAAAATACGAATTACTGATAATAGGGTTTGAACCTTGGCTCCCTGATTGGAATTGCAATGCCTTATCCACTTGTCATATCATTCCCCCCCCCCCCCCCCCCCCCTCCCGGTTGTACACTCTGAACTGGACAATAATTTAAATAATATAATCTTTTCTCTGCTTGTCATGAGGAGGGAATTCCCTAACAATTAACACAACTGTGAAACTCATGAATAAGCTCCTTACCCGGATTATCCTCTAATGCTTAGTCAAACCAAATATTCCCAATTCAAAATACACAACCAAATCTCGTAAGTTCTGTTGTAAAGAATACATAATTTGTTTTGCGTTTTTCAGGGTTTTTTATTTTGTTTTTTTAACCTCGGCAAGTTTCATGTATTTAGCAGTTTCATGTATTTAGCAGTTCACTCACAGCATATGAAAATGTATATATTTGAAACCGCTTTATGTTCTAGTGGTCCATGTTAGGTATAACTCTCTAGAAAGGCTGGAATTCTATTTGCTTCATTTTTGTCTTCTGGTAATGACCCCCCTTGTTTTTTTTTTTGTTTTTTTTTCAATTAGAATTTATTAAAAGATTACAATTATAGATTTTGTGTTTATGATATTCACCATACACTTGATTCTTTCCAAAAGAAAAAAAAGTTTAAGGATTTGAAAAGGAATGTTCATTTGATTCAATATTATTGAAAAAAATACCCACAGCCAATCAATATAAGAATATGTATCCTTTTTTGTTATAATAAGCACAATCTTTTTGATTTTATTTCAGTATTTAAAAAGTGTTATTATTTTCATTTACTAAGATAACAGAACCCGTAACCGCTACCTATGTCTTGGATGAAACTGGAACAATGGTCCCCTTCTCTGAGTACAGGTGAGAACTGGTTTGGCTCGTGGTTTAAGACTACCATTAAATTAGGGTTGAAATCTTTAAAAAAAGAAAAAGTATATTTATCGTTTAAGTTCTCACTATATATGACAATAAGTTTTATGAAAATTATGCTTTGGTAATTAAATTTGGTTAATGTAATTTCAATTGTGAAATTTTAAGAAGAGAGGAAGCTACCCAGAAGCAACACAACCAACTGGACACCTATGACACCAATGGGCATCTCAAAACCGTGCTCAAAACAGCTCCCACAACGCACCGGCTGAAATCTAGAAAGCCTTTCCATGATTCCAAAATTGAAAATTTTGACCTAAACAAAGTATGGCCATAAGAATGGAACGAACCAAAACCACAAGGGGGTGATCTAATTGATGACCCAACAAAACAACCCAGGTTATAGAACACTGACAATTAAACTGGACAGTCGGCTACCGCATACGAGCAAGTTATGGTAGAACAGCCAACAACCTCTATAGACGGGGATATATTGCCTGCCCCAACAGCGATGCCGTCCACCACATGATACTGGATTGCCCTGATACCTCCATCCAAGGGGGATATCTTACAGTACACTGGGCAGAGGAGACTTTTATGGACTGGAGGTGAAAACTGCCATACGATGCTACTAATTTTGCATTTTATTCTCTCAATCATTCATTTTGTTTTGCCCTAAATGATAATTGACGCTTACTTAAATATCCTCAAAAAAGTTTTTCATTGAAAATTGACTAAGTTTGGAATATGATTTCCTGCTGTTTAGAGGTTATTTTCGTAATTTATATTAATGTGTATCTTATGTTAAAACAGTTTTTACCTGTTCTATTTAGGGAGAATTTGAATTAATCTCTGAAGGATGTTTTGCTGTCAATTTCTTTAGGACCATGGCCATGTCTCCAAATTTCCTTTTAATTTCATACCCATATCCTTGTATAATTATGTTTTTCAATATATAAATGAATTGCTTTGGTTTTCAGAGAGACTCATGGCTCCAGTCTACTGGAGGTTGAAGGACCAAGTGCTCAGGCTGTTGCAGCATGTGCTTGTTGGTGCGGGAAGGAGTTTTTCACTCAAGAAGAGTTGGAAAAACATCAGTTAGTCCACAGTGGTAAACGGAGGTAATGGTGATAGTAATAATTGGAAATGTGACATGTATTAAAGTCTAGTTTCTATGTATGTATGGATTTCTGTACTGTATAAATCTGTGTATGGGTGGATGGGTGGGTAGTTTGATGGATGATTGGTGTGAACAAGTGTATATTTGCATGGATTATTAACTCAATACATAAATGTGTTGGCTCTTTTCCTGAACTGTGGTAACTTACTTACTTATTTACTTAGGGCTTTCATTCCTCCAGGAGGTTAGGCCTTCAACGACGCTCCTCCACTGGACACAATTTTGGAGTTCAATCTCCACTTCCTTCCATCTTGTCCCTTTCTCCTTCCATTCAGCCACTGTGTTGCGCCTGCAGCTGCTACTTGGCCCTTCCCCTCTTTCATTTCTCCTGAAGACTCCACAGGAGAGTGGGTGTGGTTCCTACCTCCCATAGTGGGCAGGGAGGTACTTACTGTGCCTTCTATCCCCTTATATATGTTTTCCAACTTGCTTTCTGTCTTTGTCTTGGAATGAGATTACTCGATTTTGTCCTGGCCCTGGCCAGATACCCTGGCTGAGAGGGAAACAGTCAAATATATAGTTAGAATTTTGGGAGACGATATTTTTTTTTTTCTTGTAAATCATCTCTCTGTTACGCACTGTATTGTTTTTGTTTACATGTTATACAGGCTGTCCCAGAAGTCGCGGACCATGTAGATTTATATAAAAACAAATATGAATATCAATGAATATCAATTGCATTAATCAAAATCACAATAGATGCTCACATTGTTCACCTTCAGCCTGAATACATGCATCGATTCTCTTTATAAAACTATCTTTTACTCTAATGAGGGTTTCAGTGGTGATTTTTTGACAACTGTTATTACCGCATCTTTCAAATCATCAAGAGTGCGTGGACGATTCTTGTAAACTACAGATTTAAGATGTCCCCAAAGGAAATAGTCAAGAGGTGATAGATCTGGTGATCGGGGTGGCCACTCCACGGGACCTCTTCGCCCAATCCATCTTTCTGGAAAATTTTGATTCAGGTAGTCACGCACACAAATAGCAAAGTGTGATGGAGCTCCATCTTGCTGAAATATGAGGTTTTGTCGTCTGATTACAGGAAAATTTTCTAGGTATTCAAACAGGAAGGTCTGTAAAAGTTCTAAATAAGTTTCTCAGGTGACATTGCTAGTATAGAAAAAATAAGGACCAACGATTTCCTCCTCCCATATTCCAGCCCAGACCATTATCTTAGGGTTGGTCTGATGATGACCCTCCTCATGTCAGGTAGGATTTACTTCTGACCAATAGCGCATATTGTGACGGTTTACTTGCCCATTTAAATGAAAAATTGCTTCATCACTAAATAATATTGAAGAATCCAGGTGATTACACACCCATTCACAAAACTCTAATCGCCTATCTGTGTCATCGCCATGTAGAGCTTGTACAAGATGCACTTTGTACGGGTGAAATTTCTGTGTTTTAAGAATACGATGTACTGATGATTTGCTAATCGTAAGCTCCTGGCTTATTTTCCTTACTGATTTCTCGGGGCTTCTAGCAACATTCGCCAAAACCATAGTTGATGCTTCCTCATCAGTTGCACTCTTTCGTCGACCACATCTCTCACGGTCAGCAACTGAACCTGTTTCTTGGAAACGTTTGATCAAACGGCAGACAGTGGTATGGTTCAATGGTTTTTCTCGCTCGGGATGAGTGCGGTTGAATTCTTCAGCTACAGAGCGGTATGTAGCCCCATCTCTTCCAAACATAAAAATCAATTTAACTCTTTCTTGCATTGTTAATTTCTCGCCCATATCGAATAAAATCTGAAACAAAAAAAAAAAAAATATATATATGGTGCGCGACTTCTGGGACACCCTGTATATATGATTTATAAATATTTGAGTGTATTCCTCTTAGTGGGGACCTGTGCCGTGTCTGGATGAGACTTTAGGTGATCTCAAACTAAGTACTTTTACAGTGTGCTTTTGGAATCTACATCTGTTTCCTATTTGAACCGAGTGCGTTAATTGTCATTCTAGAACTTTTTAATAATCCCATTTCTCCCTTTTTACTGGTGCTGATATGACCTTAATGTTTTGCAAGCTCCGTAAAACCCTTAAATACAAAAACAAAACTCCACAGGAGTGCCTGGAGTGTTGGATACTGGCTTCCTAAAGTTGTGCCCAAATCCAGCCCCACTTCCACCATACCTGCCAAATCTCACGAATTTTAGACAAATTTCAGGGCCAATTACGAAAATACGAAATTTTATGGAAAATTAAGAATGTTTAAATCTCAGTTATACTTTAATAATAATGATAAGAACTACTACTACTACTATTACTACTACTACTACTACTATAATGATAAAAATAATAATAATAATGATGATGATGATAATATTAATATCTACAATAATAATAATGATGATGATAATAATAATAACAATAATAAACCATTTCTACAGGGCATGTAGGACTAATGTTGAAATGATCATCTCTGTCAAATTGTGGTTGTTCGTACACGATTTCATAAATTACTAATTTCCTTGTCAAATTACTAAAAATTGACCTAAAAATTACTAAATTTGAAGTTTTCAATTTGGCGGGTCTGTTCCCCCATCAGATCTGCTCCTTGACTATGTCTGTCCTGCATGTTGCCACAGCTCTTCATTTGTTATTGTCTTTGGCCACCTTATTTTATAAGTCCACCCCAGAAATATCTGTGTTCTTGAGCATTGCTGTTTTTCGTTCTTCATGTTTCAGATCCACAAGTCAGAACTAAGTTTACATTTTGGTGAACCGGAAACAAATTATGCATTTTATTCCTTCTCTTCAGGTTGCGTGGCTCTGCCCAGCTCAAGTGTGAGCTTTGCAGCCAGATATTCAACACATCCTCTAAGCTAGCTAGTCATCACCGTGTGGCTCATCCAGATGGTATGCCTTGGGAGTGTCCTGTCTGCTTCAGAAGGTTCTCCAAAAAGCTTGGTCTCAAGGTCCACCTTCGGGCCCACTCAGGTCTCAAGCAGCACAAGTGTTCTTATTGTGACAGGTAGGAAGGAGTGAGAAGTTTGTTTGAAGACATATATAACAATAATAAAAAAAAGGATAGGAGCTTCTAATTAATTTAGGAAGACAGATGATGTTATCATTTCGGGCTTCCTGTTTGTCAACAAAACATGATGATTGAGACACCTAAGGTGTATGATTAATTGTGTTTTGTTGATAAAAGGGAAAACCAGAAATGTCTTGTTTCATCTTTCAAGCCTCTATTCCACTTAATTTCTTTCTATATAATTCAAGTAGGAAATACAATTTCAGTGCAATTGAAGAGCAGTTTCCTAAACTCACTATCTCAATTTTTTCTCCCCTTTGGGATATGAAGGCTTATTTCCCATAAAATTTCTCTTTGAACCTATTATTTTGTTGTGATCAAAGCTCCATTGGACATCAATTTTAGGAAATTCTTATGTTAATAGAAACTTAAAACAATTTACATTTCAATTTAGCTCATGGGTGGAACCCTTCAAAAAGCAAATGAATCGAATAGGCAAACCACGCTTTCTTCAATACCGTGCAGATTGTTTGACGTTATCATTTCTTATTAATTAGAACAATTTTTTTTTTTACTTTAGTTTTTATAAAGCACAATATCCAATAATCGTGCTCAAAGAACTTTTCAAGGGGTCCCCAGCCAACAGCAACATTTAACATGAAGGACGAGACATTTTGCCTGTAAGGTGATATCACTAATTTAAAAAAAAATTTTTTTGACAGAGACAACGCTGCTATTGACCAGGTACTCATTTTACATCTGAGTACGGTGAGATTATGCGAGTAAAGAGCCTTTCCCAAGGACTTAACTATGCACCATTTAGAGTGGTACTTGAATCCTTGACCTACTAGTCCAAAGGCGTTTATTGCTTTCAGTTTAGTTCGCCAGGTAAATCTAGCCAGTCTAGTGATGATGAGTCATAGCTTTACACTGAGAGAGGGAGACAATTTTTTCGCCGTTTTGATCGATTTTTTCTGAATTTCAAACTAATGTAGTATTGCCGTTATTAAGTGTAGCAAAATATTTTTATACTACCGAACAGTTTATTAACAGAGTTTTTATTGATTATTTAATCATAATTATGATGGTGTTAAAAAGCAAGAGGGATAACCCATGAAATTGATACATAAATTTAAGTGAATTAAAATTTTTAAGAGAACATTGTAACATGTTCAACACTTTAGATTTTAAAACAAAAGTAATGGAAATGATGTTGAATATCGTAAAATGTAGACATATAAATTTTATACCAGTAGATTGAGGCTTTTTTGAGATATCAGTTCACCTGTACGTAAAAGTAAGGATTTTGAGTAAGGTAAAACTGAAATCCAATCACAGCATTGTCTCAATAGAATTTTTTTTAATAAACCAGAAACATAGTCAAATGTGATTCACTTATTTCTATCCCAGAATCAACGAATTATAAGAATTCCATTAAAAATTGTTATATAAGGACATTCATTTAAAGACAATCAAAACCATTAAGAAAATCTTAGAGAGTTCTTATAATTTTCATAACCTTATTTTTGAGATATCCATGCCCATTACTTTTTTTTATGTACTTGTCTTGCACCTCTTTTAATTTGTGTGCCATATAGACTGCATATAGCACATCACTGGTGAAAGATAAGGATCATATTCACCTCATTAAGTATTGTTTCTTGTTCAGAGTTTTCTCACAGAACCAAAGGTATCAATACCTGCATCGCATTTCTATAAATTATGTATCAGTGAGATACATTTCTCGCAAATTGAAATATTTAAATATATCAGAATTTCACGTTTATATTTATAGTCAATTGTAGATAAAGTCTGGAGTGTTTTAATCCTCTCAGCACGGCTCTGTACTCTTTCACAACAAATTCGACATATTTCATTTGTACTGGTGTGATGACCGTCTTTAGTGTGTCTCTCCATGACCTGAACAGAACTTAAATAAGTAAATTTAAGAAATATCTAAAATTTCCGCTTAAATTCAATGAAATGAAATTAAATAAATGTCTCTTATCATCACTATCTACTTTTATTATTGGGTTTCTAAAATATAATGAAATATTCTCCTCTTTGTTGGTAACAAAAATAATTATTGAGATTCCTTTCCACACCCTCTATTTTTAAATCCCTGAATCTACATAATAAAGTATATATCATATGAAAGATAATTTTATCTACTTTTCTCTGATCCCTCACACTTGATGGTAAAAAGTGTTGGTTTGATATTTTGAATTTTTAAATATTTCTTAAACTTATAATTTTAATATTTATTTCATAAAAAACTCTGATTATTCAAAAGAGCAAAACACAAACTTATAATTTAATGATGTAAACAAAAATAATTGCGTCTTGTAGAGGAAAAGCTGGTCTTTGAATCCATATATGTTTGAAAATTATGAAAAAGATGCTGCGTCCACAATGGGCTGAGAAATTTGAGTATTTTGATGAAATTTCTTCTACTCTCTGCCTGAGAGAAATTCAAAGCGATGAGATTTACCTGCAGACATAATTTATTGCCAATGCACCCCGTCTTGACAGCTGTTATCACTGTGGCTGACGGTGGATTGTTTACATTACTTGACGGTAGTCAGTGAGGGAAGAAGTAACTAAAGTGAAAGTTTGGGCCCTATTTAAACGGCTGTGTGTCATAACACAAGGCCGCATTGACAATCTCCCAAAGGTCTATAATTTAGTCACTGATACAGCCTGAATGTGTTAAAATCTTATGAAAAATATAGCAAATGATAAAGAAGTGAAACTTTGGTGATGTTCATAGTTTCTTCCATGTTCAATTCATGACCACATTAGAAAATATTGGCGTGGACAATTTATAAAGAAAGATTGTTTCGTCATGTGATGATGATGGTTATACAGATGCTAATTATAATTAGAAAAGTAGTAGCACTGGTATAAGATAAAATTTGAAAAGAAAATATAATTTGTATAATGGTGACAAAATGTGATTTTCACTTTGTATTCTTTCTTTCTTTTATCAAGGAGCTTTTCTTACAAAAATGCCTTGCTTCGCCATATCCGTCTGCACACAAAAGACAAACCTTACAAGTGCACCATCTGTGGAGAAGCATTTGCTCATATGTGGGCCATGAGGAGACACAGGTGAGTGAAAAGTTTATTCAAAGTGTTAAAATCATGGGTGTAAATTAACTACCTATTGACACAGGTACCTTCTTGCTTACTTACTTAGTCACTCACTCACTCATTTTACTCATTCACTCACTGACTCAATCACTTACTCATCTACTTACATACTTTGTTCTGGGCAGTTTTTTTTCAAATTTCTGCCACCTTAGGCATAATTTTCTCTTATCATATATACTTTTCTATTCACCAACTGTTCCTCTGTCTTTTACTTTGGGGAAAATTTTCCATTGTTCTGAGGTTTTTGTCAGTTGAATGGAACTGAAAATAGTTTGATGACTTGCTGATTTAACTCACTGAATACCGATCCTGCACATGTGGGAATAGCAATTAGCTTACGTTTACTGATCCCACACCCCCTTCTGTCTGTACTTTACTATTTTTTATAGCAGTTGTTATTCCCACTACTTGTTTGGAATTGATCTCATACATTTGCACATGACCTTCGTAAGTTTTTGTGTAGTTGACTAGTAAGGGACGTCACTCCAGCAGACAAGAATCACTGTTTACATAAATGATGGCGTGAAACAGAAAATGAATCAGATCGAATATGCTCCACTTTTTAGACAAATCTGGTACTGACATACTGACACTGGTTCAGATTCAGTATCCATGCATACTCAATAGAAATGGATTACCAAAGCTTAATTTTTATTATTGTTATTATTATTATTATTATTACTGTAATAGTAATAATAATAATAATAATAATAATAATAATAATAATAATACTAATAATAATAATGATAATAATAGTGTAAATAGTAATAATAATAATAATTATTATTACAATGATACTTATGAGGATGATTATGATAATAATCCTACCACTAGTACCGATGTATCTTTATTTGTTCAATTTTTTTCAGAGCATCCCATAAGCCCAAGCACTTATATCAATGTGACATCTGCTCCAAAACATTCAAGCAGAAGACCACCCTGTACATCCACGCAAGGATTCACACTGGACAAAGGCCTTACTCTTGTGAAATCTGTCGTAAATCATTTACCCTCAAATGTATGTATGTCTCATTGGAACAAAAGAGATAGAATAATTTGAATGCTGTCTTATGCTTTCTGACACTACAACGAGTTTTTAAACTGTGGACTTTAGATTTAGCTCTTTCTGCAATGCTGTTTGTGGTTGGCTTGCTTATTTAATCAAACTGTGTCTCTGTAGAAATGAGAAAACAATGTATAGCTTGTTGAAACACTGACAAATGTGTTGATTGTATTGTTCTCAACACCACGCTAATCTATCAAATGATGAAAGAAAAGTCTGTTCCAAACCAATTTTCTCAGGTCCTTATTTACTTAACATAGAAAGAAGCTATGAAGTGGAACTGCAACTTGCATATGGAATTGAAACAATCAATGGTTTGGCCTAATGCCTTCTTTAAAGGGCCCACCATCGTTTGTTTTTCATTGTTTCAATGTGTGTGTCACATTTAGTCTTTATTTCTCCATTACATCTTTACTGGCCCTCTTAGGCACCCTTACTTTTTTTTTTTAGTTCCCTCTCAACCTACCTGCTCTGAAAAAAAAAAAAGAAAAAGGTGTTTTGTTCATTAATTAAACAAGTAAATGAAAAATCATTGAGTAAAAGGAAAATAATGATCTCTATTTTAGTTTTCCTACACATGGGTACAGTTTTCCCCTATCATCACACACACATATCATGCCTTGTAAATTAATCATAATAATCATAAAAGGAATAATAATAATAATAATCATAATTATAATAATAGTGATAATAATCATAATAATAATAACAATAATAAAAAGGGGATTCCGAAACCATACTATAATAATAACAATCATAATCATAATAGTAATAATAATCATCATCATAATAATAATAATAGTAGTAGTCGGCTATGTGGTCTAGTGGTATGACACTCGCTTTCGCATCGGATGGTCCTGGGATTGAGCCTCGCTCGGTGCATACTTTAGTCCTTGGAAAAGACTCTTTACTCACATTCTCCCATCGTACTCAGGTGTACAATGAGTACCTGGCCATTTACAGCGTTGTCTCTGTCCCAAAAAAATTGTAACATCGCCTAACAGGCGTATGTCCCGTCCTTAATGTTAAATGTTGTTGGCCAGGGACCCATTGTAAAGTGCATTGAACACATTTAGTGGATATTGCGCTATATAAAAGCTCAATTGTTTTTCTTCTTTAATAGTAATAATAATAACAATTATTATACTAACAATAAAAATAATAATACATGACACATTTGTATTGAGTCTTACCCTGATTTCAACAGGCTCTAAGTGCTTTACATTCATAAAATATATAAATAAATACACTGAAAAATAATAATGTAGAACCCTGCAATTTCAAAACATTTACGATGCGAATAGATGACACATGTTACATATTATTAGGTATAACTTAATTTACAAAATAGAAATCATGAGACAAAGTAAGTTTTCAATTTCGATTCGAAAGTTGATGAGTCAGCACTTCTTATTCGTGATTCAATCAGTTTATATATCCTTTCTTGAAATTGAATTGCTGCTGAGGGTCATAAGAGTTCATCTTAATTTTATAAGTACAAGCCGAAATAGAAAAATAGTCTTGCATTTACTTTCAGGATACAATACTTGTGTATTATAAAATCCCGTATTTTCCTTATGATCAAATATCAATGCGTGTATGAACAGATTAAAAATTAGCTTATTCTTGATAAATGAAAAACGGTAGTTTCACAATATGTCAACATCAATTTTCATTTATTTTTAAAAACTATGGAAGACAATAGTTTTTATCTGGGAGGTTTGTTTGTTTTTTTTTTAATGTTGGGATGGATGACTTATGCAAAAAAAGATTCAAAAATTGCATCACAATAAGAGTGGAAATGGCTTATCAATGAATCGAAAAAGTGTGGACGACGTTTATACAAAGCTCGTTTTCCCAATTTTCGACATCAATTTTCAGTCGTTTTCTAAAAATGTGGGAAAAAAACATAGTTTGTATTTTTTTTATCTTTTATTTTGTTTTTTCGCTTATTAAAATTTTTTTTTTTTTGTTTGTTTAGGATGACTTATGAAAAAAGATTCCCAATTTGACTGTCTAACATCAAGATAACTGCGGAAAAGTTTCTCAAAGGCTTTTTAACGTTTGGGCAAAGTTTATAATTTGTCCACCCTTTTTTGACACTTTAATTGGCATAGCTGCTACAGCTTTGATGACAGACCCTCAGTTGTGGTCAGAGAAACTTGTGCGACTATGTGGTCTTGTGGTATGACACTTGCTTTTGGATTGGAATGTCCTGATTTCGAGCCTCACTTGGCACATAGTTGAGTCCTTGGAAAAGGCTCTTTACTCACATTCTCTCACCGTACTTGGGTTTTAAATGATTACCTGGCCGTTAACAGTATTTTCTCTATCAGAATAAATTGTAATATTGCCTAACAGGTGTCATGTCTCCTTCTGTATGTTACATGGTGTTGCTGTTGGTCGGGGACCCTTTGTAAAGCGCTTTGAGCATGTTTAGTTGATATTGCCCAATATAAAAGCTCACATTATTCTTTTTTTTTTTTTTTTTTAAACTAAATAATTCCCTCAGGTTTTCATAAATAAATATTCTAAAATTGACCTCTTTTTTTTTTGTTGCAAATGTCATGAAAATGCCTTTTATTGCACAGCCTCATTTAAATGAATACGAAAGTTGTATAATCAGAGAAACAATTTATTTCCTAATTCCAGCATCTCTGAACCAACATCTACGCATTCACACTGGAGAGAGACCCAAGGTGTGCCCCATTTGTCAAAAAGCTTTTCGTCAAACAAGCACCTTGAGGAGTCATATGAATCTGCACAATCATGTCAAGCCGCACAAATGTCGCTACTGCAAGCAACGGTTTAGCACTCAGGAAGAAGCCAAAGAGCATGAGAGAATTCACATGAGCAACAAGTCTTGGCAGTGTGATGAATGTGGCATGAGGTTTGTTGATTATGATGAGGATTGCTTAATCCTCTCCTTACCAACCGCATCAAAATCGTCACATTTGTTATGACACATTCTACCTTTTTCTTATTCAGATTTATTTTGTACATCACAAACTTTGAAGAATGATCTTTGTTTAATTAATAAGAACATAAAGTTCTTTTGTAGAGAGCTTGTTTGAGTTTAAAAAAATCTATTTTTCTGCTGGGTAAGCCTGCTTTTTTTTTTGAAAAATGCAGAAAATGATCAGTAAAGAGAGACTTAATCTTGATTTTTTTTTTAAAAAGAGTAATTCAATTTTGCATTTGTTGTTTCTGCTATAGTTGAGATATGTTGAGACCATTAATTAAAAATGATAAAATATTAATTTTTTAATTTTTTTTTTTTCCAAATTGATAATTTATATTGTAAAGTGCTCAGAGCTTGTGTTTTACATGGGAATGAGCGCTGAATAAATGTGTATCATTATTGTTATTATTATTATAATTTGCCAGATACAGCAGGAAGACAAAAATACAATCAGGCTGCTAAAATTTGAGATGAAATCCTAGACCATTTTCGTCCTATATTAATTTACTTACTGATTTCAACAATGTCACTTTCTCATTTAGGAAACATTTCAAATGCCATTTATTTTTTCACTCAGAGTTACTCAATCATTTTGTGAGTTCTATTCCCTTTGGGTTTTTTTTTTTTTCAAGGAGGATGTCGGATTTAGTGTCCTTCTGAATATCAATCATTATTTACTTGTGCACCATCCGTTCTTATCCAAGCAAAAAGGCTGGATTTGTCAACCTAAAAAGTAATAAGCAAAAATGAATACAGAAAACGGTAGGGGCTGCCTGAAGCTGGTGATAGTGAAAATACTAACGAAAGAGTGAAAATGGAGAGGCTGAGTATGGGAACAAAACAGACAATGGACGTTTCAGGCACAAACCTTTCATCAGCACAACAATACACAAATAAACTTGGAAAACAAATAAAATAAAATGCAAAATAACTAGTATCGTCTGTACTCAATGGTGGTTGATTTTTTGACACAAGCAATAAGTCATAAAGCCAGCTTTGCTCATGCCATGGATAGGAAATAAATGGCACATCAACTTCAGCATAGAGAAATTTTTAGCATAGAATAGAATATTTTAGGCTTTTTTTTTTGTCTTTGCTTGGGGCCATCCTTCCTTATTTATTTTATTTGTATTGTATTTAATTAATTACATTTTTTTTTCTATTCTTTTAGGTTTAGAAACCAGTCACTGTTAGCTCGCCATGTTCGTAAACACACCAATGAACGTCCTTTCCAATGTAAGATTTGTGGCAAAAGCTTCACCCAGTCAGGTTCCTTGCAGAGTCATATGAGAACTCACACCAAAGAAAAACCGTACCAGTGTCGACTTTGTCCAAAGGTTTGTTATGACCATTTATATCTTTTCATCGAATGTTTCCAATCTTGCTTTGCTAAATTGAAAGTTTGATGGGCCTAAATAGACTAAAGAGGCAGCTCAGTTGGTAGAAAGCTCACTTCACACGCAAAAGGAACCAGTATCAATCCCATGTGCATTTGAGATTTTTTTCTGGCCCCATCTATCCACCCAACTGTGATTATTAGCAGGGTCTGTAAGATCTCTTGGAAAGTACTTTGCGATAGACTAGCATCTTATCCAAAGGATAGCAAGCAAATGCTAATGTCCATTTCATGCTATACTATAGAAACCGGGATAAACTCCGGCTTTTGGATCTCATGGCTCTGAATGACTATTTTTAAACAGACAAACCTTAACGGTAGCAAAATTGAAATAATCTTTATCATTGGACCAGCTTTTCTTAAAAATTTAAACTGTGAATCAATGATTTTAGGAAAATACTGTAATGGAAACTATTGTTGTTCGAAATTTGGTTGCATTAATTGATTCAGATCTGACTTTCTTACCAGCCACATAATCCTGTTGTAAGGTCAATGTATATGGAAATGAGACATTTAGACGTTAGATATCTCATTACAACAGATTTCTCGGCCTTGTTAGTTAATTCATTCATCCACTGTGGGGTCTTTTGACCTCCCATAATGGGCAAGAGGTCACTTGCTGTCTTCTATACCCCTATTTCTTTTGGGGTTTTTTTTTTTAGTGCCTTCTGTCTTTGTATTGAATTGGGATCACTTGGTTTTGTCCTGACCCTTGCCAGAGTCTTTAGCCGAGAGGGAAACAGTCAAATGTGTAGTATTAGTTTTGGGAGATGATATTATTTTCCTTGTCTCTGTTATTGTGTTTTTTATTTTGAATATATTAATGGGTTGTAAACATTTGAGTGTATTCCTTATTAGTGGCATCCTGTGATTATGTCTGAATGAGACTTTTAGGTCTATTTCCAACTAAGTACACTGATAGTGTGCTCTTGGAATCTACATCTGTTCCTTATTTGAATCATTCCCTTTTATCTTATTTAGACCTGTGTAATTGTAAATCTAGAATCCCATTTTCTTGCTTTTTACTGGCGCTGAAATGATCTAAATGTGTTGAAAGCGCGGTAAGATCCTTAAAAACATAACACAAACAATCCACTCATCCTATCAAAGCTAGATTATTGGATATTCTTTCATGGCTAAAATTAATGTAGATAAGATAAAATCCCTTCAGTAGCCCAGAACGATGCTGCAAGGCTTGTTTTTAGTCTGCATCAGTTTTGTCAGGGGAACTCCATAGACTACCTCTCGAGAGACAATGGAATACAAGATCTGTTAAATTGTTTTTAAATTGCTGCACTCATGACTTGTATACATCAATAGAATGCTTTAATTCTACATCCCCACCAGAAACTTACAATCATATTCTGATAATCACATTTTGGTGAAGCCAAAATTAACTTGTAAAATCGGCAAGCAATCATTTGAATATTCGGCACCCCCTTTTCTGGAACTCCTTTCCAAGACATATCGGAGGCATTGATAATGCAGAATTCTTTTTTTTAAAAACATCTCAATTTAACATTGTATAATTAAGTTGCTTAGCTTTATGTTGTATGTTCCGAGTGAGTGATGTTTCATTACAGTTAAGTTTCTTAATTAAGATACAGGGTAAGGCACTATTTAAAAACGGTGTATTATCATTGTTATTATTATTATTACTACTATTATTATTATTATTATTATTATTATTATTATGATTATTATTATTATTATTATTATTATTATTATTATTATTATTATTATTATTATTGTTATTATTATTATTAAACCTATAACATGAAAAAATGTTTACATTATTGGAAGTTTGCCAACTTTGGCTCCAAAAGTGCTTTGTCATTACGGTATATTTTTCATTTATAGAGTTCACTCTTAGGTAAACGATAGTGATCTGTAGTCAATTTTTATACTAAAACTTGATTTATCAAAATGCTTTAATCGAACTTTAAATTTAAAAAAAAAATCTTCTTGAAATTTTATTGAACTTAAGGCCTTAGTAGATGTTCCTATCTCTATGTATGAGAAAAAAATAAAGGATGTCTTGACAGACTTGGCCAAGGGGTCACGATAGTTCATCAATTGGTAGAGCACTCACTCCACAATCAAAGGGACCGAGATTGATCCCGGGTGCAGTCTGAGATTTTTTCTGACCCCCCTGTCCACCCAGCAGTGATTGGGTATCTGGATCTGTTAGATCTGGTGGAAAGTACTTTACGATAGACTAGTGTCCTATCCAAAGGGTAGTAAGCAATTGCTATCATCCATTTCACGCTACAGAAACCGGGATAAACTCCAGCTCCGTGGGCCTAATGACTCTGAAGGACTGGGTGGGGTTCCTGACCTCCCATAGTGGGCAGGGAGGTACTTACAGTGTCTTCTATCCCCCTATCTATCCTATATCTGTTTTCCAACTTGCTTCTGTCTTTGTCTTGGAATGAGATTATTTCATTTTGTGCTGGCCCTGGCTGAGAAGGAAGCAGTCAAATATAAAGTTGTTAGTTTTGGGAGATGATATTTTTTTCCTTGTAAATCATCTCTCTGTTATGTATTGTTATATTTGTTGTTTTGAATTTATAATGTAAGCATTTTGAGTGGATTCCTCTTAGTAGAGATCTGTACTGGTGTCTGGATGAGAGTTTTAGGTGGTCTCAAACTAAGTACATCGATGGAATGCTCTTGGAATCTACACCAATTCCATATTTGTAACATTCCCCTTTGTCTTACCTTTTCTTGGGTGCTTTAATTGTAATTCTAGAACTTTTTACTATCCCATATTCTCCGTTTTTACTGGCGCTGATACGACCTTAATGTGTTGCAAATACTGTAAACCCCTTGAAAACAAAAACAAACAAACGACTCTGAAGGACAAGAGACAGGCTTGGCCAAGGTGGGATCTCTGCTATTGTGCGGCTATGCGGTTTTGTCGTATGACACTCGCTTTCGGATCGGAAGGTCCTGGGTTCGAGCCTCGCTTGGCGCATAGTTGAGTCCTTGGAAAAGACTTCTTTACTCACATTCTGTCACTGTACTCGGGTGTTAAAAAAATGAGTACCTGGTCGTTAACAGCATTGTGTCTGTCGGTAAAAAAAATTGCATTTTCACCTAACACTAACAGGCATCATGTCTTGTTCTTTCTGTTACCTGTTGCTGTTGGTCAGGGACCCTTTGTAAAGCCCTTTGAGCAAATTTAGTGGATATTGCGCGATATAAATACTCAACTTAAAAAAAAACTTCTGATATATGTCTGTTTTCTGCTTATGTAATATCTGTTTTTCTACCTTTTAGAGAACAGGATTATTGTTGATTTCTGATAACATGTGTATTTTTTCCCTTCACAGACTTACACTACAAGCGGTACACTTTTGCTTCACATTCGAAAAGCTCACAATTTGGATGCCAAATCAGTGAAAGATGTCTTTCCGAATACTCATCTTGTCGAGGACCAGAAAGTATTCACTATTCCGACACCACTGCGGAGCAGCACCACCATGAACACCAGTGTTGGCAGTGGTGATGACGGCAACGATAGTGGCCTGTCTGAAGTTTTGGGCAAAGAAGGGTTAGTCTTTGAGGAAGTTATGGAAGGCTCTCAGGTGGATGGAGGTCTGACCTCAGAGGAGACTGACATTATAATCCAGCGGATCAACCCTCTTTCGAAGGATTCATCTGGGCAGCTCATTGCTAAAGAAGAAGGTCAAAAAATGTCGTCTGAAAACGATGAAATGGAAGGGCTAGAGAGAAGTAAGAGAGATTTGGTGGATGTATCTGATGGGCAAATTAAGCAACATGGTGTTAATAAAAACGTGAATGTAAAAGACATTGTGCGGAAGAGACAGATAAGGACAGCCGCTTTCACTCTGATGAATGTTGATTCTGGCCATTATAAACTTATTGACACAGAGAAGGAGAACTCTCTGTATGCTCAAGCTAGACAGGAAGCTGCTTTGGGACTTGCAGAATTGTCATTAGTCGGCGGTGTTGTGGTGTCTGAGAAAAAATCTGGAACAGCCTACAGGACTTTATCTAAAGGCCAGTCGGTTATAGAATCGTCTGATGACCCGTCGGTGACAAAAATAATTCTATCAAAAGAAGGCGGAGTCATGAACAGTCAGGACCCTCACCAATGTCCGGATTGTAAACGGTGAGTAGCTTTTGTCGGACAGCATTATCTGATAGGAGATTTCAATTCTTTTTTTTTTTTTTTTGCAAAAATAAAAAATAAAATACTGTCTGGGTGAGTGTGTGCATTTTTAAAGGGAGGTTTTCTTTGGCTGATGGGGAAATCCTATTATGTTTTAATTCTTATGTACTTATTTATTGTGTCTGATGGAATTCGAATTGCTTGTAATAATATTAAAAATATAATGAATTTATGTTCCAATCACAATTTCTCACTGAGCTTTACATTACACATCATATATCATGCACCTGCATGAATTACAGTACTTTGTGGAATTGATATCTCTCTTTGAGGAAGTTATGGAAGGCTCTCAGGTGGATGGAGGTCTGACCTCAGAGGAGACTGACATTATAATCCAGCGGATCAACCCTCTTTCGAAGGCCGTCTATTTTAAATTATTTCTATGTAATAATTGAATGGGTTTGTTCTCCAATATGGTATGTAATTGAATTTGAAATTGCATGTGTGTTAGAACCAGTAAACGAGTATGAGTACTTTCGAAAATTGTCAACCAAACAACAAATTGCCTTTTTGATATCATATTATTATTATTATTATTATTATTATTATTATTATTATTACTTTAGTGATCTCGGAATATCCTTTTGTTCCCTATTTAAACCATTCCCCTTCCTCGTAATTTTTCTTAGGGTGCTTTTTATTGTAAATCTATAATTCTTTGACTATTCCATTTTCTACCTTTTTATTGGTGCTGATATGACCTCAAAGTGTTGCAAGCACTGTGAAACTCTTAAAATCATAAAGCTTGTCAATGCCTGTCTGAGGACATGATTTTTTTTTTAGATTTCTTTCTACGACGGATAATTTTGAAATACTTTTTTCTCATTATTATGATAAAACTTATTGCTAGACTGTGCATTAGATTTGATTGAGTGATTTGTAAGAATGTAAGAAGTCCATATTCTTTACCCAAAAACCCCCAAAAAACTAGAGGACTTTTTGTTTGTAGTATGCAGGACTGGATGGATCTGTGGTAAAACCTCAATGTGTCATTTGACACAAAAAATTTTTGTGTGCTTTGTTTGACTGCATGGTCTTGTTTATAACTTAACAAGGGATTGTTTATTGTTTTATTTTCAGCATCTTTGGAAGAAAGAGCATCATGGTGGAACATCGCCGCATTCATACTGATGAAAAACCTTACAAGTGTGATTTTTGCCCTGGTGAATTTAGGCAGAGTGCTCAGCTGACATGTCACATTCTCAATAAACATACTAAGGTACATGTTTATACTGTACAAGTGCACATGTTGTATATATATATATATATATATATATATATATATATATATATACACAGTAGAATTACTTTAAACCGAAATTTTGGGGACCTTCTAAACCATTTCGGTTTAAAGCAAGTTCCCGTTTTGCGATGTTTTTCAAGTGTAGTAATTATTTAAGAAATTTGCTCATTTAATCGTATCATGGGTTTCCCCTTAAATGTAGTTGTTGAATAAATGCCGTCTTCGTAACCATTAAAAAAAAATATTTAAAAAATTTTTTTATTATTTTATAAATTTTTTTTTTTTTGGTGTGTTTTAAAAATATTTTTGGGGGTTTTCGTTTTCAATTCAAAATTGTTGAAAGAGTTGAGTTCGGGATGCCGTGTTTTTTACATATCTCCGTCTTGATCAACTTTTTTTTCATCGACTTCACATAGTATTTTGATTTTAAACTCCAACGTGTAAGCACTGTGCTTTCTTTTAGACATCTTTTAGTAAAATGTAAAGATAAAATAAGATCGAAAGTTCTCATGTGATAATTGATAATGAATGATGCGCAGCTACTCAGAGGTGAAGTGAAATGTAAATGAAAAGGCGTGTCAATGCTAAGTTGTTTACTACACATCTCTCTTTTGTTGAAAAGCCATTAGGTTCAAAGGCCTAATTACATAGAACCCCCCCCCCCCCCTCTCACACACACATTCAATCAAAGTGGAAATGAAATGGCATGTCAATGGTAAGTTGTCTACCACCCCCTCCTTATTGTCGTGTTGAAAATCCAGTCAGTTCCAAAGCATCAACACACGAGCGAGAACATCTCGCTTGCGTGATTCTACACCCCAACTCCCCCTCTTTCCTCATTTTACGCCTGCCAGTCACCCGTTGTCTTCCTTTTCCAGTCTGCGATTGTGGTACTGGCCAAACCCAAGTGCAGTGATTGAAGTGTTTGCCTACCCCCCACCCCTCACCCTCATCTTATACTTACGCTCTTTGTTTTAATATCGCCGGCATTATTATGTGGGGCCACCTTCCCGAATTTTTGAAGAAAAATAGAGAGAGAAAAGGGGAAGGTGCTCTCAAGTTGTTTCGGTTTAAAGAAAGTCCTTCTTAGAAGTATTTCGGTTCATCGTAAAAATTAGTACAAAGATAATGAAGAAACTAGTACAATTTATTAAATTCTTTGCGGTTTAAGGTATTTTTCGGTTTAGCTTCTTTCGGTTTAAAGTAATTTTACTGTATATATACAAACATGTATATACAGTTGACTACGCTTGTAGCGATGTCGTCGGGGGACCAGAAAAAAGATCGCTACAGCCGTTGGAAGAAAATTCAAGGGAAATATTTCCGACTATTCAACTTCGTTGTAGAGTTAATATATTGAGTTACTGCCCTTATCGTGACAAAAATTCATCGTGACCACTGTAGACAAATATTAGGGTTTTTTTTTTTTGTTTTTTGTTTTGTATGTTTTAAAAAAATTCTTTATTCCATTTTTTATTAATTTATTCAAATAAACGGAACGATATCTGTATATGAAACCCCATGCCAGGATGGTGCCACATTTGAGACATCATTATTAACACTGCACAAGTTGTAGTTGTAGTCTGTGGTTGAGGCAACACACTTAATACACTGTACACTAGACTACAACACACGCGAGACAGCACACAAAGGCACTTCGCGAAGTGAGAGAGGTATATATCTAGTGAAAGAGTAGAGTGAGAGTTCGTTTCGCGTCCGTGTCCGTGTCGCTCTACTCAGACACAACACGCAAGACAAGCAGCACATATTATATCAGTGGTACGTTACACACACAAAGTGTATTGTATGTGTTGTATTTGTATTGACACAGGCGCTTGGTGAAGTGAGAGAAGCAGTGAGGAGAGTGTGTTTCGCCATGCCGCTTGTGACATCGTTACAACCGTGATATTTTTACTATAAAGTATTATGGTCGGGGATAAGATTACGCATCACTATAACCGTCACGATGGATGTAGCGAAGTCATTACAACCGTTTGTATTTTATTGAGTTTGTGGTACATGGGTGCCTGTTCTACAGAAAAAGATCGTTACTTCCGAAGATCGCTACAACCGACTTCGCTACAAGTGGAGTGAACTGTGTATATATATATATATATACAAACATGTATATATATATATATATATATATATATATATATATATATATATACATACAAACATGTATATTTATATTCTTTTTTTTAAATGGGTTAGGGGTCAAAGTTGTTCCCTATAACCAATGTTAAAGTTTTGCCAAGGAGCACAAAATTACTGGCAAATCTAAAAAAAATTAAATCTATTTTTTACAGATTGTATACAAGTAATTTGCAAACCTTTTTTTAAAAAAAAAAATTAAGGGTAATTCTATCACCCCTTGACTCAAATGATTATTTATAAAATCTGCTAGGGCATAGGAAAGTGATTGGTCCTTTGATGTATGTTGTCGCTAATCGCTATCTATTGAACTATTTATGTTTTAATTGTTGTTTATTGTTGGCTGAGGAAGGGCTTTGAGCCCGTAACGCTCTGTGAAGGTACTTTGTTCTTTTTTTTTTTCTTTTTAAGCTGTTATATCCCCCTTTGTTTATTACTTTTTACAGTCCTCTTTGGCTTTAATTATAAGAGAATGTCTTTCATTTGTACATGCTTCGTTCAAATTTTATTCCTGATTGAGCAACTGAGGATTAGTTTGTTAGGGTTTGATTTTTTTTTGTTTTGTTTTTCTTTCAACTTTTAAAAAGTACCTACCAAATATCTGTAGGGAGAGTGGACAACACGGAGGGTAGGGTTATTTTTCTGAGTGGGGTCTTTTGACCTTCCATGGTGAGCAGGAGGTCACATGCTGTCTGTGTCTTCTACGAGGGCTCTCTCATAATTAACCGAAAAATGCATGTAAAATCCGCGTTTTTTATGCTATCAACAAAATTCTTGCACGTGTTCATACCTTGACTCGTCCTTCATTTCTCTACGTAACAGCCAAGTCTGTCGACACACTTCTGCCAACGCTGCACCATGGAATAGATACCCTCTCGGAAGAAATTTCCGTCAAGGTTTTGTAGCCATTTCCGCACATGGTCAACAAGCTCTTCATCGACATCAAAGCGCTTTCCTGCCAGCTCACGTTTCAGTGGCCCAAAGAGGTGATAATCAGATGGTGCGAGGTCTGGACTGTGTGGTGGGTGTGGCAAAATCTCCCATCCATATTTCTCTAGCCAACCTTGCGTCACTCGTGCTGTGTGGGGTGTAGCGTTGTCGTGTTGCAAAATGACCCCGTTGGTCAACTGCCCTGGTCGCTTTCTGCGAATGGCCTCCCTAAGCTTGTCAAGAGTTTGGCAGTACCTTGCAGCATTGATTGTTTCTCCAGGTTGTAAGGTTTCGAACAGAATAACACCACGACTGTCCCAGAAAACAGTTCCCATTATTTTCTTTGCTGACCGCATGACTTTGAATTTCTTCGCGACAGGTGAGGATGGATGTTTCCATGTCATCGAATCTTGCTTTGTTTCTGGGGTGCAATGGTGCAACCAAGTCTCATCACCGGTGACTATGCTGTCAAGAAAAGTCACATCGTACCCTAGAAAGTCTCCGCCAGCGTTGGCAGTATGCCCGTGAACCCTGCGTGAGCTCTTGCTTCTTCTCAAAAGTTCCCTGCAGATGTCCAATCTTTGTTCTTTATGATTGTCTGTCAATTGCTTAGGAACCCATCTTGCGCTGACTTTTCTGTAGCCAAGTTCATCAAATACAATTCTATGGGCAGAAGTTTCCGAAATTTCAAGACTGCTTGCGATTTCATGAAGTTTCAACCTCCTGTCTTGACCATTAAGCTCATCAACTTGCTTCACATTGTCTTCTGACGTTGCAGTTATCGAACGCCCTCTCCCTTCCCTGTCTGTCAAGTCGGAATGGCCGGCTTCAAACAAATTACACCAGTGATAGACTTGTGTACGGCTTATAACATGCTCACCATATACACTCTGAAGTTCTTTATGAATTTCGGTAGGATTCAGACTTTTGGCGTTCAAAAAACGTATGACAGCTCTGATTTCCTCCTTTGACCAAGTTTCAAGATGGGCCGCCATCTTTAAAATCGTCTAGAAATTCATTGTGCAAAATGATGCACTTCATAATTTCTGGGAATATCCGTAAGGAAATAAGGAATATCATGTCATTTACAGAATTAAAAAATCTCCACTGGTCGCTGAGCAATGGGCATTTTTCGGTTATTTCTGAAAGAGCCCTTGTATTTCTCTATATCTGGTTTCTGAGTTGCTTTCTGTCTTTGTCTTTGAATGTGATTACTTGGTTTTGTCCTTGGCCCTTACAGTACAGGAGTTCTTGGTTTAGAGGGAAATAGTCAAATATATAGTGTTTTCGGAGATGATGGTTTTTTTTTACTTTGTAAATTATCTCTGTTATTTATATATAGTATTTTTGTTTTGTTTTGAGCATATATTTAAACATTAGAATGTACTCCTCTTAGTGTGATCATGTGCTGGTGTCTGGATGAGACATTTAAGTGATCTCAAACTAAGTTCATTGATGGTATGCCCTTGGAATCCACATTTGTTCCCTATTTGAACCAATTGCCCTTGGTCTTACTTGATCTTGGATGTTTTAATTGTAGCCTATAGAATTGTGTTTTTTCTTCCTTTTTTACTGGCACTGATGACCAAAATGTGTCGCAAGTCCCGTAAAACCCGTTAAAACAAACAAAACAACGAATTTTTTGGTATTGGGTGCTCTAGAGGCTTATTGATTTATTATTTTTCATATTCAACATTTTAAATTTTAAACAATTGTTTCAGTTGCATGTCTAGAGTATGTGTGAGTGTGTGTGTACTTCAGACGAGGTACATGTTTCATGCAGACAATTGCTCTGAAATCTCCAGCGCACAGCAATTAAGCTGATATTGCATTCATTATTTATTATAGGGAGTTGAATATTTGTGTGTTTTGTTTGTATTCATAGCTCTTACTCCTGTAAAATATATTTAAAAGAACTTGAATTTTTGACCTCCCGTAGTGGGCAGGAGGTCACTTGCTGTGACTTCTATCCCGCTACATCTGTTTTCTGAGTTGCATTCTGTCTGTGTCTTGGAATGCGATTGCTTGATTTTGTCCTGGCCCTTGCAGTTGCAGGAGTCCTTGGTTGAGAGAGAAACAGTCAAATTTATATTGTTTGTTTTGATACTTTTTTCATTGTTAATCATCTCTCTGATATGCACTGTATTATGTTTTGTTTTTGTATTATATATGATTTGTAAACATTTGATTGTATAACTCTTCGTGGGGACCTGTGCTTTTGTCTGGATGAGATTTTTAGGTGATCTCAAACTAAGTACACTGATAGTGAGCTCTTGGAATCTACGTCTGTTCCCTATTTGAACCAATTCCCCTTTGCCTGCCTTATTCTTGGATGCTTTAATTGTAATTCTAGAACTTTTAACTATCCCATTTTCTTCCCTTTTACTGGCGCTGGTATGACCTTAATGTGTTGCAAGCGCCGTAAAACCCTTAAAAACAAACAAAAACAAACATTGTTAATCACCTTTCTGTTATGTACTGAGTCATATTTTTTGTTGTAAATATTCGAGTATGCTCCTGTTATTAAGATCCTGTGCTGATGTCTGGATGAGACTTTCAGTACTTTCAGGTGATCTGAAACTAAGTACACCAATGGTGTGCCCCTGGAATCTACATCTGTTCCCTATTTAAACCAATTCCCCTTTGTCATAACCTTTTCTTGGGTGCTTTAATTGTAATTCTACAACTTTTTGATTATCCCATATTCTTCCTTTTTATTAGCGCTGAAATGACCTAAATGCGTTGCAAGTGTCATAAAATCCTTAAAAACAAAAACGACTTGAATTTTCATTTTTGATTGAGTTTAATCAGTTCATGTTGTTCTCATTTCTTTCACTGTTCTGTGTGTCTATTTCACAGGAAAAGATGTATCACTGCACCTTTTGCCAAAAGAAATTTTTGTCAAGGAGTATAACCGTTCGTCATATAAATTTTCATCACAAGTTAAAGGTAATTGTTTAGCAATGACTATGAAAATTTTTGTTTTATAATTTTGTGGGAAATACTACGCTTAAATCAAAGCCCTATCTCCACTGAGTAAAAATATTTTTGAATGTTGAAAATCCATTCATAAATTTAAAAAAAAAGTTATGCAGTTTCAAAGGGATCATTCATTTGGATGACCCCAAAGAGAAAATAATCGGAAAATATGGGACGCTTTTTCTGCATTTTTATTTTCCGGATTTGTGGCTGTATCTCGCTTAATACGTGGAATTTGAGATAGAAACTTGGTAATTTTATGGCAAATTTATCAGAAAATATGATGAAGCATCAGAAGAGTTCTAACTTGTATAGGTAGTTGTAGTGCTGTATGGCTAGGGTCAACCATGATTTTTTAAAAAATTATACATATTGATCATTTGGAACGTCTTGTGTCTACAACCCATACAAATGATACGAAAATTGCCTGCTAAATTATTATCAATCAAAAAGTCCTGTGAGACCATGACTTATTTAATTTATGGTATTTATTCAAGAGAGAGAGAGAGAGAGAGAGTGTGTGTGTGTGTGTGTGTGTTAATATAATGTGAGGAAAAGAGTAATTGGACAAGTCTATTTCAAAGGGGACAAAGAGTGTTAGTGTTAAAAGTTCGAATTATCAACTGATTATTAAAACAAAATGCGATGGCTGACAAGGTCAATCCCCTGTGACGTAACATTGAAAAAAAATACCTTACAAAGAGTGTGAGAGTTTGCGTCCTCAGACTTTCGCGTGCATGGCTGCCAGATGGCCACGCATGACTTACTTGACTTGACTTAGATGCCTTTCGCGTCTCGACCGAAAGATCGGGTCGCCTTGGCTGTTTCCAGTATTTCCTGTGTGAGGTGTCTCCAATATTGCCGGTCCTCTGCTAGGGTTCTCAGATTTTCAAGGTCCCCTGCCGTTATGAGACTAATGCTTTGTCCAAGTGTTGTGAGGTTTTTGTTTAGGATCACAGGGAGTGTTGTGATCGGTCTTCCTCTGAAAAGGTTCCCGTGTTTTTGGAAGTATCCCGACATGGCTTGGTTTGCTGGTATGTTTTTGTCCCTGCGTAGTATGTGACCGAAAAGTTGCCATCGTTGTTGTAAAATGTCAAGGGAGATTGGTCTTTCTTTTGTGATCTTATAGAGTGATTCATTTGAGATCTTTTTGGGGTATTTGATGTCCAGTACCCTTCTTAGCTGTGTGTGATGGAAGGCATCCAGATGTTCTTCTTCGGATTTTGTCAACGCCCAAGTGCCGCAGTTATACAGAAGTACCGGTTTTACAAGAGCATGGTACAGTTTCAGTTTGGTTTTTCTCTTTATTTTGTCACCTCTAATCCATACATTGGTGAGTTTACTGAGTGCGGCGTTTGATAGCTGTTTTCTTCTTTGTACATCCTCGGTGTCTCCAATTAGTGAGCCGACTTTCTTTGTTCTTTTCCATTCCTCTTTGTTCCTCGATATTGTTGTAAATTCGGTTTTATTGGCATTGACTTGGAGGTCATATTTCATGAGGGTATTTTGTATGATGTCTATATTTGTTGGTGTTGATCCAATAAAATCGACATCATCTGCATAGGCGATTTCTCTAGGGATTGCATTCTCAATATGAGTTGTTGGTTTTGGAATGACTTTTCGAACTTCTTTCAGAGCGTGTTCTAAGTATATTGTGAACAGAATCGGGCTCAGACTATCTCCTTGGGGGGTCCCGATGTTACTTTCGAACTGCGTCTGTTTTGTGGCCCCGTATATCCTTGGTTGTATCTTTGTGTTGCTGAGGAGAAATCGGATTATTCGGAGCTCGCCACGCATGTGACCAAATATAGAATTAAGAATTTTGATTCTTTTATTAAAATGGTTGTCTCCTCTTCTCCCTCATTGAAGTGCAAATTGGGTTGATGTTTTGTGATAATACGTATGAAAAGTACTTATGATAATCAAATGGAATTTGAAACATAAATAGAAGAAATGTGCATTTATGACCTTATTAACGGCAAAATCTCTCCTCTTGGTAGTTTTAGAAATATTTTACTCCAAAGAGTAAATATCTGTTTTTAACGATCTTCTAGTAATCGCACGAATTTTGCCGTTTGGCATAATCTAAAATGACCTCTTAACTAATTGTATGCCAACTTTCAGTCATATTCATTGATAAACAGTGTTATAGTTATAATGAATTTTTTTTAAATAGCATACACGGAATAGCTGTGTCCCATATTTTGCATTCCCTAACCACGGAATCTGCCTATACAACCTGATACTAAAATAGTTATGTCCCCTTAAGATTCACTATATGTAACCTGTTCATTAGTAGTTCTCTGAAGGACTGGTTACATATACATTTCCAAGGTTTTGGAACTGAAAAAGTAGATGGTGTGACATCACGATTTTTCTTCTCTATTTTCCTTTCAGTTAAGGTTTTTACCATTCCCGGCTTATCTCAGGCATACTTGTATTGCTCTATACTCGAAAAAATACATATTAAGATTTAGATGTAAATACAGTGCAACACCTATTCGTTGAACTAAATGGGACAGCTTGAAAAGTTTGTTGAATCCGTAGTGAACATGACTGTAAGAGTAAGAAAAGGGATGATAAAATGATTCTATTGGTTGAGCTATTGAATACGGTAATTAACTGTCTTTTTGTGATCGTCGTCTTGTTTTATAAAGTTATTATTTTGTCAGGGTCAAACGTTAAATTCACGAAGACTACGCAACTTGCTCTGTTCCCCCCCCCCTCTCTCTCTCTCCCCCTGTGGGCAGTGGGTGGGGGAAGGTCAAGGTCATCTCAGTGTTTAGTTTGTTACAACTGTGAAACAGTTGGTGAATTCCATGTAAGATTTACTAACACAATGACGGACATAATTTGGTAATTCTGTCCTTGTTCGTTAAACCCGTGAAAATGTCAAATGCGCGTAGCGCATGTTGTACTGTAGTCATAATTATAATCATTATGTGCTTTTATTTTTAGAAGCTTGAAAATTACCCATTCTTCACTCAGTCTATTTTTTCTCTTTTGTTTTCATTACCAGCTACGTGTTTGTGAGAGTATGTGCCCAGGTTGGAAAATCGACGATGCCATTTTTGTGGAAAAGCGAGAACTCCTTGCATCTGGGCTATTGCGAGAGGAAAAAGTCAGATTAAAGAGTGGGTACCGCAAAAATATAAAATTTGGTCAGAAATCAGACATAACCATTCTCAACTCATTAGCAGGCCTGGGATCACCCACTGTCAAGGTGAAATTTGGTACAGACAAGAAAAAAGTTGCAATGAAGTCATCACCAGGGGTTGTAAATAATGAGCCCACTATTGAATATTGCACAAATGAGAATGAATCCAATGCGTCAGTGTCTGAGCAACCACCACTGGACTCATCACAACAGATTGTAATAAAAACAGAGGAACCAGACCCTCATGCAGAGTTGGACGACACAGAGGAAACAGTAATTGGGACTTGGTATGTTTGTGAGACGTGTGCCATGCAATTCAACACGATGGACAGTCTTCGATGGCATTTGAGACAAGTGCACAACACCACTTTGGCCGAATCGGATGTGTCATATGTGTTTGAGGATGAACCGGTTGGAAATGTGACTAAAGAACCCAGTATGTTGGAATCTCCTCCTGCTCCCAAACAAGAGGTATCGTCAACAGAGGTGTTGATAGAGGATGAAAAAGCTGACAGTAATAAGGATGATTGTCAACAAGTGGTAAACACAAGATATGTCATTGTCTCTAAAGGTAGTGTTGATGAAAATGAAAGCGGCGGTGAAATTATCGAAAAAATTGTCAGCAATAATAGTAATACTATTACTGTGGGAGAGAAAGATGAAAACACTATTAATATTAAATCCAGCTTTAAATGTTCATTATGTTCTTTGTATTTTGGAAGCCGCTTTGATCTGGATAAACATTTCATGCAACACAATAATGAGGAAGTAGCATTAGCTGGGTTGCACAGATGTGACAAATGTGGTGTGGTGATGAAAAACACTCAGCAAATTGCAAAACACATACTCAAGGTCCATGGAGTTGAGAACATCTACGGCTGTAGCATTTGTGATAAAGAATTTTACCAGGAAAGTTCTGTGCTGCGACATATCAAATTTTTTCACAAGTGGGAAATGAAGATTCGTGGAGAGGGAAATATTCCAGTGTTGTTAAAACCAGCATCAGAGCACCTCAAAGTGCCAGGGGCTGGAGACAAGGACAAAGTAAAAGGGAGGGTGAGAGAAGTGGTAAGAGAGGTGGATGATTTTTCTTCCCTCCCTAAGAAGCCTCCTAAGAATGAGGTCAAAGTAACAAGTCGATATGAGAACGATATGACTTTTATCAGCCTGGAGGTTGGTGACCTAGATCATCTACAGCTTTATCGTGAAGATGGACAAGAGGTTAGATTTGAAGTGGTCAGCTCTACTGATAAGGCTACAGTTATCCGAATCAAGGACCCCCAGAAAGACGAAGATCCCAATGACATTCCTATTGTGATCGAAGATGCAGAGACCACTATTGTTGACAAACCCCTGGGTGAGAAAGTTGCAGCTGAGAAAATCCCTTCTGAAGAAGACAATGTTGTTGATATATTCAAAAAAACTTGCGAAGATCCCAAGGTCTCAGTATTGGACTCTCAATCCAAGATTGTTGATAAAAAAGAATTAAATTTAGTCTCAGAATTGGAAGAAATAGACAGAACACCCAAAGTAGTTGTTGTGAAAGAGCAAGGGGTAATTCCTGCTATGGAAGAGAAGAATGAAGAAATTATTGATGATAGCTTCCACAAGCAGCATGAAATTATTCAGAAAAGGATCACTGAAAAAGTCAAAACTCCCATTAAGGCTCAAAATTTGAAAATTTTAAAAAAGGCAGGGATTGAGGATAAGAAAATTAAGGCTGAGCAGAAAAGTATTGAAACAAAGCTCAGTAACAATGACACTTTGGTCATGAAAAATTTAACTTCAAATGAGAAAGGTAGTATAGTCAAACCCTCCAAAGACTTAAGTCCAGAGGTAAGAGTTGTAGAAAAAACCCAAATAAATAAGGTATCTCCATTTGATGAATCTAAAACTTCTGATACAAAAACATCTTCAGTTTCAAACAATGCTAAGGTGAGGACAATTAGTGTCTTGAACAAAAGTCCATCCGATCTTGTTGGTAAAAGTGGTATTGACAAGAAGATTGGTCCAACAAAAAAGCCTGTAGTAGTTCTGGAAAAAGTCAATGTTGGTACAAGAAGTTCTCCCAGAAATTCAGAAAGTCAGGAAAAGACAAATATTGAAACAAAATCTGTTCAAGATAGCAACTTTGATGTTCAGGCAAAAAAAAGAGGGAGACCTGGTAAGGGAATAACTTTAAGTCCTGCTGCCAAACAATTGGAGGCAAACAAAGCATCAGTACCAGGGGATACAACAATTCCAAAACCACAAACTGTGTCTAAGTTGAAGCATGAGCCCATAGTGACAACCCCCAAGTCTTCTGAACAAATTGATCAACCTTTTGGTCAAAGTAGAAGTGGAAGAGTGATCAAAAGGAAGAGATTTGCAGATGAGGAATTTGAAACAACACCTCGAAAACACCCAAAATAGTTATGGAAATATAAAGGTAATAAAAGCTTTCTGCTTGATTTTGATTTGCTTCAACTCCACAGTGACTCGAGAAGCTGAATCAGAAAACAGATGTCTTCAATTGCGTGACATAAGAATGATATGCAAAGTTGCTCAGTGGCGATGTTAAATTAAAAATTCTTTCGATAACAATAAGACTCATTGAATTAATTGACAGCAGATTGGGTCTATGCTTTCTCTAACTTTTTGCCAACCCCCTCACTTCATGCGAAATAGGTTGTCCTTTACCTTTTAAAAAAAAAAGAGTTGTATGAAAAATCTATTCAAGTGCATATCTGCAGCGTGGAACGGACAGTAACAATTATACTCTTAACCCACTCAACCCTAACACAAACCCCGCCTATCTCTGTACCTGGCTGTGGTTCCTTTTACTCCACTATTATTTACATTTTTTTTTTTTGGAGACAAATTGTATACATATTATTAACGTTACTATTTTTAATCTTTACATGGTAGTGGTAGTTGAATAAAACTATGTACATACCAAATTTTTTTAATTTTTTTTTGGATTGGGCAATTTTCCAATTTTGAAAAGTACCAAAATTTCTATGGAGAAAGGACAGCAAGAAGGTAGAGCTGGGTGAGTTCCTTTGACCTCCCATGGTGGGCAAGAGGTCACTTGCCATGTCTTCTATCCCCTTCTATTTATGCTTTTAATGAAATATTTGCTTGACATTTTATGAATATGCTATTGTTAATGTAGTGTATTATATTTTATACATGATTTGTGACTGGATGGCTCAGTGGTACAGTGCTGTCATCTGCATTTTTTGCCAAATTGGGACCTAAAATTTGCCAAAATTTGCCCCCAAAAAACCCAAAATTTGCCAAGAAATTTGCCAAAAAGACCAAAATTTGCCAAAAAATTTGCCGAGGAGAACTAAGATTTTTGACGAAACGATCCATGACTGAAGTTGGAAGTGTAAGTGACTCGATTTATTTGACTTGAGAAATGAAATGACTGTGAATAGTGTTGTTACAAAGATTTTAATGGATCATTATCCGTAGAGAGTAGCTTCCCTTGGTTTGGGCCCAGGCAAAGCTGCAACATTTCTCAAGTTTGCACTTTTTTTTTCGTTATTTTGTTTTCACTTCTTTTTTTTCCAAAAATTTGCCACGCGATTTGCCAATTTTCCCAAAATTTGCCACGATTTGCCAATTTTGGGAAATTTGCCAAAATTTGCTGATGGTCCTGATATTTGCGGCCGCAAATTGCCATTTGCAGCCGCAAAAAAATGCAGATGACAGGTACAGTGTCTCATCTTTTCACAAAAAATCAAGCGATGTTAGGCGTGGTTTGTGTGTGCTACTGGTCGTGGAAAATTCTGGTTACCACACTGTGTCCTTGGTTAAGGTACTCAACACACATTAACTTATTCGACACAAGTGTGAATGAGTACCCGTCTAAATGCATTTGAAGGATATTGTAAGAGTCTTGGTACAAAAGGGGACACCTAACAGACAAATGGCACTGATTGAAATTGAAATATGGTTCTATATTATTATTATGGCTTCTTCTTGTAGTAATTCAGAGCCATTAGGCCCATGAAGCTGGAGTTTATCCTGGTTTCTATAGCATGAAACGGACAATAGCAATTGCTTGCTATCCTTTGGATAGGATGCTAGTCTATCACAAAGTACTTTCCACCAGATCTAATAGATCCAGCTACCCATTAACTGCTGGGTGGATAGGGGGGGTCTCAACTGCACTCAGGATCGATCTTGGTCCCTATGCTTGTGAAGCGAGTGCTCTACCAACTGAGCTATCGGGACCTCATACTCATACGGCCTGACAGGGGGCCTGACAGGGGAATAAATGTAACTATTGTGAAGTACACTGAGCATGGTAAATCCTGGAAATTTTCTGAATAAATGTTCATTTTCATTTAATTTACATATAATTTTTGTTGTTACACCAAAACCTTGTCCAAATTGAACTGATTGACATGCTATTACTGCACCATCTGAACAAATTAAAGTTAAAGTACAGTGGATCTCTCCCATGGCGGGCAGAGTGGTCACTTTCGCTGTGTCTTCTATCCCCCTATATCTGTATTCCCTTTCTGCGTCGCTCTCGTCTTTGTTTTAAAATGACATCGCTCATTTTTTCGCCTGGTCCTGGCAGAGATCTTTAGCTTAGAGGGAAGCAGTTGAGTGTTCCCTTTTCTATTTTTTTTTTTTTTTTGAGAAATACATAGATATTTTTTTCCTTGTCAATCATCTCTCTGTTATGTGCTATTAATTATAGTTTGTAGTTTGCAATATATCATACTTTGTATACATTTATTCTTCATCGATAGTGTGATCCTTTTCTTGTGTCTGAATATGACTTTTAGGTGGTAATGTCAAGATAGACACATTGATAGATTGCTCATGGAGTAGGTATTCCTTATTCCTAGTCCTAGTCCTAGCCCTCTTGGAAAAAAAAAATCTGGAGCTTTTATATAGCGCAATATCCACTAAATGTGCCCAAAGCGCTTTACAAAAGGTCCCTGACCAACAGCAACACATAACGTGTAGAACGAGACATGACGCCTGTTTGGCGGTAATTACAATTTTTCCAACAGAGACAATGCTTTTGACGGCCAGGTGCTAATTTTACACCAGAGTCTGGTGAGAGAATGTGAGAAAAGAGTCTTTTCCAAGGACTCAACTATGCGCAGATCGAGGCTCGAACCCAGGACCTTCCGATCAGAAAGTGAGTGTCATACAAGACCACATAGTCTTGGTCTTTCTTTTTCTTTGCCGCCTTTAACTTCTGTTCTACAACTTTACCCCTGTCCTTCTGTTTTTACTGGCACTAAAATGACCTAGAAGTGTTGCAAGTCACGTGCTGTAAAGCCCCTAAAAAATAAACAGCGGATCTTGGAATACAATGAGGTTGGGAGAACTGAGGGGTATCGGGCTCATTATATCTGAAGTCTAGTTGAATAAAAATAAAAGACAAATGCAGACCTGCCTACTTGAAAAACTAAAAATTCGTAATTTTTAGGAGGTTAAAAGTAAAAGTCTAAACGCTATAGTTTACTTTTTAAATATCAACAATTTTCCCTCACGAGGATTGAATAAAACTTCAAAACCCTTAAAATTATATGTAAATATCTAGTGTAGCATAAACTTTTATTTTCATTGTTTTCAATAAGTTTTGCGGGTGGTTGGATGGGAGCATCACCCTTGAATCATATACCTATGATGTTCGCATGGGTGTACGATCTGATAGTGATGTCGTTTCTTCTTCTCTTTACTAGTCTATCCTGCTTCTTTGGTTTGTGATTGTATTTTTGGCAGGGGATATTTTTTTTCTCTCTAAATCTACTGCCTGTTTGTTCTTGGTTATTTATAATTTAGCTTATGATATCTTTAGGTTATGATTTTGATTTACATTTGTACTATTTTTGTTAGATTGCTTGTTTTTTTGTTTCAGCGGTCTTTCATATAACCTCAATTGTGTTGGAAGAGACCTAAAGCAACAAAAAAACAAACAAACAAAAAGTTTTAATGACTTAGAGATGCTCATGCCGTTCTAATATTAGAGCCAAAATTTGGTAATTCTACTAATTTTTCGTAACAGTGGGCAGGTCTCCAAATGCTAGTTTGTGTGAAACAATTTTGAATGCAAAGTGTAATGGTGAAGGTCCTGATAGCTCAGTTGGTAGAGCACTCACTTATGGGTTAGCATTGCTTAACAGTATGGTCTTTGCTTTGTACCTGAAAGTTACCAAGCTCGAATACCCATTGCGCTGTTTGGCCTCGCCCTAGCTCAATTTGTGGTGCTGCACTGCGGCTGATGCCTGGGTTATTCCAGTCTTCCCTTAGAATAGACCCTCCTAAAGACTAATTTCCCCTATGGGATGAATAAAGGGAATTATTTATTTCACACGCAACGGGACTGAGATCGACCCTGGGTGCAGTCGAGATTATTTTTGATCCCCCTGTCCACCCAGCAGTGATTAGGTAGCTGGGTCTCTTAGATTTGGTGGAAAGTACTTTGCAATAGACTAGCGTCCGATCCAAAGAGTAGCAAGCAATCGCTATGGTCTATTTTATACTATATAAATCGGGATAAACTGTGGCTCCATGAGCCTCATGGCTCTGAAGGACTTGTACTTTAACTCTCTCCTTACCAGCTATTTTCAGAATTTTACCCAAAACTTCACACTCACCCAACACAAAAATAGATTTTTCAAACAGTATAGCAACGAGTATATTCTATATTTTGTTCAGAAAAATGAGAACTGCAACACAATGTCGAGTTTTTATAGCTGTACCTACCTATAACAAAATGAAATCGGAAAAAGAAAATTGTTGGCTGCATCGTAACAAATGTGACGATTTTCCTATGGGTGGTAAGGATAGGGTTAAGTGTAATAGCAGTCCAAAGAGCACTGAGTCTGAGTATGGAACAAAAGCGATGAGGTGATTAACTCTCTCAATCTCAACCCTATCACCGACTATATCCGTAGTTTACCCGCCCGGAGTTACTTTTACCCCATGCCTATTTATTACATTTTTCTGAGACAAATTTTGGCATAGTATCAAAGCTAATGTTTTTATTTTTTACATGTTTAACATTGTTAATGGTAGTTGAATAAAACTATCTATGTACCTACATGCTCATTTTTAGTACATTTTTTTCCAATTTTGAAAAATAGCAAAAATCTCTAGGATTAAGTGAGTTAAGACCAGTTGTTGGGGTGACTAAGACCAGCTTCCAAATGAAGTGCTATGTGGTCTAGTGGTATGACACTCGCTTTCGGATCGAAAGGTCTTGGGTTCGAGCCTTGCTCTGCGCATAGTTGAGTCCTTGGAAAAGACTCTTTATTCACATTCTCTCACCGTACTCCGGTGTAAAATTAGTACCTGGCCGTCAACAGCGTTGTTTCTGTCCAAAAAAATTATAATATCGCCTAACAGGGGTCATGTCCTGTCCACATGTTAAGTGTTGCCTTTGGCCAGGGCCCCATGTAAAGCGCTTTGAGCACAATTAGTGGATATTGCGCTAGATATAAAAAAAGCTCCAAAAAAGTGTCTTTAGACCACTTTTTAAAACATCTTTAAATGATATATATATATCTCGACATTGCAATAGCCTGTCCGATGTTATTTTGCTAAAGGGTGGGGAAGGTGAAATCTATCAAATGATGTAGGTACATTTTAATTTTACCATATTTTTGTGTTTAATGATTTTCAATCGGGGGTGGGGGGGTGTTACATAGGGGTCCATTCTACGGTACTGCAATATTATTATTACGTATTGATATTGTCCATTGTTGCTCCTAATTGTGCATGTGTATAGGATTGTTATATGTACAATGTACGGTAATAAAATTATTGTATGTTTTTTGTCGTGTTGTTTACTTTGTTTTGTTTTTTTTAATGATAAGTTTCTCTCTTTCTTTCTCTCTCGTTTAACGTTTTTTTGTTGTCAATTTTCTTTCCCTTACAGGGTCACCTGTTCAAAATGCTTAATCCAAAACAAAATTCTTATAACTTGATTATCTACTGTTTGGTGTAAAAATGAATATTGTGTATTGGATGACAGGTAAATTATGTAAGTTTTAAATGGTGCGCAGTGATTGTTCAGTTCCTTACTCTTGAACTAACGTGCATTTATATGCAGGTCTGTCAACCCAATTCATTAGATACATATAGGCTCATTGCTGTGATGGAAATCTCAAAAATGACACAAAATAGTGTCCATGACAAGATGCCCGTAATTGAGTCCGGATGTCAGACCTGCATATTTGTACACATCATTTTTGAATAAAAAGGCATTTTGAATGACACAATTTTGTTAACACCAAAATGTGATACGTGGGTGGTTGGATGGGAGCATCACCCTTGAATCATATACCTATGATGTTCGCATGGGTGTACGATCCGATAGTGATGTCGTTTCTTCTTCTCTTTACTAGCCTATCCTGCTTCTTTGGTTTGTGATTGTATTTTTGACAGGGGATATTTTTTTTCTCTCTAAATCTTCTGTCTGTTTGTTCTTGGTTATTTATAATTTAGCTTATGATATCTTTAGGTTATGATTTTGATTTACATTTGTACTATTTTTGTTAGATTGCTTGTTTTTTTGTTTCAGCGGTCTCTCATATAACCTCAATTGTGTTGGAAGAGACCTAAAGCAACAAACAAAAAAAAAAAAAATGTGATACCGTAGCACTCTATAGAGCATTCCACACTGAGTTTAGAACCAAATGCGCCTTGCATTAAAAACTTTTCTTAAAACTCTCCAGTCAGTTTATTGGGTTTATATTTATAACCAACGTGTACATATTTGCAGGTCTGCTATACAGGCATCCTTATGGGCCTAGTTTAACATTGTTGTAATGGACACTATTTTTCGTCCTTTTTTCTTTTTTGGGGATTTCATTACAACAATGAGCCCATAAGGAATTGGGTTATCAGACCTGCAGATAAGTGCACGTCGGATAACGAGTTCTTCACTTACACGATTTGTTGGTAGGTAGCTGTCTTGTTCAATTGGTCTTTTGTTATTATATGACACAACAGACAGTCTTTTGTTACCTGATTGTTGACAAGAACACTTTGGCAAGACGATAAGATGCGATTTATCATCTTCACATTTTCTTTTCACACAAAATCACGAATAGTAGGGGGGGGGGGGGGGGGGGTTAAGCTAAAATCATGCAAATTCAGGTTGGAAGCAAGAAAAATTTGCATACAGGTTACCAAGACTCATAAAAAAAAACATCTGCTGTAGAACCAATCTGCCAATAATAATAAATATTTATTGCCCTCAAAAAGTGGCAATTTGTCATTTGGTTACACATTTATAACATACAATAGTGACATAGACACACTCACACAGATGCACACTAGTAACATCGTAGTAATCGAAAAAAAAAACCAACAAAACGGCATCAACAACAACATCATCACCATCTTCATCATCACAACAACCTTCCTAATAGTTTCGTTACAATCCTTCACTTTCACCATTCCCCTATACACCATCACCATCTTCATCATACTCCATATTATATTATTTCCTATAACAAGTTATGAGAGGGAAAGCCTGTGTGATCCTGCTCACTCTCTAAATCATAACATTTCGGTTTAAGGCCTTAGATTTTCCCTATTACAGCTAAATTAAACAAGGGAAATAACAGTAAATACAAATGTTTCTTCATATTCATGATTCATTGTAGTAGGTGAGGTTCCTGGCCTCCCATAGTGGGCAAGGAGGCACTTGCTGTGTCTTTTATCCCCTTATACTATAGCTATTTTCCCATTTGCTTTCTGTCTTTGTCATGGAATGAGATTACTTGGTTTTGTACTGGCCCTGGCCTGAGTCCTTGGCTGGGAGGGAAACAGTCAAATGCATATTTATTGTTTTGGGAGAAACTAAGTACATTGATGGTATGCTCTTGGAATCTACATCTGATCCCTATTTGTTCCCAGTTCCCCTTTGTCTTACTTTTTCTTGGGTGCTTTAACTTTAACTGTAATTCTAGAATTTGACTATCCCATTTTCTTCCTTTTTACTGGCGCTGATATAACCTAAATATGTTGCAAGCGCCGTAAAGCCTTAAAAAAAATATTAGGCTAAACCGTGCACATTCGGATTGAAAGCATGAAAATTGGCATACAGGTAGCTAAACCCATGATATAAATGACACCTGCTGTTGAACCTCTCGCAATTTGTCATAACAGTGCGTTTTTAGCACTTATTTTTCCCTATATATAGCATGACTTAATTATGTAAATGTTGCTGCTCGAAGCTCGAAGAAATATGTGAAATTGAATGTAAGCTTCAATTCAATTACAAAAACAGATCAAATGAACGTTTTATGTTTCCCCTTTATCGACAAAACAGGATGAATGAAACACTACAGATGAATGAGATAATGTGGTAGTGGCGTTGTTAAGATGAATAAACAAAACATTGGTTGGCAGGAAATAGTATGCTCCTTTGTAAGGAAGCAAGAATTAAAATGGAATAATAGATATTTCTAAAAGACGCGCAATTAATTAAGTGAAAAGCGGGGAGGTGGAGAGGAACTGTGTAATGCAGTTTAGAAAGTGAAATGTAGAAACGTGTAGACTGTTGTTGAAAAATAAATAGGCCTACAATGGAATTGAAAATAAATACAAAAAAAGGGATGTCGGTATAAGTATAATCATTAGTGGCAGTAGCAGCAGCAGAAGGAACAATAGTACTTTTAGTAGGAGTAGTAGTAGTAGTAGTAGTAAGATAAGATTAGATCAGATATACTTTATTGATCCTGAATGGAAATTATCATAATGTTACACATCATTCATCATTATATTAGCACAGATTTATACACTGTCATGAACCAATTGATGAAAATAAGAAGCTAATTAAAAGCAAAATAAACATCAAATATAGTAAAACATTCATATTCCTTTTTACTGGCGCTGATATGACCTTAATGTGTTGCAAGCGCTGTAAAACCCTTTAAAAAACAGTAAAAAGGAAGAAAATGGGACACTAAAAAGTTCTAGAATTACAATTAAAGCACTCAAGAAAAGGTAAGACAAAGGGGAATTGGTTCAAATAGGAAACAGACGTAGATTCCAGGAGCACACTATCAAAGTACTTAGTTTTAGATCACCTAAAAGCCTCATCCAGACACAAGCTCAGGTCCAAACGAAGCTTATAAGAGGGATACACTCAACTGTTTAAAAAGGATCTAAAATATTTAAACGAAACAATAGAATGCATAACAGAGAGATGATTTTCAAGGAAAAAAATATCATCTCCCAAAACTCTAACTACACATTTAAGTGTTTCCCTCCCAGCTAGGGTATCCGGCCGGGGCCTGGACAAAACCAAGTAATTTCATTCCAAGACAAAGACAGAAAGCATGTTGGAAAACAGATATAGGGGATAAAAGACAGTGAGTGCCTCCCTATGGGAGGTAAGGAACTCCAACGTACAAATGACAACCAGGTATGTGAGAGTTACAGATGATAGTTTAAAATTAACTAACCCACAAACAGACTGACACCCAGGTATTTGAGAGCTACGAAACCTGGTTTAAAATTAACAAACACACAAACAGACTGACAACCGAGTATTTAAGAGCTACAAAACCTGGTTTAAAATTAACAAAGACACAAACGGACTAACAACCAGGTATTTGTAACCTTATTACACTTGGACAACTTTGTACATTTCTTCTTTAGAATTCAAGTTTTGGATTGGCCTTTATAATTTATACAAACTTTATCGATGGTGCTGCCAAGACATTTTGTTGTCAAGAGTTTATCTAAGACTAAGATATTCTGCTTTTTGTGTTGTCTCCAATTTTTCTTCATGAACTTATTACGAATTAGCTGGCATTTCTTTAGGTGGAATTCCATTTTCCATTCTTTCTCCCATGATTGTAGTCTGTACATGTCTTGAAGTATATTGCAATCTTTTGATGTTTGAATTTCCCTATAAAGAAGGCTATCGTCCACAAAAGTCGATTTTTTAAAAATATCCTTTTGTTACATTATTCGGCATATCATTCTTTGATGCAAATCAAAAAATAAAAAAGGGAGCCTAAAACTGTTCCTTGACAGGACTGGAAGTGATGATGACAATTTGTTCTCAACCATGACTCTTTGGGATCGCATCGAAAGAAATGATTTCATCCATGCATGGGTGGTTTTTGAGATCCCATAGTGATCAAGCTTGTTCAAAAGGCTTTGGTGGTGTACTTTATCAAATGCTTTGATGAAATCCAGTAGAATGACATCAGTCTGGCCTCCTGTATTAATCGTATTAGCAAAATCATCACAAGTCGTGATCAGTTGTGACTCGCAGGAACGATGTTTGCTAAAGCCATGTTGGAAATCAGTCAGCACGTTGTGCTGCCCTGTGGAAAAATGTCATTTTTCATCCCAAATTATATCAAAATTATGCCCAAAACATGTCAAATTATGCCAAAAATGCCAAATTATTCCACAAATTATGCCAAAAATGCCCCAAATAATGATAATATAATATACACGCATATACCAAAATATTCTTATTTATTTATAGTAATAATGATAACGTTGATATTGACATTGCATACATAGAAATGAAATAAAATGAGAAGTGAATATAAATTAATATCCTCAATATTACTACTAATACCAAACTGTATCAACAATAATGTCAGTCATAATGTAATATGTCTACACACAACAATATTATGTTTCCAAGTATACATCATAACATATCAAAATTGCCACCAACTAAATTAGAAAAGGAGGAGGAAAACTGGCACCAAAGAACGCGAAAGGAGGAAATTCTCACATAAATACCAATTGTACAGTAATGCTACTGTAGTGGAGTAATGGCTACCCTCTATTTTTAAATGTAAAGTGGAACCTATGCAACATGCACACTGACAATAATACTCAGTCTGACTGAGTTAGTCAGTATATTTGAAGAAAGGGAAGGAGAAAAAACTTCATATGTGATTGATTGATTGCCACATTATCACACGATAATCAAAACTAAAATTTGCCAACAAAAAATGAACGAAAAGACAGTAAGCAAGAAGGACGATTAAAATGGATCATGTCATTTTAAAAATATAGAAATTATGTACTATGCATCCACTCTGAATAGACCAGCATCATATTCTGGTGATTAAAAAAAAATTCTTTGCAACAGACATCTTCTTCTTCTTCTTCGTTCCCGTCACGTCACATGGTCAGTCCGGTCTGGTGAATGAAGCCCACAGTGGTCCTGAGGTCGTCCTCACTGCCGTACAGCTTCTTTGAGTATGGGGTTGGGTCAGGCCAGAAGTTCCTTCTCAACTGGTTGTACCTTGGACATTCCATTAGGACATGATGTCCATTTTCATGTTCAAGTCCGCAGTCACATTGTCCAGAGGCACCTGCTCTCGACATCCTCCACATATGTTCCTTTAACTGGTTGTGTCCAGTTCTCAGTCTGAAGATGATGACCTGTTCCTTTCTGTCGAGCACCTTGATTGGGTCATTCATGTTGTATTCTGGGTGCTTCTCTCTCCATCTCTGAGACTGGATAAATTTGGCCATTTTGTTAATTTCTCCTGTTGAGTACGTTGGGGAGGGTTGCTGCATGCGACTGCCTGCCTTTGCCAGTTGGTCAGCGATCTGATTTCCAAGTATCCCACAGTGTCCTGGAATCCACTGCAGTACAATGTTGGTAAACTTGCTTAGCTTCATGAGGTCTTCCACCAAGGCATCTATATCATCCGCAAAGGACATCATTATATCCTCCAGAATTTTCTTAGCATCTGTTAAAATCACTATGTGTCTTCAACAGACATTATTATTATTAGGAGTCCACAGCAGTAGAAGGTGGGAAAACCCGGAAAAAAGTCAAAAGCCAGTGGAGTTCCATGGAATCAACTTAGTAAAAGGACAATTAAGATGGATCATGTCACTTTATAATTTGAAATGTTAGTTTGTCATACCTACTTAAAGGAGAAGTGAGTTCAAAAGTTACACTCGAGCCTTATCAACTTGAATCGAAAAACGAAATTATGATCATTCAGACCCACCACGAAAATACTGGTTGGGTTTTATGTACCCTGTGCTTAAAAAGAAAAGAATTTTCTTGTTTAAAAAAAAGCCACAATGGCAACAAAAATGCGGCAAATTGTGCGGAACGGCAAAAAATGCAGCCAAATTATGCAGAATGCAGCCGCATTTTCCTGGAGGGATACGTTGTGGTAATCAAGGTGTTTCATGATATAGCTGCATATTACGTGTTTGCTGGAAGAGAAGAAAATCGCATATTATTATTATATATCACAATGATGTACGAGATGAAACATTGCATGCTTCTTGACAATGGATTTTTAATATTGTTTACGTCTTCCTTGTATTTTTGGTCGGTTTGACTTTTTTGTCACATGTTTCCATATGTTTTTCCAGACATTTAGGGTTGATATACACCTGTTTACAGTTTGGACACTCCAATTTGGATTTTTCAGGAGGATTGGGTTTTTTCGTCAGCTTCTCTTTTTCTTTCTCACTCGACTGCTTAGAATTTTGTGTCGTGCTTCCACATGCTTCCTCATCTTTCACACATAACTGCTTTTTATCTTTTAGCAGACTTGCTTCCTCAAGTTTTTTCAGGTCCTCAGGTTTTTTGTCAGGCTTCTTTTTTGCTTTTACACTCGACTGCTTAGAAGCTTGCTTCATGCTCCCACATGCTTCCTCGGGTTTTTCCAGGCCCTCAGGTTTTTCATCAGGCTTCTCTTTTTCTTTCTCACTTGACTGCTTACCATCTTGTGTCGTGCTACCACGTGCTTCCTCATGTTTTTCCAGGCCCTCAGGTTTTTTTACCGGCTTCTTTTTCTCTTTCACACTCAATTGCTTAGAATTTTGTGTCGTGCTTTCACATGCTTCCTCATCTTTCACACATAACTGCTTTAAATCTTTTATCAGACTGCGTGTTACAACACAAGAGAATTGTATATCTCTGAATATGTCAATCTTTTCCATTTCAGTACTGTCTTTGTATTTATCATATTCACCGACTTTACACTCTATGCTGTCGATATGCCTCTGAGTTGTGATGACCCACTCTGAAGCATAAGGCAGGAGGATAGTCTTTACATCTTCTTCAAGGAGAGGTTCCCCAACTTTCTGTCGAATGATGCCTTCTGTTTTTGAATATGGCGTAGTATCAATAGCCGATGTTGAGATTTCAAATATTATTCTTACCTTGACTGGAACAGGAAAGTTCTTGGCTGCTGCTTTCTCAACTTTATTTTTTACTTCTTCTGGTCGCTTATGATCCCATCCATCTGTTCGCCCTACTTTGCAAAGCATCCAGTGTTCTTCTTCTGCTTTCAATGGGATACCCTCAATTAATACAGCATAAATCTTGGGTATCATAATCTCTCGGCGAATGCGTCCAGCACTCCGTTCATAAAATTTATCATTGATTATTCTGATAAATCTATCCATTTTTTCAACTTTCCCATCCTCCAAAAACCATTTAATTACATCATCTTCCACAATTTTTGATTTTGCCATTCTTACAATTGAACTTATTACACTTTAGCTGCACATTAGAAAAATGATGAATTGAGCAATTTATAAGAATTAGAATTTGAAGCACAAATACTGTCACTATTTATTAGTGCCGCGCTGAGGACCGGACCGAGGACCGGTCCCACGGTCTTTTAGCTGTGAACCGTCGTCCGGTCCCAAAGAGGAAGACCGCCGGCGGTCCTCACTTCTTATCACCTTTCAACGGTCTGGCGCCATACTACTTCCCCAGCGATTCGTTGCCTCGGTCCTTTGCCTATCTTCCACCAATCACCACCCATCCCACTTAATTAATCGCACCCACCCCCCTTTGCCATACACTAAACGACACAGACGACCATAGAGGCAGACGACCACCTCCCTCCACTCCGCAAACCGCCCTTTCGTGTGTGAGATGGGGGGAACAGGAGGCGCACGCCTTGGACGATTCCATTATACGGGGTAAATTTCAAAATTTACTACACCATAATGATCGCAATGACAATGATCTATGATGAAGGCATGACCCCTCTTCTCTAATGGGTTATTGTTTGAAATGTATGTGACTACTAAAGATGTGTGTGTGTGTGTGTGTGTGTGTGTGTGTGTGTGTGTGTGTGTGTGTCTCAAACCTAGCAAGTTGCAAGTCTGATTTTTTGTTTTCTTTTGTCCATCTCTTGTCGCCACTCCTTTCTATCGCATTGTTGTCATTTAAAATAATACAATAATATTAAAATTTCGTTTGGTGTTTTAACTAATCAAATAATATGAGTTTCATTAGTTTCTTCCTTCCAAAAAAAACAGTTATAACGTCTGTATTTTTAAAAGGTCCAATAGAATATTTGGGGACCCCGATAGCTCAGTTGATAGAGCACTCTCTTTATACGCACAGGGCCAGAGATCGATCCAGGGTGCAGTCGAGTTTTTTTCTGAATCCCTGTCTACTCAGCAGTGAATGGGTAGCTGGGTTTGTTAGATCTGGCGAAAAGTCACCATCGACCCCACTTATTACTTATTACCGCATCCACCCCCTCTTATTATAACTTCACGTCTCTCTCTTACTCTTCAATGCTCGCTGCCCTCTCATGTGTGTGTGTGTGTGTGTGTGTGGGGGGGGGGGGGGGGTAGGAGTTGCGTGTGTGTATAAACGCCACGAACAACTCGATCAACGCCTTGGGTGATTCCATTATCTCCGTTAATGGGGATAAATTTCAAATTTTATTCACGCTAAATTATCGAAGTAACAATGAAGTACTGTGATCAAATAAAGAAGGCATCACCCCTCTTCTCTAATTAGGTTACAATTTGAAATGAGTGTGACTACTCCGTGTGTTTTACTCCTGTAGACCACGGTTTTCATCGTGTAGCGGTCTTTAACGGTTCAAGAATGAACGATCCCATGGTCCCAAAGGTCAAAACGGTCTCTCAGGAATGTTCAATGTCGAAAAGGACCGCCGGTCCTAGGACCGGTCCTTGCGGTTTTCATTTCCCAGGGACCGTAGGACCGTGGTCCTTAAGCTTGCCAAGGACCGCCGCGCACTACTATTTATAAAATACAGTATATGAGCAATATTGACCAAATTCTGCAGAATAAAACTGTGTATCAGTGGCCGGATACATGGATCAATGGATGGAAGGATGAATGAATTGATGGTTAACACATAAATTATAAATAGAAAGATCATGCACACCAAAGATGAGTGAATGGGACAATGAATGCAGAAATCAAACAACAACAACAACAACAAATAATAATAATAATAATAATAATAATAATAATAATAATAATAATAATAATAATAATAATAATAATAATAATAATAATACAGTAATAATAATAATAACAACAACAACTAATTAAGTAAATAATCAAATAAATAAATAAATAAACGATAACAAATTAGTTTTGGTATTCATTTGTAAGAGTTATGACCGACGTGTATATCTGACACCCGAACCCACTAATGGGCCTAGTTTAACATTGTTGTAATGGACAATATTTTGCGTCACTTTTTGAGATTTCCATTACAACAATGAACCCAAAGGAATTATGTTATCAGACTGAAAATTAGTGCACGTCGGTTATATGTGACCCGCCGTCTCAAAACGGTATTATGTCGGGATGCTTTGGACCACAAAAAGTGACTCTAACTGAGTGGGTCACCTATGTCGAATCAAAACAAATTAAAATTCAATATCTACAACAACAAAAAAAATTTCAATTTGAGAAATTATTCTTATTCATATAGATATTAGCATTATACAATGATACTGGCTTTCTATAGTCTCTGTTAACTCTGCTGTATCATAATAATATATCCTACAAGATATCACACGGCCTTTGTCTCTCTCTCTCCCTCTCTTGGCAAGTAGAACAGAAAATAAAACAATCCGAAGAAAACTGGTAAGTAATACAACAAATCACAGTGCTTTCATTTAAATTCCAAAACAAAAATTAAACTGTCGATCAGAACGAACTTGACGTCACTCAAATCTTTGTTGTTTTTTTTTAGCCATCCATGATTATGAGTTATTCTCACTTAACTGTATTAACCAGACTATAAACGTTTCAGGTTACATATAGTTTTGTGTTGGTCCGGATGGCAATGTTGTGAGTTTTTTAGCCAAGCGCACAGTATCTTTAATACACATGCAATGAAACAGTAGATTTTTGTCCAATCAAAACATGGAATTTGTGAGACACCTTCAAACGTGGTCGAACAAGAGCGTGAATGAAATCGACCTCTCTCTGATAATTGTTTTTGTTTTTATACTGCCAAATTGGTGACTAGTTATCACACGATTTTCTCGATCATATTATAAACGTTTAAGTTTACACATAGATAGTTTTCTGTATTGGGCAGGTTTAGAACAGTGGGTATTTTACTTAGACACATATCATCGATAGAACCTGTGTATCAAGATAGTTTGTTATGTTTACTGCCATTGTTTACATTATGATTATTGTGACGACTGTCCGAGAGGCGTGTTTATCTTAAATGTCTCTTTACCAAGGTTGGTCCAGCAGGAAACACTTCGTTACTACCGCAAACTCGGGGACCCGAGTCTCTCTTGCTTAGTTTACCCTAGATACGGATGACACCGGATGTTGCTTATCGTTAGTGCTGGGCGGGTACCCGGATACCAGCGGGTACCCGCGGGTAATAAAGTTAAACCGGGTACTCGGGTAAAAGGGGCGGGTAGCGGGTACCCGCTGAAACCGAACTGAGAGTGATAATAGGCTTCCTAAGTCGTGACGTAATCCTGCGCAGCAACGCATGGCAACAAACCGGCTGGCTCTAAACAGTCGAGAAAAATGGCTGACACGAACTCTATTTCCATCACCGCCCTTATGAAATACTTCTCCAATGAGCATAAAAGTGTTTCGCGAGGTGAAAATCATCATCAGTTAGGTCCTGTTTTGACTTTCACTTACTCAGATGGCTTGATGTTCGGCAAAGTTCAAGCCAGCATGAAGAATAAAGAGTATTCTGTGAAGGTAAGTCATTTCGTCTTCTCATTCTCACTCTCAAAATCTCACATCTCCGTAAAACTACTGTTGGACAATAATCAGTTTACTTTGAGTTTAGGCAGATTTAGTATATCCAATGGAAAGATTTAACTGTTTACGTTCGATTTTAGTTAGGGAGAGAGAGAGGGAGTCATTGAATTATTGTGTTTTTATCTTATGGACCACGGTTGAGTCTTTGAGGTCTTAGTCTTGCTTCGCTAATTTTCGTTGCTATTGACTATAGTCTACTACATACTATTTAGTATCGTGTTGTAACCTTTATTATAATACTCATATGAGCATCACAATCACCAATCACGCTAGACATTTTATCATACTTCATGTGGGGCAGCGTGGATCAGCGGTACGGTTTTTGCTTCGTACCCGAATGTACCGAGTTCGTTCACCCGCCGCTGCGCTGTGTGGCCTTGAGCAAGTCACCTCGCCCTAGCTCAATTTGCGGCGCTGCACCGTGGTTATTCCAGTCTTCCCTGGGAATAGACCCTAGAGATAAATTTCCTCTATGGGATGAATAAAGGATTTATTTAGACCAGTGTTAGTCACGGTAAACTAAACTTCCTATTGGGTTAAGGTGTAATGTAAATGTTGCTGCTTGAAACTCGAAGAAATCAATAACATTGTGAAATTGAATGTGAACTTCAATTTAATATACGAAAACAGATAAAATGGACGTTTCGGGTTTCCCCCTTATCAACAAAGCAAGATGAATGAAAGAATCACTTAATTTGTTTTTTTAATTGAGTTTTTATACAGCGTAATATCCACTAAATGTGCTCAAAGTGCTTTACAAGGGGTCCCTGGCCAACAGCAACATTTAACATGTAAGACGGGACATGATGCCTGTTGGGCGATATTACAATTTTTTCGGACAGAGACAACGCTGTTAACGGCCAGGTACTCATTTGACACCTGAGTACGGTGAGAGATTGTGAGTTAAGAGCCTTCTCCAAGGACTCAACTATGTGCCGAGCGAGGCCCAAACCCAGGACCTTCTGATCTGAAAGCGAGTGTCATACCACAAGACCACAACAGACGTTTTATTAGTTTGTTTGTTTTTTGCCTATTGAGCATGGTCGCAGCTCTAAATTTGAATCTTTTATTCTTTTACTTCCACAGATCTATCTTGATGATGCCTTGGGTTGATTCAGTCCAAAACTAATTTGTGTGGTTTTATTTAACAATGTTAATGACATTGAACATACATTGATACAACAATGCCATAATTTGTCATGTTTATCATGTAAAATCATGTATGGACCTACAAAACCATTATTTTGAATGGTGATTTGATGATGATGAACAAAATATGTGTGTTGTACAAAATAAATGGCAAAGCTAACAAAATGCAATCTCCTTAATAAGAGGAGACTGGGGATTGACAAGTGCTGCAACAAATTGAAAAATAATATCAGATGTTTCTCTTAACATGGTTGGAATATATGAGAGGATGTTAACATTTTTCAGTCTTTCATTAGCCCTCTCAACATGAATTCTACATGAAGCAATTTCTTTTGTTAATAAAATCTCATTTTCAGTAAATTTATTATGTAAAAAGGGAGGGATATTTACAGTTACTCCTTGAGGTAAAATATCTTGAATCAGGATGGGGTTTTACCTTTATTACCTTTATCTGCTAAAATTAATTCTCCAGGGCTTAAAATTAAAAGTTTTAGTAATCCACAATTTTGTACAATGACCTTATCCGAGACAGACCCTGGATCATGTTTAGAAATAAAATTTATCACACCATTTGGACTTAGACCAACAAGAGCTTTAACAGAATTCATGGACCTATAAGAAGAAGTTAACCGTTGTTTATCCATTTCTTTAGGAATAGCAATTTGGTCATCTGTACAATCAATGATCATTCTGCAATTTGGAAATCTTAAAAAGGATGATGGAGCTGATAGTTTATTTTTATGTCTAGAAGGGCACGTAACCTTCATAACATTTTCAAAGAGAAGCGTATGGCTTATGTAAAACATGAATAAAAGTTTGTATAATATTTGTTATAGTACTTTCACTAACGCTAAACAATTGTGAAATATGAAGGTTAGCGTAGTTCTGTCTAAGTTTCATAAGTGTAATAATGAAAATTTGGTCTTTTAATGCAACTGTCTCTTCCTGAACTTCCCATCTACTATAATAAATAATGTTACCTCTAAAGCACTCAACATATTGAACAATAATATTAAATATTTTAAAAGAATGTACACCTGTCTCCATTCGAAGAACTTTTTCTGTAAGGCTTGAAACAGTGTAAGTGCGTTGAATCTAATTTAGTTGGGTTTTTTAAAGCTAGCTATTTCCTTATTTTTGTCTGTAATTTTTTGTTCTTGAATTAAATTTGTTGTTCTATTTAAAATATCCTCACTTGTTCTACAATCTGTTTTTTTTTAAAAGATGGAATCCTGTGATGATGGTGACGAGAGTTGAGATGATGATGAGGGAGAAGATAATGAGGATGATGATGAGGAGGAAAATAATGATGATGAGGAATCTGGTTTTTTTAAAGGTGGGACTTTGTGATGATGATGAAGAGAGTTGAGCTGATGATGATGATGATGATGATGATGATGATGATGATGATGATGGTGATGATGATGATGATGATGATGGTGGTGGTGGTGGTGGTGGTGGTGGTGGTGGTGGTGGTGGTGGTGGTGGTGGTGGTGGTGGTGGTCTTCTTGATGTTGGTGCCGATTGAGATGGGGTGGGAATTCCTTGTGTCACTTTTCTTTTCTTTCTTTCTGGCTCTGATGGAAACAATTTATTTTTATTTCTGTCAAACAATTCAGGGAGGTTGGCTTTGTCACCATCTCTGAAGTGACAAGAACACACTCTTGATGATGATGTTGGATCTTTTGTCCTTTCACCTGAAATGAAAAGATTAAAAAAAAAAACAATAATTCTGTTGGGCATATTGGGTATATTATTTAATTTGATAAGTACTTTGTTTTAGACTATCTTGTTTGACACCAGCTCAATGCATGATAAATCAAAGGTGTGCAAGAGACTAGGTTACTGGTGGGTCTCTCGCCTGTCTTTTATGAAATCGCACATTCAGCAAAATGTCGCACTTCCTCATTACTTCTTTTGATGATTTTGACTAGGTATATATAAAAATATGAATTCTTAAATTTACACAGTTAAAGTTGATCTTAGGGTTGAGTGTGGCAAGACTGGCGTTTTCTCTTTATTTCAGTCAGTACTGTACTGGACAGTGCGGTGATGGAAACTTTGGAGTGTCAACAATCGGGCACAGGTAAAGGAGAGAGGTCCCTGCCGCCATCTTGCTTTGTTCACCTCGGCTGTCGGGGAGGGGAGGCATGGCAGAGAATCAGAGAAACTTTCCAAAAAAAAGAGGAAAGTATGTGTATTTGTGTGTGTGTGTGTGTGTGTGAGAGAGAGAGAGAGAGAGAGAGAGAGAGAGAGAGAGAGAGAGAGAGAGAGAGAGAGAGAGAGATCTGCGTGAGGGGAGGGGGGGGGGGAGAGGTTGCGTTATTTTATTTATTTATTTTCATTTTGCCATAAAGGTATCGAGTTTAAAGTAAGATTTTAACAAATATTTTCTTCTCTTTCTTCTTGTTCTCCTTTTAAAAAAATTATCACTTATCAGTAGAACTTAACTCTCATTCAGTTTATCAGCCTTAACATCAAAACGATTGAGATATCATTTTTGCTTCAACTTCAATAAAAACCTAGTTTGGAATGTATTTTTATTTATAATTTCGTGCAATTGTACACTTTAATCATAAAATATAGGTCTACGTAAGCTAGAACTTGACCTAGATCTGGACTACGAACTCTATCAAATGTTCGACGAGGCGTGCGTGCTTACCTGACTAAAGTGGTCCACTTTTTCTTCAATTTTTTGTCTGCCTGTCCATTTGGAAATCTGTAAAACTGCCAGGAGTGACTCTCTGACTGGTGTAGACAATCTGGTACAAAATACTGGACCATATTTAAGATAAAAATTGTTTTTTGAGCGATTTTCCAATTATTCCTTGCCTGGACCAAGCACGGATTTTTTTTGTTTAGAGCCAGCCGATTCGTTGCTAGGCGGACGTGACGTCAGACTGTGGAATCCTATTGGGTGTAATATAATTTTGATCTACATATTTACATTTACATGACATTTTTTCAAAAGATTTTCCTCCTTTATTTTTCAATTAGATACATTGATTTTTTTTGTTTTGTTTGTTAACACACATATGATTAAATTTTGGAATCAACAGATTAAGACTATATTAGTTCTTATCTTTTAAAGGACTCTCAGGTATTTTTTTCTTTTTTCTTTTCTTTTTTTATTTTTTTTTTTTGGTTTCATTGTAATTAATTATCCTTGTTTCTTACAGTTTCGTTTCATTTGTTGTAATAATAATAACTAATATATGAATTAAAAAAAATTTAAGAATTAAAAAAAAAGCCCCCCCCCCCCTTTTTTTTTCACAAAAATTTTTTTTTGGGTCAAAAAGTCACTCCTGCCACGGGTACCCGCGGGTACCCGGGTAATTAGACCACTACCCGGGTATTACCCGGGTAATGATTTGGGCGGGTAATCCCAGTACTGCTTATCGTTGTATGCCAGATTCTTATCGTTGTGTCCCCGAGTTTGCGGTAGTACCAACACTAAAACTCTCGGCTTTGTACAAAAGTTGGTCTCACAAACAATAAAACACTCTTCTTTATCTTTATAAATAATTGGTCAAGTAAACAAAAACAACGCCTGCTACTGCTATACTGCTATGCTATGTAAAACTGTAAACTGTAAACGTGAACGAAGCAGTGCACAGCAGGGTTGCCAAGTTGGCAGATTTTCTGCCAAATGTCCTTTTTTCGCGGAATTTGAAGTCGTCAAGCAGATTTTATTTTCCGAGGCCTAGGTCTGAACGCTTTTACTTTTACAGCACTAACATTGTCTCAATTAATTCAGACTGATGATTTGATTGTGTCAAAACTACAAAATAGGTCTAATCACTTGGTTTGATTAACCAGATTTTTGTGGCAGGTATTATTTATATCATGTATAAGGTCTACTCTACGTTTTCCATGGCAATTTTTATGTATTAGTGATTTTTTAAACTTGGGAAATGAAAAAAAAAATTATGTCATCGGCCTTGCGAATATTTTGTTTAACAAAACTGATGTTTTCAAATAGTAAGGTTTGGCAGATTTTTAAAAATCCAGTTGGCAGAATGCCTGAAAATAATCTGGCAACCCTGGTGCACCGCCGAAATCGCAGATATTCTGACACATGCCTTAAAGCCCCCCATAGACGCACAGATCTCATCGCGGTACAGGCACTGCTGGGTCACTGTGACCCGACCCCTGCGTTTATCGCAGATGATTTTTGCCCACACACGGAGAGATATTTTTTGAGGCGATCGGCGATCGGGGGCGTGACAGTATAAAAAAGTGGACAATTTTTTCCGAATTTTCGCTTGTTTTCACGTCGGATTCGTGATCAGCGTCAAATTTACAATAGGTTTGATACTAAGAACTGTGTGTTTACTCCAAAAATTGGTGAAATTAGAAATAAATTTTAGTTAATAGTGAGGCAATGTGGCCTACAGAACCGATCCCAGTTACTGTCTCTTATTCTATCTTTCGTCGTGCGCACAATAGTGATTACTTCTCACTAAATTATATCAATTAGACTGTTGAAGGAACGAAATTGACACCATTCCACTCTTTGTTATTGTATTAAGGCAGCCATTTTGGTAATTAGTTCTCACTAAATTATATCAATCAACTTTTTACGTTCATGGTTACTCTTAGTTTTGTGTGACGGTACGTTATTTCCGACTGGCGGATGTTGTGAGCATTTTACCTAAACTCATAGCATCAATAACCGTCCAAAATACTCGCATCATATGTAGCAATAGCTATAATAATCTAACATGTCGAGAGAGAGAGAGAGAGAGAGAGAGAGAGAGAGAGAGAGAGAGAGAGAGAGAGAGAGAGAGAGAGAGAGATTTGCTTGCGTTATATTCAATAAAGGTGCTCAAATCACTTTATAAGGGTCCTTGGCCAACAGAGAAACATGTTAGACGAGACATGGCTGTTAAGCGATATTACAATTGTTTCCCGACAGAGACGACGCTGTAAACAGCGAGGTACTCATTTTAAACGCGAACAAGGTGAGAGAATGCGAGTAAATGCGTCCGATCCAAAGGCGAGTGTCATATCATAAGTGTCAAATGCATAACCGCACAAAAAAAGTGATGAGAGAATAGATACATATGTATTGAAGGAGAGAGCGAATGGAGTGAGTAACGTTCTTGGATATTATAGCAGGAACCAAATTGACGTCACTCATCTCATTGTTATTGTTTTTAGACACCATTTTTATGATTAGTTCTCATTAAAATATATCAGACTAACGTTCAAGATTCCATGTAGATTTTTGGGCTGGAGTGATATTTCTGGCTAGCGGACTTTGTGAGTATTTTAATTTAACACAGAGCATCAATAGAAGGAAAATTTGACGTTAGTCAACCCGTTGTTATTGCTTTTAGACAGCCATTTTTATAATTAACTTATCACTAAGTTATATCAATCAGACTATCAACGTTCGAGTTTACAGTTTTGTGTGTTAATATGTTATACCCCGATGGAGATGTCGTGAGTATTTTTCCAATACGCATAACATCAATACATTTGCAATCCGATTTAAGTTTAAAAACAACGTAGACCACGGAAATTTTTCTATTTTGTGGACAATAAAGATTTGTTATTTATCGTCATAATTATTATTATTATTATTATTTATAAAACAAATCGACAGTGCTCTCGTGGCAGGTTAAACGGGTACTCCTCTGGACTACTCGCATTCGCACCCCCCCCCCCCACCCCCACCCCCATCTCTTTAATTTTCGGCGGGGGGCGTTGTTTGTAGATTATAATTCAAGGTTACAATGCCCCCCCCCCCCCTGTCATCACGCAGTCAAGGCTTTTTGGCATCTGCCAATCCCAAATGTCTGTGTCAAGGTCGACCATTATGTCGCGTCAACGGGTGAGGAGGAAAAAAAAAAAAAGAACTGGCATATTATTATATCATAACATTGAAAATTATGAAAACTATTTTTCATTTTGTATGAAATCCTTTATAGATTTTACGATGATCAAGAACGAAACTTTTGCCATCTACCTCTTCCTGGCGCAACATTTATAAAAATATTATTTAAAAAAAATAATAACACAGCATTTATTTGGCGCAATATCCACGTGCTCAAAGCGCTTACAAGGGGTCCCAAGGCAACAGCAATATCAAACTTGAAAGACGAGACGTGACGCCTGTCAGGCGATGTGACATTTTTTCCCAACAAAGACAAACGAACGGCCATGTACTCATTTTACACCTGTGAGTTAAGAGTCTTTTCCAAGGACTCAACTCTGCACCACTCAGAGCGGGTCTCGAAACCTGAACCTTTCGATCCGAAAGCGAGAGTCATACCACTTGGTCCATCACAAAACAGGGAGTGGCACTGTTCTGTCGGCCACATAGCCTCAATATTAATTAAAATTTATTTCTGATTTCATCAGTTTTTGGAGTAAAAGCATAGTTCTTGGTATCAAACCTATTGTAAATTCGACGCTGATCACAAATCTGACGTCAAAACAGCGAAAATCAAAAGAAAATTGTCCAATTTTTTATACTGCCACGCCCCCGATCGCCGATCGCCTCGAAAAATATTAAGCAAGGCGGGCTTTGCGAGCGATCGACCGTCCCTCTGTTTATCGGCCAGGTATTTGGCCACACACATTGCGTTTTCACCCCGGTTTGCCTGATCGGCGTCTGAACCAGGATCAAAACCGGGCGTGTATGGAGCCTTTTAGATAGACTTTCAATTAACTAAAGGAAAGAGATATACACATGGAGGAAACATAGATGCATCATTTTCAACTCACACAGCATCGTGCAACTTCTCATACCCCAACCGACACCGACCTTATGGCAAAACACGATCTCAGGTGTCTCATCTTGTCACAAAGTAAGGCAATGTAGAGTGGTTGCATTGCATGGGTAACAGTGATCATGGAAAATTCTGGTCCTGACCTTGTGACCTTGGATAAGGTACTTTACACACATTACCCCACTATACTCAGGTGTGGCTATAAGCAGTTCAGTAAAGGATATTGTAATTGTAAGAATGTGAGGATGCCTACTTTAATTTTTCACCAGAGTTCCTCTCCTTTTGCCTCTCTTTACCTATGCGTCATACACCATAATCACATCCTAGACACGCCTTACAAGGATTTAAAAATTCCCTGTTGAAGTAGACATCTCATCACGTAGAATCCTATAAAAAATATTAAGAAAACTAATACGGAAATTTTGAGAAAAATGATTTCAAATACAAACTTTATTCCCTCTGCCAATACACGGTAGATATAACAATATGACAATCAAATTTATTGTTTTAGATTTGTTTGAATAGGATAATTAAAACATCAAATATATTTTCAAGAAAGTATTTAATAACAAAAAAACTCTGAAAAAAAAATTCTTTAAAAACAGTTAACTATTGAAATAATTAGTATTACTTAGTCTTTTCTCCTCTTGTGAGTATCGGAAATATTATAATTCTACAATGGATCACAATTTTTTACGAACCCTTGGTTAAAACCATAATGATTAATGTTCAAGTGATGAGATACATAATTCGTTGATGGTGATGTATAAATTTCATAATGCGACACCTGGACTGTATGTCTCAGTAATAATAATTTGTTTTGTTTTTAAGGGTTTTACGGCGCTTGCAACACATTAAGGTCATATCAGCGCCAGTAAAAAGGAAGAAAATGGGATAGTAAAAAGTTCTAGAATTACAATAAAGCATCCAAGAAAAGGGAAGACAAAGGGGAATTGGTTCAAATAAGAAACAGGTGTAGATTCCAAAAGCACTCTATCAAAGTAGGCTACTTAGTTTGAGATCACTAAAAGTCTCATCCAGACACAAGGACAGGCCCCCGCTAAGAGGAACTCACTCGAATGTTTTACAAATCATATATAATATAAAGAAAGCATAATGCAGTGAATAACAGAGAGATGATTTACAAGGAAAAAAATATCATCTCCCAAAACAATAACTATGCATTCGTGTTTCCCTCCCAGCCAGGACTCCGACCAGGGCCAGGAAAAAAAACAAGTAATCTCATTCCAAGACAAAGACAGAAAGCATGTTGGAAAACAGATATAAGGGGATAGAAGACACAGTATTTACCTCCCTGCCCGCTATGGGAGGTCAGGATCCCCACTCAGTCAGTAGTAATAAAAAATAATTTTAATTTGAAGGTCGTACATCAACTATGCAAAAGTCTTATGCCATCCTTTTAAGCTCTCCCCTTTTAAAAAACATAAAATCAAATGTTTGATGTAATTTTTAAAAGTTTAATGACGATTTTTTACATAGATTATATTAGTGCCATATTTCAAAAGACTTCCATAAGAAATTCGACAAAATTGCCTTATTCCATCAGCTAATGACCAAGTTTTCATCAATATGTTATCATGTCAATAAACTTCAAGGTAGGTACAGCTAACAGCCCAAGACAATCTAGCTGTATGATTCATCAACAATTGATTTGAGTGAGAAAAAGAAACAAGATATAATGCCTGCAAGGTTATATTCAATTCAAACATCACGATGAAACTTTGACATGGGTCATATTTTTCATATTGATGCTATGAGTTCAGGTAAAATACCTGTTCTACCTGCCACATCAAAAATACTAACACACAAAACCATGTGGAACGCTTCTAGTTTATTAACTAGGGATCTACAAACGATACCAAAGAACCGAGTGATGTCAACTTTATTCCTCATTCTGTTGTAAATGTGAATAATTAGGATATTTATCCGTCATCTGTACTGTATTGTAATAAACACCAATTTTCATAGTTTAGTCACAATCATCTCTCATAAATAAGTAAAATAAATAAAATCAATACTACTGATTTATTAAAGGAGGAATGCACATAGAAATGGCATGTAATCCGATCAAAAAAAAACAAACGATTATAGAGATAAACACAAAACTAAAAAACTGAGTATATCAACTTCATGCATAATCCATTTTCTAAGCTTTTCCATTTCCTCTCCATGGAAATCATTGTTAATCGTCCCAATCATCGTCATCATCAACATCGTCTTCATCATCTTCAGTGTCATCGTCATCATCTAATAAAAGAGAAAAGAGTTAATAAAATAAGTAAACCACATGTATAAATACATACATGATTCATATAACATATTTTAACTGTATATATGTAAAGATACAAAAATAATCTCATTAAATTTTTTTTTTTACACATCTTGTCTAAAACTGTCCTTTAGGTACAGTTACATAAAATAAAAATGTTGGGCAATTGAATTCTAAGTAAAAAATAATGAATAAAATATTCCCTCATGAGCCCTACTTTTTTGGCCCAAGCAAAGCCAGAGAATCATAACTGCATCTTAAACAGCGACAGTGTTATTTCGGTCTAAATCAACGGAAGACTTTTTGGTTAGAGAAATTACAAGGTGAAATACTTATCACTGATGTAATAATGGGACTCGGGACTGTATATTGAAACAAAACCAATTTTGTTCAGATTGCAAATGTGGCAATATCATAAGATAGTGAATACTATGCTGCTAAAACCTGTAGACTGTAAAAAAGTCTTGTACCAAATTGAATAGAAACGCTTTAAAAAAAAGAACAAAATTTTAAACATGACTCAAAAACCTTAGGCAGCTTATAAAAAAAAAAACAAACAGTTAAAGCCATAATACATTGTGTTAAATCCAGACCACACTTATCTTCTGGGACAGCGTGGCTCAGCAGTTTGGTCTTTGATTCACACCCGAAAGGTACAGAGTTCAACTACCCACAGCTCTGTGTGGCCTTGAGCAAGTCGCCTAGCCTTATCTCTTAGAATAGAACCTTAAGAAAAATTTCCCCTCCGGGACGAATAAAGGGAACTTAAAAAAAACAACAACACTATTTCATTATTTTGTTCTTTTTTTAAAAAGCTGATAATTTCATTTTTGTACATTACTTTTCCACAAAACTACAGGTTTTCCTGTATCTCAAACCAGGACAAAAGACTTGAACCAAATGCAATGCTCATTGACGACATTAACGAGGTTGATGAGAAATGGACCTCCAGCTGTCCTGGGCACATCTTGTGCTTTGGTGGAGATCTATCCCTGACTAATCCTTGATGTCCCGAATCCCAATTTCGTCATTGCTGACCTCGTGATCTTTTACTTTTAACCTCTACTGAATAGCTACATCATATTGAATATGTGTTCTAAATTCTAACCTACCTGTCTACTTTTACAGTATTGATTTTCATTTTTCTTTTATTTTAGTCTAGTTGTTAGCATCTATGAAGAATGGGTTTTGTTTTCACAACAGAAGAAAAATATATTCAAACTTAAAATAAAAATTTAAAAGACTGTTAGATTTTTTTTTTTTTTGTAATGTAAAAATTTAAAAAAAAAAAAGATGGAAAGCTAGTCAAAATAAGTTGGGTCTCTATTTAAAAGTAAATAAAGCATTTTACCACATTATCACGAATAAAAACGTGATTCTTATGAAAGAATTAAACATTTAAAGAAGTTTAACTGAGTCTTTTAAAATAATTATCTAAAAGTTTACATACTAAAAATGAAAAAAAAGACAACAAATCCAAACCTCAGTATTATAATTTGTAGACCATGCGATCTACGATAAAAGTTGGCTGCCAGACAGCTAAACCATGGTTTTAACAAGACAGAAACATTTTAAAGGTTAGTATGTTAATGTTATGAAAGAAAACCAATAAAAAGTGTGGAGCAGGCACTTATATCAATAATGATTAGAAACGGGGTATAGAGAAGTGCCAGATGAAAACAGAGAATAAAAATATCACAATCACAGTGTCAGAGAAACTGGGGATCCAATTGATACGATACCCTGCGCCTGGCTCAGAGAGAGAGATAGAGAGATCAGAGTGCAGCCATTGAACCATATAGTCATATAGCCAAAACGACAGGCTAATGTCAGCTCGCCGATCTCTCTCTCTCTCTCCCTCCCTTAGCCAGGGAATGGGGATACCCCTCTCAAGGGCATAATGGACGGTGCCCATGTTTTGAGCCGAAATAAATCCCAGCAACCCTTGTACGTAGAGTCCCTGACTTCGGACGAAGATGCATGTTTTGAGATGGAAGTCGGTTTTGACGAATTTAATCCCTCAAGGGGGCAGGTACATAGACTCCTCGAAGCTGGGGGAGAAGTTGCCATGCTTTTCCTCCAGCAAGAGGAGGCACTGGGTGGCAGCCAATCGACTTCGGTCAAGAACATGCCTAAAGGCAAAAATCGCTTCATCAGTGGGGACTGATGTACATGTACCCGTTGTGGTAATGAGCCAGAAACTGCGAAGCATCTAGTTGAACAGTGTGTTGTGACGAGGCTTCTGGGTGGGTTTGTGACGTTGCACGAGTGCGGTAAAGAATTTGCTGATTGGGTCGATCGTCACAATATAGTAGTGTGAGCACCATTAGAAGCTGCCAAGCAGAGGGTATCCATTTCAATCGGATCCCGAGTTTGGCTCCCTGACACAATGACATTTTATTTCTCTGTTTTCATCTATACCCTATATTTCTCATCATTATGTTACGAAAGAATACCTTTGTTTAGGTACAAGTTACATACAAGCATTCATAGCTCGCATCTCACACTCTCATTGTTAGCGTGTAACAATCTCAGAATTAAATTCATTTTTTAAAAAAAGAAGAAAGAGCATAAACCATTCACATGCAAGAAGAGGCAGGATCAAACGCAACACCAAATGTGACCCATTGTCTCAAAAGGTATTATTAGGTGAAACAAACTAAAATTTCATTATACAAATAGCAGAAATTAATTTTACAAGGCAATATGTGACTTCCCAAACCATGGAAAATCTTTATTGATCCAAATCGGAAAATAAATAAAAAAGTATGTACATTGGGAAATAATTTGCCAACACCAAAGAAGGAGGAGGAAAATATGCTTTTTGCAGACCCCAAAGAACAGTAATGGAAAAAAAAAAAAGTTAAAAAAAAAAAACATCAGCAGATGAAGTTGAAAAAAAAAAAGCTGGTAATTTCCCTTTACCTCGAAATTACAATTTATTATAAGATGAAAAATTGCATCAAAGCGGTCAGAAGAGTTTTGCATGGTTTATTTCACAACTTTCCACTTTCTAATGGTTACCATATTATTTCTAATAAATGTGCAGTGCACGTGAAAATGCACAGAGAGAGATGGAGGGAGAGAGAGAGAGAGAAGAGACAGAGTGGGTGGAGATGTGTGTTAAAAGTAAATTTGTCTCGCCACAGAATTTTCAGTGAAATACAGATTCTGATGATAGTGATAGTTTGAAATTAGCATCAACATGGTCTGTGCTAATCTGTTGCAGTAATTGCCTCTCATCTTCTTATGACTATAGGAACTGCTGTGACAGTTAAGGGCATTGAATATAAATGCCAGTTACCATCATAAAACACCGTCTACATAAATTGGCTGACTTTCGCTTGAATTGAATGTATTTCCATGGATATGTTGTTCTTTATTTTCTTTTAAAAGTTTTAAATTGTAAAAATATCTGGTGTTCAAGTTCGCTTAGTGACCATGAATGCAGTAGAAAAGATGTAGGGGTGGGCATTTATTACGAAGTAGGCCACTGCACATTTAGGGAGAATTGTACGAGAAATTTTACTCCAGTTCACACCACTTAAGAAGTTGATCTCCAGAGGACATACAAATAAAAATCAATTTCATGGTAAATGAACACTGGTTCATCCTTCTGTCTCTATTTTTTTTCTCTCTCTTGTCTTAAAAAAATTAGACTTGATTGAAAATAAACTTAAATGGCGCCGACTTATGTGGTGTAAAAAGTAAAACATTTCTCAAAGTTCCAATTTAAGTTCTAGGAAATGTCCATTTTCAAACTTGGACTAGACATAATTCAAAATATAAAAGAAAAAAAAATCAATCATGTTAAAGCTCTAAGCTCAACTGTGTCTAATTAATTCCTTTATAAACCATTTTAGGTTTAAAAATTTTTTTTATTAAATCAAAAAATCCAAGCCCCACTAAAACCCATTTATCCTTCAAAGAATTATTAATAAAATTATTTTCATGATGCCCTGTATTGCAGTAAATTTTTTTCGTAAAATATTGATGAACACTTTGTATGGTACATAAAATGAAATGTGTGACATGATCTCACCACTATCATGACAAGCTGGGCGCCGACTAGCCAAGGCTTTTGCCAGGGCACCGACTAAGCCACTCATTTCCTCTGGGGCACTTCCTGATGAACGATCATCCTCCTTGTCGACCTTAGATAACAATAGATGCAATCACAGTAACAGCAAACAAAGATGGGAGAGGAAAGAAAATGAGAATTGGAAAAATGAATATATATAACAAAAACCCAAAAGAAACATGAGAGAGAGAGAGAGAGAGAGAGAGAGAGAGAGAGAGAGAGAGAGAGAGAGAGAGAGAGAGAGAGAGAGAGAGAGAGAGAGAGAGAGAGAGAGAGAGAGAGAGAGAGAAAGAGAGAGAGAGAGAGAGAGAGAGAAAAAAAGAAAGAAAGAAAAAGAGAGAATGGGGAGGAGTGTTAGCAATGTTGCCAATTATTTCCTCTGAATCCAGGCTTAGCTCATACATCCTGCTCAGCCCAATAATTTGTTAATGATATATAAATTATAAAAAATAAAAAGGAGGGGAGGGGATGGAAGGATTATCGAAAATTCACGATGATAACAAAGACTTAAAAATAAATCTACAAATCACATTCATCACAACATAAATAAATAAATAAATTTAAAAAAAAAACAACAAACCCACTATGATTTATACCATAATTACTAAGCACACCTAATTACATGCTCAGAAAGTGCACACTGTTGAGTTAAAATACAAGCGTTCGATTCCAGATTAACAATTAATCAAAAAAAATAAATTATTACAACTTTTTCTAATCACTAGGAACCATTGTTGACTCTAATATGTGGTGTTGTAAAGATCACGAATGGAATAGCGGTTTTATGATGCTAATGTTATTTGTTTATAGTGCAACCTCTAGATAACGACAACCTTTAGATAACGACATTGACTTCTGGTCCTGATTTTTTTTTTTTTGCTACATGTTGTTAGTAATAAGAACCTCAAAATAGCGACATACATTTTAATAAAATCCCTGTTTAGCGACATAGTTATAACATTAATCAGCAGTTGATACAGATGCTTGATACCCGTTATATCCAAAATTTTTCTACAAGAGTAGACCTACCAATTTTCTCTGTCGTCTATCTGGAATTTAGTAATGTATTTATGAATTTATTGTGTATTGTTGTTGGCTGAAGAAGGGTTTTGAGCCCGAAACATTTTGTGTTTGGTATTTTGTTCTTTTTTGAAGCTGTTATATTAATTTTTGTTTATTTGTTAATACCTAGTTGTATTTTTTTGTTTTGTTTTTTTCTGGGCGTGGGGGTAGTAGTTTGTGGATCTACTTATTTTAAGTATTTGTAAATCTTCGTGCATTGAAATAAAAATTTTGGTAATTCATCAGCGTATTGCATGGATTTTAATTAAAATCAAAACTTTATGTGAGAATCTGTATTCTTGTGCTGTATTATCATATTGGCACTTGATTTTTAAAATCTATTCTTAGTTTTGTTAAATAGTGTTCGAGCATTGTTTACGATTAAAACAATGACGATACACATTGGAGAGTGAAAGCGTAACTAAAACAGCAGAATACACATTATAACATGGTTGGGACGTGCCTTCTCTCAGGCACTGATCAGCACCTGTCTCAACACCCCCCCTTTTTCCGCCATCTTGAAAACCCTGGAATAACGACATCCCTGGATAACAACATAATTTACCAGTCCCGAGCAATGTCGTTATCCAGGGGGTTGCACCATATCTACGGAGATCACTTAAAAACGCACCACTGTAATCTTATTTTTAAATTCAAATATTTCAGGAAAATTTAAGACCCTCTATCAAATTATAATCCTTATATTCAACATAAAAACGGTTTTAGAGCTTTATGATTTTGTATCTCATTACCAACACTTGTCATTGTATAAAATATTACTTAGCATACTTTTAAAAAAAGATTCTTCTTTCTTTTTCTTTTTTTTTTGGACAATTTGTGATTACACCACTTAATTGTTTAAAAATAGTATCTACTCTAATCCATAAATCCAAAGCAACTGGAGATTTTTTATTTGTTCTGGAGGATTAACTAAAACAGTAACCAATTGTTGGTTATATTCCATGGGTAGGATGCTAAACTGTCAAAATACAGAACCTATTATTATCCACACTACCCATTCACTGTTTGGTAGACAGGGGATGGATGAGGAGATCAGAAAATAAATCTTAAATAAACCTTAGACATAAAACCTTATGTTTTGCTTGTAACTCAAGGGACTCAACCTACTGGACAATCAGGATACATTCCCCTTTTATTTTATTTCAAAGGCTGCTGAACAATTACCAGTTTTTACAAAATCAATCTCAAAATTTTTTTGGATTAACTGCTTCATAGCAATTAAAAGTCTAACAATTATTTTTTGAAAATTATATGCTCGCATAAATAAAAAAAAACATTTAAACATTATTTTCATGATAAAATGATTCAAATATGTGATGAACATCTATTATTTTTATCCGACATCAATACCCAGGTACCAAAAACTGGGGTTGTTTTTGTTTTTTTTTTTTTTGGGGGGGGGGTTTCTTTTGCAAACACTTCCACATTGGTAAACAATAACCCACAGAAATATGGAGAGAAGAAAAGATAAAAGAAATCAAGGCTTAAAAAAACATGGAACAACATTCAGGCATCTCATGCCACAGCGAAATAGGAAGCATGACCACCCAAACAGAAAATTTCCACTGAAAGGCTTTCAACTGTAGCAAATAAGAAAAAGAGCACGCTGTCAGCAATAACATCAATTCCACAGATATAGGGAAAATGTCAAAATAAAAGAAAAAACATAACAAAACACACACAAACTTGATAAGTGGCTCATGGACACACTGTGTATGAAATTTAAGGTCTCTTTAAATCAATTTAATTTTTCCAAATAAAGATATTACCAGTATCCCTTTATCCATTGAATATCCAGAAAGGTGTGGAGCGAATTTTTTCACAATTTAAAGAAATAATAATAAGAATCATCTGTGACAGCAGCGTTAAGAACAGTAGCAACAATCCTAAAGAAAGGGGTCCCATACATTTCCTTAATCCCCTCTCAAAGCAAGGATCTCTGCTTAATATTCAAACAGTCTGTTTGCGCACATTATTAAAGAGAAAAGTTAAGAGTTCAGGCACTGGTGAAAGATAAAAATCCGAAAAAATGGTATATTATTCTATACTTAGTCAGGCACTGGCCTGACAAAACAGAAAAAAATAATCCAAAAAAGTCTGCCTTCTTCGACTGGCGGTCAGTCCTATAACATCCTAATTACTGGACTCGTACTCAATCCCTAACCAAGGAAGGTGGTTGTTTCATTAATTAATGATTATTTATTCCGAGAAGAATTATTCTTGCATTTGTCTTTTTGATTTGTTTAGCACTGTATCATATCACAGCTTTTCATTACACCAGTACCTGCATCTCAATGTTTCTCAATTCCCCCCACCCATATATAAATAAATAAATATATATATATATATAAATAAATAAATATATATATATATATATATATATATACATACACACACACACACACACACACATCATCAGGCTGCACGTTTTTATAACAATCCTCATACACATTGTGTCACATTAGGCTCACGAAAAACATTAACTAATAGGGAAAAACAGAATAGCACACTGCTGATAATGACAACGACCAACACAGTAAATAAAAATAACCCTGCTGTTTAATCTACCTGAACCATGTATTTGTTTCTGCCGGTTGGCCAAAGCTCTTGCCAGGGCACCTACAAGCCCAGCAGACTCATTTGGAGTCGAGGAAGATTTCTCGTTTGTCTGTTCCACCTGACAGTTATTAGCAACAATATCATAACTTAATAATAATAGTAATAAAAAGGAACCGTACACTTATACTACACATGATCACTCAGTAGACCAAACTCATGGATAGTCCTTAACAAAATCATAAATAGAAATAATCAAATGGAATGGAAGCTTCAAGTTGATTAACGAAGACAGATAATGGGGATGTTTCGGGTTTCCCCTTTGTTGAACTATTGTTATCTATTTCTTCGAGTGCAACATTTGCACTAACAAATCATAAGAAACAAAAATTTCTATTGATAATTTCAGACATACAACTCGTCAAAGAGTTGCTCTTAGTACTATCACGGTGTAAACATATTTTACTGTTTGTATCCTTGTAGAGAACAGCTCATCCTGTCTTCCAAAAATGAGTCGAGTGAAGATGTGTCAAATATCTCTATTCCATACCATCCAGATCAAAGTGGATTGTTACTTTGACATGTTTCTACTTAAAATATTAGGAACGACAAAAATCCATGTTTATATTTTTTTTTAAAAACAAAAGAAAACTCGAGTATTTATATACTGCAAAATCCACCAAACATGCTCAAATCGCTTTACAAGTTTTTCCTTGCCAACAGCAACACTTAACATGTAGGACAAACATGATGCACTTAAGGTAATATCACAATTTAAAAAAACAAACAGACAATGCTGTTAATATCCAGTTACTCATTTTACAACTGAGTATAGTGAGAGAATGTGGAGCAAAGAGCCTTTTCCAAGGACTCATCTTTGCATGGGACTTGAACCAGGGACCACCAATTTGTTTCAAAGGTGAGTGTCATACCACAAGACCATGAGGCTCCACATATCAAAACAGAATGAATGTGGAAAAAACAACTATGCAACCAGGACAAGGTTTACAGAATTAACCCTTTAACAGTGAGATTAAATTTTAATCAAATCACAATTCCTCACATTATCTATCTTGTGAGTCCGCATAGTTGAGTCCTTGAGAAAAGGCTCTTTACTCGCATTCTCTGATCGTACTCAGGTGTAAAATGAGTACCTGGCTGTAAACAGCATCGTCTGTCAGAAAAAAAAATAATATAATATTGCCTAACAGGTGTCATGTCTCGTCCTACATGTTAAGTGCTGTCGTTTTGTAGGAACCCCTTGTAAAGCTCTATGAGCATGTTTAGTAGATATTGTGCGGCTATGTGGTCTTGTGGCATGACACTCGCTTTCGGATCAGAAGGTCCTGGGTTCGAGCCTCGCCCGGCGCATAGTTGAGTCCTTGGAGAAGGCTCTTTACTCACATTCTCTCACCGAACTCAGGTGTAAAATGAGTACCTGGCCGTTAACAGCGTTGTCTCTGTCCCAAAAAATGGTAATATCGCCTGAAAGGCGTCATGTCTCGTCCTACATGTTATGTGTTGCTGTTGGCCAGGGACCCCTTGTAAAGCGCTCTGAGCACGTTTAGTAGATATTGTGCTATATAAATACTCTAGTTTGTAATAGCTATTGAGCATACTGTTACCACCACAAATCTGAGAAGCTAGAGACACGATAGAAAAAAGCTTGTTTTGTTTTGGTAACAATTAAGCCAGTCTAAATAATTCGCCTTTTCCATGTAAATTTGTTCCAAGCATTCAACTCAACTCTCTTTTTTTCTCATTCACATGAATAAATAAAATGTAAAAAAACCCAGAAAAAACCCCCCCCAAAAAACAAGAGCTTTTATATATAACGCAATATCTACTAAAAATGTTCAAAGTGCTTTACACAGGGTCCCTAGCCAACAGCAACACGTAACATATAGAACCAGACATAACGCCTGTTAGGCGATATTACAATTTTTATTCCGACAGAGACAGAGACAATGCTGTAAACAGCCAGGTACTCATTTTACATCCGAGTACAGTAAGAGAATGTGAGTAAAGAGCCTTTTCCAAGGACTCAACGATGCGCTGCTCAGAGAGGGACTCGAACCCATGAGCTTCCAATCCGAAGACTAGACTGCATAGCTGCATATGAATGGGGAAACCACACAAATTTGTTCAATTTTCGTTCAGGAAGAGCCCAAAAGATCTATGCCATTACTAGCTATAGTCCTTCAACGCCATTGAGTCCATGGGGCCAGAGTTTATCCCGGTTTCAATAGCATGAAGCGGACAAAACAATTGCTTGCTATCCTTTGGAAAGGATGCTAGTCTATTGCAAAGTACTTTCTGCCAAATCTAGAAGACTCAGCTACCCATTCTCAGCTAGGTGGGCAGGGAGATCAGAAAAAAATCTCAACTACACCCGGTTTCGATCTAGGTCCCTTTTCGTGTGAAGCGAGTGCTCGACCAACTGAGCTATCAGGACCCCCATTACTAGCTATGCTAGGAACAATCTAACTGCTTAAAAACTGTCATTGCGTTCCTCAGAAGCATGGGAAATAACGGTTAGGGAGCGAAAAACAACATTTTTTTTACCTTCTTGAGATTTGCTCCATGCCGAATAGCATCCAACAGCTGATCCCGAGAATCCATGGGCTTTGATGCTGGATCACTAGTTCTATCAGCAGTCTTCAAGGTGGTGCCACCTCTGGAGAGAAACATTAGTTGTATCAGATAATTTTTAAAACAGGAAGGCGAGAAAAAAAAAAAAAATTGAAAAGAAGGAAAAATATTTTTAAAAGAACCTTCTAATCGACTTCGTAAACTTTTTTTTCTAAGTTTTTCAGGGAACGAGAAATTGCAGCAATCCCTACTAAAATCCTGAGGGGCCCCAATAGATCACAAGGTAGAGCACATGCTTTACATGCAAAGGGACCAAGATTGATCCTGGATCCTGGGTGCAATTGCAATTTTTTTCTGACCCCCCTGTCAACCTCTTGAAGATCTCGGATGCACATTCCCCCTCACTAAATCCAAGCATAAGTTACATACTGTACGCTTCCCTGGAGCAACTCCAAAAGACACCATCATGACGGAGGACTGAAGGAATAGAGCTCAGCTGGTCGTTGGTTTGGATAAGTCAATAAGTATCATTGTGTGGCTTTAACTCACTCAACCCTAGAAATTTTTGCTACTTTTCAAAATTGAAAAAAAAAATGTATTGAAAATGAGCATGTACATAGATATTTTTATTCAACTATCATTAACATGTAAAAATTAAAAACATTAGCTTTGAAAATAGCTAATAATTTGTCTCAGAAAAAAATGTAATAAATAGGCATGGGGTAAAAGTAACCCGGGTAAACAACGGATATAGTCGGTGTTAGGGTTGAGTGAGTTAATGGTTCAATGTTAATGTGTCTCGTCTGGTAACTGAATTCAAGCAACCCACAGGGGTGATAGGGATTGCAAAAATTAATACAAATTATCCCTCTCATCACATATAAAAGAATACCTGATTATAGAAATTGACAGAAATTGTGAGGGTGCTAGTGCAAAAATGATGCCTATTGGGGAACTTGGGGCCTGCTTCAGGAATAAATAAAGCATTGTGAAGAAAACTGAGCATTGTGAATTCTTAGAAAAGCACCGTATGACTGATTGTATGAAGGTTATATATATATATATATATATATATATATATATATATATATATATATATATATATATATATATATATATATATATATATATATATATATATATAGATATAAATCTCTCTCTCTTTTTTATCATCAGTCACACTAATTGGCGGCAATAATATGTTCTAGTGGTATGACACTCGCATTCGGATAAGTAAGTCCTGGGTTCGATCCTCGCCCTGTGCATAGTCGAGTCCTTGGAAAAGGCTCTTTGTTCACATTCTCACCGTACTCAGGTGTAAAATGAGTACCTGGCCGTTAACAGCGTTGTCTTTGTCGGAAAAAATTGCAATATTGCCTAACAAGCATCATGTCTTGTTCTACATGTTACGTATTGCTGTAAGTCAGGGACCCTTTGTAAAGCGCTTTGAGCATGTTAAGTGGATATTGAGCTATAAAAGAGCTCTATTTTAAAAATAATAATTTTTAAATGTCAGCTCATCCCAAAATCATCAATTTCCCACATACCTGATAGCTTCCAATAAGGCATCCCTTTCACCACCACCACCACCACCACTTGGTGGGCCTGGTGGTGGGGGAGGAGGAGGAGGAGGAGGAGGAGGCGGGGGAGGACCTCCAGATGGGGGTGGTGGAGGCGGTGGTGGGGGTGGTGCAGCTTGAACACCTGCAGACCCACCACCTCCACCCATCATTGGGGGTAGGGGTGGAACAGATGAGGGAGGCGGTGGTGGAGGGGGAAGAGAGGATGCGGGGGCTCTTGGTGGTGTCGGCATAGCTCTCGACGGAGGAGGTGGAGGGAGGGCACCTCTCATAGTCGGAGGTAGGGGTCCTCGAGATGGGGGAGGAGGTGGAGGAGCTCCGCCGCGCTGCGGGGGAGGAGGTCCTGGTGGTCCACCGGGAGATCTAGCTGGTGGTGGAGGTGGTTGAGCAGTTCTAGCCATATTATTAGCAGGCGGGGGAGGTGGTCTGCTGGCATTACCTGAATAGAAGGAATGAAAGTGACATTAGTCAGACTACAAACCTTTAAAGTTACACATAGTGTAGCTTTGGGTGTTGATACGTTATATCCAGCTGGCAGATGTTGTGAGCATTTTGGCTAAATGCACAGCATCAATATAAAAAAATTTTTTTTACTAAAGATCAACAAATCTACTAAATTCCCTTGTCTAATGAATGGTCTACTACTGATAATAAAATTGAAAACATAAGACTGGCACAAGCAAATTAACATATCAATGGCGCTTTGCTTTCTTTCTTTCTTTTCTATCTTTGAAAAAAAAATCCATTGACTTGAACTTGAACTGGTGTTATGTCGGGGCAAAAAGTGAATTTAAGGTTAACATTAAAAAAATACGTAGTCCTTCAGAGCCATTAGGCTCAAGGAGCCGGAGTTTATCCCGGTTTCTATAGCATGAAACAGACAATAGCTGCTATCCTTTAGATAGGATACTAGTCTATCGCAAAGTACTTTCTACCAAATCTAACAGACTCAGCTACCCATTCACTGCTGGGTTGACAGGGGGGTCCAAAAGAAAAATATCTCGACTGCACCCGGGATCGATCTTGGTCCCTTTGTGTGTGAAGTGAAGGCTCTACCAACTGAGCTATCGGGACCCCCAAGGTTAACATGGTCGATAATAAAAAGTTAAAGATTTTGGCACTTTTAAAAGCAATATCAAAAAATATATACACAAACACACACATATATATATATCTTTTTTTTTTCTTCCTAAATCAAACAAACTAACTTGACAAAAGTATCATTTTAAAAATTGCAAATTAAATTTTTAATATCACAATCGCTCATCATAACATTTTGAGGCAGTGTCAGAGATATGTAAGATATGTAAGCATAGGGCAAATAACAAATAGCGATTGAATTATAACAAGAGCAATTCTACCACTTCCAGTGAAATTTGAACTTGTTTTGTTTTTTTTATGTTTTTAAGTGTTTATGGCACTTGCAACACATTTGTTACATTGAATGACATAATCAGTCGGATGGTGAAAAGGTTTGAACTGAGATATTGCCAAGTATAGTAAGAAGGTCAATTTAAAAAAATTTTTAAAAATGAGTTCTTGTCATAAATGATTAAATCAACCCTTTTTGCACATCTTCGGGAAATATCAAAGATTAATTTCACTTCTAAATGTTTTTTTACAGTTCGTCAAGTTGAGAAAGTATGAAATGTGAGAAAAGTTGCTAGATACCTTTCCCATACAGCTGACCATAACTTCATGAAAAATCACCCAATTTACTTCAAATAAAGACTAAAATGCTCTGGTGAGCATATTCTTTCAGAAAATGAAAAAATAAATTTTAAAAAAAATGCAAATCCTAAATTTTCACCTTCCGACTGATTATGTCATGCACTGACACATTTAGGTCATATCACACTAGTAAAAAGAAGAAAATGGAATAGTCAAAATATTCTAGATTCACAATCAAAGCATCCAGGAAAAAGTAAGACAAAGGGAAATTGGTTCAAATAGGGAACAGATGTAGATTCCAAGAGAATATCATCAATGTACTTAGTTTGAGATCACATAAAAAAGCCTCATCCAGACACCAGTACAAGATCCCACTAAGAGGAACACACTCAAATGTTTACAGAATACATAACTAAAAATCCATAAGAGAGAGATGATTTACAAGGGGAAAAAAATATCATCTCCCAAAACTATGACTATACATTTGACTGCTTCCTCCCAGTCAAGGATTCTAGCCAGGGCTGGGACAATACCAAGTAATCCTCTCCCAAGACAAAGACAGAAAGCAATAGGAAAACAGATATAGGGTGATAGAAGACACAGAAAGTACCTCCCTTCCCACATTGGGAGGCCAGGAACCCCACTCAGAAATTTGAACTTGGACAGGGATCTCTGATTCAAATGTGATATAGTCGAGCCAATAGATAGAACAAAGTTGATGTCACTCAGGTCTTTGTTACTGTTTTTTGCCATCACGTTTATGAGAAATTCTCACTAAACCGTATTAACCAGACTATGAACGTTCATGGTTACACATAGTTTGTGTGTTGATCCGCTATACTTCTGGATGGCAATGTTGTGAACTTCTTAGCCAAGCGCACACTGTCTGTATGAATGTTCTGCTAGCAAACAACAACAACAATCTCATATGTCTTGAGTTATGATCCCAAGGCAAATGTGTTCATAATCAAAGGCTTAAAATTGGTTATGTATTGGGCTTTATAGATAATGAATTAATGAGGTGATTGCCCATGATATCATAGACTTTTAATTTTTATCAGAAGAGCAGAAACAGCGATACCACCCGGATTTATGGAAATTTTGCTCTAACATTCAAAATTTTTTTTTAAGCGATGAAATAAAAAAGTAAATAATTTCTTTTCCACTCACTCCGAAGCTCTTTGCTAAAAGCCTCCATCCCTCCACGTTTCTCGACAAAGTCATAGATGAAATCCACTGTGTCCTTATCCACTTTATCCTCGGGTTTGATCCCACTGTTGATACAAGGCAATTGGTTATAATACAACTTAAAATGATATGTTTGGACTAAATATTAAATTAATAGGGATTCCCAGAATATAAAATAAATTAACAAAAAGCAAAACACGAAAAACCACGGATTTATGGTAAATTTACTCTAACATTCAGAATTTTTTTTTTAAGCGATGAATAAAAAATAAACAATTTCTTTTCAACAAACTGCTGAAGGTCTTTCATAAAAGCCTCAATCCTCATTTTCTCGACAAAGTATAGATGAAATCACTGTGTCTTTCATTTATCCTCGGGTTTGATCCATGATGAAACAAGTGCATATCTGGTTTAGATGTTCATCTTAAAACAATGTGAAAGAAACAAATAGTAATTAATTAGACGATACACACAAAAAAACAAAAAAAAAACAAAAAACAAAAGAAAAAAACAATGCAAAATGTTATTTCATTTACAAACTTATCATTAGTAGTAGAACTTAGAATGCTTGTTAATTTAAAGGGCTGTGATGATTACTCACAATTGATAGCACAATTCTGCTATGAATTTCAAACAAAAGGAAAGCTGCTGACAGGTCAAATTTAAATAAAGAGTAAAACTATTTTTTAAAAATGAAAGCAGAACGGGGACGTATTTCTTGGGGCTTGAATAGAAGACAAAAGATAAGGAGAGAGAAGAGAGGAGAGAGAAGAAGAAGAAGAAGAAGAAGAAGAAAGAAGAAGAAGAAGAAGAAGAAGAAGGAAGGAGAGAAGAGGAAAAAGAAGAGGAAGAGAGAAGAGGAAGAAGAAGAAGAAGAAGAAGAAGAAGAAGAAGAAGAAGAGAGGAAGGAGGAAGGAAGAGGAGGAAAGAAGAAGGAGGAGAAAGAAGAAGAAGAAGAAGAAGAAGAAGAAGAAGAAGAAGAGAAGGAAGGAGAGAAGAAGGAGGAGGAGGAGAGGAGGAGAGGAGGAGGAGGAGGAGGAGAGGGGGAAGGAGGAAGAAGAAGAAGAAGAAGAAGAAGAAGAGAAGAAGAAGAAGAAGAAGAAGAAGAAGAAGGAGGAGAAGAGGAAGAGGAAGAGAAAAGAAGAGAAGAGGAAGAAGAAGAAGAAGAGAAGAAGAAGAAGAAGAAGAAGAGGAGGAGGAGGAGGAGGAGGAGGAGAGGAGAGAGGAAGAGAGAAAAGGAAGAAGAGAAGAAGAAGAAGAAGAAGAAGAAGAAGAAGAAGAAGAAGAAGAAGAAGAAGAAGAAGGAGAGGAGAGAAGAAGAAGAAGAAGAGGAGGAAGAAGAGAAGAAGAAGAAGAAGAAGGAAGAAGAGAAGAAGAAGAAGAAGAAGAAGAAGAAGAAGAAGAAGAGAAGAAGAAGAGAGGAGGAGGAGGAAGAGGAAGAGGAAGAGAAAGGAAGAGGAAGAAGAAGAAAGAAGAAGAAGAAGAAGAAGAGAAGAAGAAGAGAGAGGAGGAGGAAGAGAGGAGGAGGAGAGGAGGAGGAGGAGGGGGAGAGGAGAAGAAGAAGAAAGAAGAGAAGAAGAAGAAGAAGAGAAGAAGAAGAAGAAGAAGAAGAAGAAGAAGAAAGAAGAAGAAGAAAGAAGAAGAAGAAGAAGAAGAAAGAAGAAGAGAAGAAGAAGAAGAAGAAGAAGAAGAAGAAGAAGAAGAAGAAGAAGAAGAAGAAGAAGAAGAAGAAGAAGAAGAAGAAGAAGAAAAAGAAGAAGAAGAAGAAGAAGAAGAAGAAGAAGAAGAAGAAGAGAAGAAGAAGAAGAAGAAGAAGAAGAAGAAGAAGAAGAAGAAGAAGAAGAAGAAGAAGAAGAAGAAGAAGAAGAAGAAGAAGAAAAACACAATCAGTGTACAAACAATCCCAACTTACATCAAATCCCTTGTCAGGGTCCCATCCAACATGGCTGATGTGCCTGAAAAAAAAATACACCAAAAATAAAATCGAAAAAAAAAAACCAAACAAACAAAATCTTGAGAGAACAGTTGGTGATTTAGGTGGTAAATATTCGAATTTATGAAGCTGTTGACAGGTAAACTATTGTACAAAAATAAATTCTAGACAGCAAACACTAAAAAAAAAAAAATACTCCCCCCCCCCCTCCCCACAAAAAAAAAAAAAATACAAATTTAAAAAAAAATGAATCGTTGTGAGTGGCAAAGAAGTTTTAACCAAAATGATGAAATTGTATTAATGCTTATCTTTTAGCCCATTGGACTTCTCTGACGAGATAACAAAATATTTGTGATCAGAAATCTCATCTTTATGGTCATAATTAACACATCAGAACTTCACACCCATGTTTTTTATAATACTTAATTAATAAGCATTTATTAATTATTTTTTCAAAAATTTCAGTGGCTTAAAATAGTCCATAATGTCTATATGTTAGGCGTGTTCTGTCAATTTGATTGTGCAGTGCTTTTCGTAGATCCACAGCATGCACAACGAATAAAGTAGTAATAGTGATAGTTGTGGTAGTGGTAGAAGCAATCTACAGAATGAGTAACACTCGATAGATCTCAGTGCTTTTAGTTGATCCTCAGAACGCGCAGCAATCAATTGAGAGTTGGGCATTTTGCACATCAGTAATCCTACTACTACTACTACCACCACCACCATTGCCACTAATACTACTACCACCACCACCACCACCATTGCCACTACTACTACTACCACAAACCACTACCACAATTACTACTAGATTGTTGAGCATTCTGTGGATCCACAAAATAAGGTGCACAACCGGTCAATCACACACATTGACAGAACACACCTAACATACTAACATGTATACTCACTTGTGCAGCTATGTGGTCTAGTGCTATGACACTCACTTTCGGATCGGAAGGTCCTGGGTTCAAGCCTCGCTCTCAGCGCATAGTTGAGCCCTTGGAAAAGGCTCTTTACTCACATTCTCTCACCGTACTCAGGTGTAAAATGAGTACCTGGCCGTTAACAGCGTTGTCTTTGTCCGAAAAATTGTAATATCACCTAACAGGCGTCATGTCCCGTCCTACATGTTAAATGTTGCTGTTGACCAGGGACCCCTTGTAAAGCGCTTTGAGCATATTTAGTGGATATTGCGCTATATAAAAGCTCATTTATTATTAATATTATTATTAAAACTTATTCAAATGATTTCATAAAGTAACTGTACTCACACAAAATTGGAAGGGGTTCCAATGTCTGCCTTTGTCAGTTTCTTTTTCCCGTCTTTCTTCTTGTCCTTTTCCTTTTTCTGGTTATTGTTGTTCAACCGATTCACATCCACAGTCACAGTCTGAGTGGGGGTTGCGGTGTTGGTACCACCCATTCCTAAAATCAATCAACAATATAAAACTTATTGGTTTCCCAACGAGTAGAAGCTCTCTTTTTTCATGTTATATACTGTGTAATGGGGTGACTAAGGCCAGTTGGGGAGACTTAGACCACTTCCCAAATGTGCCCCCCCCCCCTCCCCCGCCTGATAGAAAATTATTAAACAAATATGGTAAAACGTACATCATTAGACAGATTTAACATTTTTATTTGATATATTTTGATATTAAAAGAACCCGATGTCCGATGTTCTTATTCTTAAAGTGCGGAGAAGGGTGAAGTCGATCAAATAATGTACATTTTACTATTTTTGATTAATAATTTTCAATCTGGGGGACACAATCTTAGTCACCCCATTCTACAGTACCTAAAGTAGTTCAACAGGGTATAAAAATATCCATAAGGGACATTCTCCTCCCTAAGAGAATATAAAAAGAATTCGCTTTAGTTTTTATTTTTTCTAAAGTGGTTTAGTGACCTATGTTCATAAAATGGTAGGACAATAAATGTAAAAGGTATTATGAATATTCAGCTGAAAAAAAAGGGGGTCGGGAGGGGGGGGGAGGGGAGTAGAGAGTAGAGAGTGTAGAGAGAGAGAGAGAGAGAGAGAGAGAGAGAGAGAGAGAGAGAGAGAGAGAGAGAGAGAGAGAGAGAGAGAGAGAGAGAGAGAGAGGAAAGGAGGGGGGGGGGGGGGGGGTTAGTGAAGCTAATCTTCCTGTCACTTACTTTGTGGAGTATTGGCTCCAGGCCCTTGGTCCATTCCATGTTTATTGGAAATAGAGGACTTTTGTCTGCGTTCTGAGAAAACAAATAAAAACGTTTGTCAAAGATGTCAAGTTTTCATGCACCAACTGAACCCCCCCCCCCCCCCCCCCCCCCAACAAAACTTCATTACATTTAATGTCTCGAAATCATCTGTTGTTCATCACCCTACCAGTCGTTATTAAGCAAAGTCAATGGAAGCCACAAATTTTGAACTGTGAATAACACTCAATAAAATATAATATTTGTTTGATAATCGACTTTATTAAGCTTACACGTGCAAAGCTGCCAACCTTTTATAGAACTAAAACGGGACACCCTAACACACAATACAGTCATAACCCAAAAACAGTAGTATGTTTGGACTATTATATAATATCATCTTGATCTGGAGCCTTATTTTAATTTGCTAGTCGAAAAAGCATAATTCTGAAACATCCAAGGGTCATTTTCACATATATAAACCTTCCAATTTAAAAAAAAAAAAAAATTTCTCCAGATTGCCAAATCGGGACAGTCCCGATTTTACAGACCTGCAAACCCTTCACATTCCAAAAGTGGAACCAGAAAGCCTGAAAAAAGGAACGTAAGACAAAAAATAGGAATTTCGACTCTTTCACCCCCCCCCCCACCCCATCCCCACCCTCTTTTTTATTCTTACCATTATCATCATGAATTTTTGAAAATCGGAATTTTAGAGACAATGGCCGAATAGTACAAAAAGGAAGAGTGAAAATAGGAATGATTCCGCCAAAAGCGGAAGGGTTGGCAGGTATGGATTTTATCAGAGCAGTTGACCTCTCTGTACGTGGTACAGCTAAAAAGGCTGCATTTTAACATATTTTGGCCATGAGGCAATTGAGCTTGTATTGTAGATGGTAAGTCACTGTTCTGCAAAACATTGAAATATCACCTGGTTTACAGAACAAGATTGATGATCCACACAGACCTGCCAACCCTTCATATTCCAAAGGTGGAATCAGAACGTCAGAAAATAGGAATTTGAGACAATAGGACTATGTAACTAATGGATAATTTTCCCTATCGGAATCACCACCATTTTTGTAACCAAAAACATAAGACAGTATCCTGGCACGACTGACAACACTATCACATGTGTTAGGTAATGGAATGAGGAAAGCTGGAAGGGAATGCAATTAATTTTCCTACTCACTTCCCTTTTGGCAATTATTAAAAATACTTTTATTTCACTTTTTCACACACCTCTCTCTCTCTCTCTCTCTCTCTCTCTCTCTGTCTCTCTCTCTCTCTCTCTCTCTCTCTTTCTTATCATTATCAATGTTTTTTGAAAATCAGAATTTTAGAGACAATGGTGGAGTGGCGGAAAGGAAGGGTGAGAATAGGAATGATTCTGCCAAAAGAGGAAGGGTTGGCAGGTACGTCCACACCATAACATTAACATTACAAATAGATGATTTCTCAAATCTTTGTCTTTTTGTTTGTTTGTTTGTTGCTTTAGGTCTCTTCCAACACAATTGAGGTTATATGAGAGACCGCTGAAACAAAAAAACAAGCAATATAACAAAAATAGTACAAATGTAAATCAAAATCATAACCTAAAGATATCATAAGCTAAATTATAAATAACCAAGAACAAACAGGCAGAAGATTTACAGAAAAAAAAATATCCCCTGTCAAAAATACAATCACAAACCAAAGAAGCAGGATAGGCTAGTAAAGAGAAGAAGAAACGACATCACTATCGGATCGTACACCCATGCGAACATCATAAGTATATGATTCAAGGGTGATGCTCCCATCCAACCACCCGCAAATCTGTATCAATACACAAACCTATATTACACTGGCAATTATTCAGACACCAGATGCCTCGTATGCACAGCCAGAACAAAATAAATCTCTCTCAGTTGTAATAATTTCAATAATCTGTTTATTCAATTATCAGATTACTTTGGTCTGGAGAAACTAAGCTGAATGATTGGTGGCTGATTGTACTTTGCTAATTTTTTGGTGGCTTCTTCTTCTTCTCATATATCTTTATATCTGGAATCCCATTTCGAAGATGAAGGTACTCGTCTTTTTGAGTTCTTCTAGCGGACCGAAAAGTTTTTTATGTATATAAGTTGCAGAGGGCCTCTCTAAGGGTTGAGTATTTTCCGCATCGCTGCAGCATATGCTCTAGGTAACTTCAAATGTGTACTTTTCATTGCCGTAATCGTGACTTATTTTTGGTGGGAGGGGGGTTGAGTTTTCATCAAAATGAATAAAGCTAAGGTATGTAAAATGTATGAGCAAGATAAAACTTAAGTTTAAAATCTAGATCAAATCGAAATATCATTGACATGCATTAGACACAATCTCAATACTACAATAAGTCATCTTATAGTTATGCGATTCAAATGTGGTGTTAAAATATTTATGAAATATATATGCATTTATAACACTAACCCATTTTCTTTTGTTTTCTTTCATTAAGTTTTCCTTCCACAGCTTTCTTGAACTTGATAGCTTCATCTTCATGCGCAAAGTTCAACCCTGCTTGACAATTCTAAAGAAAGATTTCATGAATAATATGTAAGTGTAGATAAAAGAATTATATGTTTTGATTGGATTGGCTCTCGCAACTTATTCTTTATTTTAAACTCATTATTATTATTATTATTATTATTATTATTATTATTAATATTATTATTATTATTATTATTATTATTATTATTATTATTATTATTATTATTATTATTATTATTATTATTATTATTATTATCATTATTATTATATTGCACAATAAGAATTCGCAAAAATGCTCAAGTTACATAAAGTAGTTAATCAGTCTAATATTTTTGCCAATTTCAATGTTTAGCTAAGTTTCCAGCTTAAAGCACATCTTTTGAGATTTACAGTAGTTCAATCACTTTAAAGATTAACAACAAAGTTTATAATTGAATCTGATGAGATTAAGGAGAATCACAGTAGCAGACTACATATGAAGTAAAAATAAAGAAGATTGAGATAGAGCAACATTAAAGATAGGGACAGAATGAGAGAAAAGTTGTGTAGCTTACATGAGCCTCAAAAGTGTGGAAGTACTCCCGTGGCGTCTTATAAACAAACTGGTTGTAGATTTCTTGCTCCCAAATCATAAGTTGCTTCTGAAAACGAGATCAATACGTTACAGTGAATAACATAATCAGTCGCATGGTGAAAAGGTTTGAACTGAGATATTCCAAGAATAGTTAGAAGGTCAATTTTTTATCAAAATTGAGTTCTTGTCATAAATGATTAAATCAACCCTTCTTGTACATCTTTGGGAAATATCAAAGCCTAATTTCACTTCTGAATATTTTTTACAGCTAGTCAAGTTGAAAAAGTATGAAATTTGAGAAAAGTTGCTGGATACTTTTCCCATACATCTGACCATAACTTGATGAAAAATCAGCCGATTTACTTCGAAAAAAAAAAAAAGATTATAATGATCTGGGGAGCTTTTTCTTTCAGAAAATGAAATTTTAAAAAAAAAAATGCAAATCCAAAATTTTCTCCTTCCGATTGATTATATCATGCACTGACAAATATAATAGATATAAATCATTTCTACTGAGTAACAAATTTGTCTTTAAACGGGTCATATATTTCAAAATTATACAATCTTTAATCCCAACAGGTCAGTTGGCATAGCACTCACTTCACATGCAAAGGGACTGAGATTAATCCAAGATGAAATTTTTTTTCTTTTTCTAACCTCTTTGCCCACCCAGCACTGACTGGGTAGTTGGTCTTTTAGATCTGGTGGAAAGCACTTTGGGATAGACTAGCGCCTTATCCAATGGGTAGCAAGTAATTGTTATTGGGCATTTTACACTATAGAAACTGGGATCAACTCTGGTTCCATCGGCCTAATGACCTAGAAGGACTACTTTTTAATCTCTTAAAGGTGAATTAAACTATTCCAAGGTATCACAACCAGGAACTAATGCAAGATCACTGCAGTTCATTCTGAATTACATTATAATATCCAAATTCTGCATAGAATTCTACACAATTGGACTAAGTTTGCAAAATGTTCTGTCATGGCTATAATTAGACCCAAAATGAAAAATATGACCCGACTCAATACTCTCCCTCTCTGCTAATAATAATAAAAATAAGTTACTTATATATATATAGTGCTCAACTTCCACAAAAGTGCTCAGTGGCGCTTTACAATATCAATTGTCCTTCAAACATTCATCCATTGACTATTTTGAGAACACAGAAACACACGCACACACACACACACACACACACACTATCATTATCAACCATCAGGTAATCTAAACAGCTGGTCTTGTGTCACTTTTATCTAAGTTTCAGTCTGTCTCTACACGTGTTATACAAATGTGAGAGTCACCAAAATTTATGCAACCCAGCACATAGCGGTACTCATCTTTTGTCTATAAGGGAGAAATGTTTTACATTGTGAAATCAGAAACTCCTAAGACAATCCAGAAATCTTGGACTACCACAGATCTGCCAAAAACATCACTACTAAAAAATAGTGTTAATTATTTTTCGTTTCTAAAAAAAATTATGACCCAAATTAAATAGATAAAACAGAGATGGAAATGGGAGTTCTGATAGCTCAGTTGGTGAAGCACTCGCTTCAAATTGCAAATGGACTGAGTTCGATTCCGGGTGGTCGAGATTTTTTTTGGGATCCCCTGTCCACCCAGCAGTAATTGGGTAGCTGGGTCTGTCAAATCTGGTGGAAAGTACTTTGTGACAGACTAGGGTCCTAACCAAAGGATAGCAGACAATTGCTATTATCCGTTTCATGCTATAGAAACTGGGATAAAATCCAGTTCCACAGGCTTCGGGGCCTTGAAGGACTACTACTGAGATGACATTCTCTTTACAACAAACCAAACAAAAAATTAATTATAATAAAAAAAAGCACACAGAAAAATATCAACACTTGCTCCTACCTTAATGTCAAAGACCCTGATGAAAAAAGATCTCTTGGAGTTATCTTTGACAAAGCAAGCAACTCCACAGCTCCTCTTGTTCCATCTTGCGTGGTCACTTTGGTCAGCGAGATACAGCTGAACCACACCAGTAGCTAAAGTCTATGGAAATATGATGACAATGATACGAGTGGTGAAAAATTTCTGACTGACGAAAATAGCGATTTTTAATTAAAAAATTTTTTTTTGTTATTATTATTATGGCAATCTACCATTTTGTTTGTAAAAGGCACTACACGCAGGGTGAAGGTTCCACCTAATATTTTTCGTTCTTGTTACTTTTCAGGCGACTGACTCCTTGACACCCCCCTCCCCCCCTATCTACTTTGAGGGCGGAAATTCCACATACAGGCGCCAATCCAATGAGTAATAGTAAATATACTGACGTGCTCACCTGGGGTTTTTCAATAATTTATCAATTCAGATTTGCAGTCAAGATACAGTTTTCCTGTGGCTTTAGGTATCCCTAGCATATCCATAAACACCAAGCTCAAAAGATTTAACACTAATGTTAAAGCAGTCCTGCTCAATGGGTCAGAGACTTGGCGAACAACCTTGACCGCATCAACCAAGATACAAACTTTTGTCAATCGCTGTCTTCGACAAATACTCGGGTTGAAATGGTTTGACAAAGTGCCAAATGCTGACCTTTGGACAAGAACAAACCAAGAACAAATGGATGTCCAGGTCAGACGCAGAAAGTGGCGATGGGTTGGCCCTGTAATATAATCAAGCAGGCTCTAGAATGGAACTCACAGGGCAAGAGGAAACGGGGTCGTCTAAAACAGACTTGGAGGAGAAGCCCTCCCCAAGATCTGAGCGTCTCCAATCTTACCTGGAGTGAGGCAAAGGTCTGTGCCAAGGACAGAAGATGGAAGAGTGCTGTTGAGGCCCTGTGCTCCGTCAGGAGCCAAGAGGCATAAGTCAAGTTAAGTCAAAGTTAGGTATCGCAGATATTATCTCTATATCATTCAAAAGGACCCAAATTAACAATTAAAAGTAGTCAAAATATTACGAGTATTAAACTGTCTTTACGGCCACTAGAAAGCAGCAGAACAATTTTGGGGAGTTTTGGTTACTTTTCCTCCAGATATTCCGCCAAATGACAAAAATCTCAGAAAAAGGGAACTAATCCATATTTTAGGCTCTATTTTTAAACCTTTGCATTGAAATGATTCTTTTCAAATTAATTCTTATATCTTTTAAATATAATTTGAAACATTTAATAATAGGTATAAGTCTTTCAAAGCATCTCTTGTTGATATTATCTATATTAATGGTATTCTACACTTCCCTCTATAGGAAAAAGTCTTAACTGTCAAAAATAGGATAACAGTCACAGACCTGCCAAATTGAAACTTCAAATTTACTAATTTTTATGTCAATTCTTAGTAATTTGACAAGAAAATCAGTAATTTCTGAAATCGTGTACAACAACCACAATTTGACCTTGATGATCACCTCAACATTACATCGTCATGTCATGCTTATGAGCTGTAGAAATGCTTTATTATTGTTATTATAATCATCATCATCATTATTATTGTAATTGTAGTAATATTATGAGTATGAGAATTAAAAATTCGAATTTTCCATAAAATTTCGTGTTTTCGTAATTGGCCATAAAATTTGACTACTCTAAAAATTCATAAAATTACGAAAAATTAGTAAGATTTGGCAGGTATGCATTTGCAAACGGGAAACACATCTGATTAAAACCTTTGGATGTTTAAACCCCCAAGGACTCAACACCAGACTGGAATATCACTAGACAATCACATCTGTGGTGTTTCTTACTTCTATTATATTTTCTTAGGTTTGTGTTCTTCATTCATCGTTGGAGTAGATATATTGTCAAGATTAGTTCATATTCATGATCACTTCATTTCTTAACGATCACTGTACATTCCTCATACTTCTGGATTATTATTTTCACCACTTTATTCGATTTATTTCAGCGGATACATTTTATACTTATCTCTATTTTACCCATGTTTCCACCTTTTTTTTATGCATCAAATTTTATGTGTTGTTTTATATTCTGCTAAATTTGGAAGTCATTAGTTACATCATTATTAAGCGGACCAAACATCACCAAAAGTGAAATTGAACATGCCATGGAATGAATGAGGGATGGTAAAGCAACAGGCCCTGATGAAATATCTGTAGAGGTATTAAAAAGCCTAGGAGATCTAGCAATTGATGAACTTCACATATTATTCAACAATATATACAATACTGGGAAAATTCCAGAAGATCTCTGTAACTCTATTTTCATAGCAATACCAAAGAAAGCAGGTGCAGTCAGATGCGAAAATTTTAGAACTATAAGTTTAATAAGCCACATCAACAAAATACTGTTGCGTATAATTATCAACAGGCTAAGGAATAAGATTAACCCCGAAATCGCAGAAGAACAATATGGATTCCAACCTGACAGAGGGACAAGGAACGCAATATACCTCCTCCGTGTTTTAAGTGAAAGAGCTATACAGGTTCAGACCCCACTATACCTCTGTTTTGTCGACTACAAAAAAGCTTTTGATAGAGTACGCCACGAAGAAATACTAAAACAACTGCACTCCATTGGCGCTGATGAGAAAGACCTCAGACTCATGCAAACATTATACTACACCCAGCAGGCATCTATCAAAATCGGAAACTCTACAGGAAATTCCATTCCTATTAAGAAAGGAGTCCGTCAAGGGTGTGTTGCCTCACCAGATCTGTTTAATCTATACCAAGAAACAATCATGAGGGGCATAAATAATATGGAGGGAATAAAAGTGGGAGGTCACAACATAAATAATATAAGATACGCAGACGATACGGTACTCATTGCAACATCAGAAATCCAACTTCAAAAGATTGTTGACAAAGTGGTAGTAGATAGTGAAGCCAAGGGAATGGAAGTGAATATCACCAAAACGGAATGCATGGTAATACAGAAAAACCCCGAAAAAACAACACCTGCAATATAACGATTCACGGCGAGCAACTTACCAACGTAGAAAGTTTTAAATACCTAGGTTCAATAGTGACAACAGATGGAAGATGTAACCGAGACATACGAGCAAGAATAACTCAAGCCAAACAGGCCTTCATGGACCTGGGAAACATTTTGAAAAACAAACAGATGTCGTTCGGGATTAGATTCCGAGTCTTGAAGTGCTACGTGTGGCCAATCTTGTTATACGGATGCGAAAGCTGGACTACAAATGCAGAAACACAAAAGAACATTGAAGCTTTTGAAATGTGGTGCTTGAGAAGGATGCAGAGAATATCGTATACTGCACACAAAACGAACGAAGAAGTGCTAAAACAAACATACCAACAAAGGAAACTAATGCCCTTAATAGTGGATCGACAACTATCCTTTTTCGGACACATAGTAAGGAAAGATAAGAATGAATACCTGGCAAGTTGTGGAAAAATACCTGGTAAACGCGCCCGGGGGAGACAAAGAAAAACACTCATAGACCAACTGAAGGGCTTCACCAGCCTAACAATCCAAGAGCTGTTTGAAAAGGCAAGAGACAGGGAGGAATGGAGAGAGATAATTCATGCAGTATCCGAAGCCTGGACCAGGCATGGAACCTAGAAGAAGAAGAAGTTACATCATTGAATGCTTCTTTTTATTGACATTCTAAGATTTTTCTTCTACAGAGAGGACCATACCAAATTTCTCTGTCATCGATCTGGAAGTTAGTAAAGTATTTATGCTTTTATTGTTTTTTGCTATTGGTTGAAGTCTGAAGAAGCATAGCTGCCAACCCACCAAGCTTATTAATTATTAAGAGGGAGTTTTGGTCAGAAAATCAGGGAGATTCAGAAAAAAATCAGGGAGATACATAAATGTATAAATCTACATTTCACAGTATTTGTAGTGACTTGTAGTAGAGACTGACAGCATATCAGGTTGTCTCTTGGGCAAGGTATAGTTTGAGACTTTAACTTTAAATTCACTATCTAGAGGTCTTTCTAGATAAAGATAATTCTAATAATAAAAATATGATCAGCAGACAGAGACTCAATTGACTCATGAGTGACAACAGAGAATCACAGTCACAGGCATTGGTGTTGTTCTAAAAATCAAATTGTCCAATAACAATAATGACTAATTCTAAACAATGATTAAAGACACGGAGGATGAAGCTGAAGACAGAATGAGAAGACAAGACTCAAAATACTGTGTGAGAGTCGAGAGTGAGAGATGAGAATTATTATCGGAGTTCACTTACAACACATAATCGGCCAAGGGTTTGGAATACGATTTCATTTTCATGGTCTTGTAAAACCAAGGAAGGCACATTTGTTGGCCTTGATCTGTTTTGACTTGAAGTCATGTTATCTTTTAAAAGTTGATATTCATTGAAACACTTATTGAATTGGAAGATTATTAACCAACGTTGGTAAAAGGGATTTACTTCCTCTATCAAAAGAGGAAAAACAAAAAAACAACAGGAAGATTAAGGTGGGAGGAGTTAGTAGGTGTTTCCGTATTTGTTTATTCTTAAAACACAAAATGTTTTTTTCACGAATAAAATTTTAGCCCACAATTTAGTTTTCCCTCTAAACGTTGTTTGAAATATATTTTAGCATATTGTGTCATTCAAACATTTAAGCATATTAATTTCATCATATGTTATTGAAGTTTATTTATTGTTGGGGTAATACTTTCATTTTGTATCCGAAACCCGAATTTATAGTTTTATAAAAACCACAGTAATCAAAATGGCAGCGTCCATATCACAGACAAATATGTTTCGAACAACAGTTGATCAGGTTTTAAAGACCTGGCCTGCTTTACATGTAAGTACCTACAATGTGATATTGGGCATTTCGTTAAGAAGTAAAGTAAAGTGCCGCAATCTTGCGAAGAGATCGGTTTGCCGCATTGCCTTTTTGATTTCGTGGCGTTTTTATGCACCTCCGTTGGAGTTGGAGGTGGTGTACAAGTACAAAAACGCACCGTTTTTATGCACCTCCGTTGGCGGTGATGGTAAATTAATGAAAATGTTTCTGCATACGTTCATGAGAGGTTTAAATAGTTTTAGATTGTAGTTTAGCACGCTGTTTAGTGATTACTGATGTACGTTTATAAAATGATAATAAATTAAAGAATAATAACAATAAATTTAAAAATCAAAAGTCAAAAGTAAAAAGAAACATGACACACAAAGACTGATCTCAAATAAATAGATAATTTTAGAAAATTAAAATCAAAGTTTTTTAAAACATGATAAAATTGATAAAAAGGTTTTGAAAAAAAAAAAAAAAAAAAAAAAAAAAAAAAAAAAAAAAAAGAAAGAAAGGGAAAAAAAATGTTGTCTTTCTCAATAAAGTAAACTTAAAAATTTTTTTTTGTCTAAGATGGGAATCGAACCCAGTACGTTTAAGGTTAGAGTCTGACAGCTTGTCCACTGCACATTTAATAAGGTCTTTCTAAAACATTATTTTACCTTCAATGCAACTTCTATTTTCTGGTTTTATATTTCGATTTTCTAAATTATTATTATTATTTTTATATAAATTTATTAATAAACACATTCTACAGATGTCACAATATAACTTTGCCATGTCCAAATACAAAAACACAATATCGCTGATGAAATTGGGTGGGATGCGCATGCCTGATGGAGGTGTATAAAACGATCCGTTAAGATACACCGTCAACAGAGGTGCATAAAAACACTACGTTTTGTTTTTTGGAAGCTGTAATTCTCACCGTGCCGTAACTTCGCTTTGACTTCTTATCTTCCTGTCCTTGCCTTGTCAGTCTGTCCGTAACTTCAGATTTTGAAGATCCCACAGACCACAGTATTTTTCTTTCATCAGAGATGTGAGATTATTCCACTGGGGAGGCCTTCCGAAAGCTCCTACATCCCCAGTATTCTTGTTTTTATAATGTTCTAGTAGTTTTAGTAGTAGTCGGGGGTTTGGGAGGGGGAAAACTTTTTTTTTTAAAGTCTCCCTCCTCCCAAACCCCCTACAAAGAACAAGAATACTGGGGATGTAGGAAACATCAAACTCAAACACCTGTTTGGCAATTCAATTCAATAATGATGAACGGTATTAGACTTAGACGTCTAGTTATTGCCAAACGCAAACATTGTCTGGTCTGGTAATGGCGATGGACGATTATACACGGATTTGAATCTGTGCCGCTAAAAGTAAAAAGAGCAAATGAGTTGTCTACCTACACCGGTATCGATTTATCGTAAAATTCATATATTATGAGCTAGACATTTCCCCACCATCTTTGCCTCCTTGTTTTGATAGTTATTTTCATCTCTGATTCGAATATGTTGTTGGATCTAGTTTTGTGGACGTGTGATAATAAATTGTATTGTCTTGTATGAAGAAGACAGGACAATAACAGGTGTTGTCGGTTTTGGGCTTTGGGGCAAACAACACCTTGGCCTAGGAATTTGTCTGTGCAATAAACAAATTCCCGGCTATCATCAATATCCCCAAAATTGTGGTCAGAATGAACAAATTATAGAAACAAAAGATGACAGATAAAGTTAACAGGCAGGTTGGTAGTGAAAATTTTAATGGTTGGTGGACTATGAACAGATTTGATGATTAATAACTTTCTTCCCGGTTGAAAATAAAAGGCGAATTGCCAGTTTGACGTTTTCAGTTCAAAGTGGAAAAAGAAGTTTCATTGATCCATTAAAAAAAAATCTGGATTTGACATTTGATCACTATTTACTTTCATCTTGTGTTAAATATCACTTGATATTGACTGTTTTGGGATACAACTAACCACTGGCATTTTTTTCAGAATATTCGGTATTTTTCACGCCTAGTTTGGCATTTTGCATAAAATCTTTCTACCAACTTGTTACATGTGTCTACCAGTAACAAAAATGGACAGCCTACTAATATATAGAGTATGCGGTAATGACTAAGGGGATTCATTTTAGACATTTTACAGTTACAGGGTTCAGTCACTTGATTACCGTACCGACTTCTTCAAACTGGCGACCAATGCTTTAAACACAATGGGCCCTGTATTGATAAAAAACGCTACTACTAAAAAATTGAATGTGTGAATGGGATTTATCCATAATATCACATAAAATTAAGAAAACTGGACAAAGGATGTCAAGACTTATCCTCCAATCACGTACCATCATAGTTTTAGCTATCTTTTATTGTTGTTGTTATTATTATTATTGTTATTATTATTATTATTATTATTATTAGGCCACCTCTATTTGCAGTAGTACAGCGAATAATGATTTCCTCTATTCGCAGTAGTACTGCAAATGCAGGTTCTTTGTGTATTTGCAGTATTAGCCAGCGAGCCAAGAGCTTTATTGTATAGAGGATTGGATTTCGTTATTATTATTTTTATTATTATTAACAATTTTTTTTTTTTATTATTATTACTTTTGAGCCTTATTACTATTATTATTATTTCTCGTTGCATTGACAATGATGATATGTCTGTTCTTGTGTAGTGATGGTGGTGTTGATGTGTGGTTGTCCTGACTTAATTTCGTTTCGAGGCGGAGGGTCACAAATTATTGGTACAAATAAAATCTAACTAAATTTAACAAGCATCTGCAGCAAGCATCTTCCACAAGATGCCTCTTCCATCCTCTCAGGATTCACAAGGTAAAGCTTGGGTTAGGTAATCCCTAGTGGAGTGTTAGCAACAGTATCACCAGACACACATTAGGTCAATACTTTCCGTGATACTTTGAAAAGGGACAATTTTTTTTTACTGTCAGTACATATTGCCTTGATTATCACCTTCTATTTTACCTGGAGTTGATTTCAGTTTCTATGGCATGAAAAGGACAGTAGCATCCAATCCAGTTGCAAGCATTTGCTATTACCCATTTTACACCATAGGAACTGGGATAATCTCCAGCTCCATGGGCCTAATGGCTCTTAGGAACCACTTTTGATAGGCAGCTAGATATATTGCAAAGTACTTTCTGCCAGCTCTAATAGATCCAGCCATGAAATTACTGCTGGGTGGAAAGGGGGGGGGGGGGGGGGGGTGGGCCATAGAAAAAAATCTCAACCTCACTTGGGACTGAACTTGATCCTTTGCATTTGAAGCAAGTGCTCTATCAATAAGACTGGTCATTTATCATTTATCTATATTATATAATTTTCTCCACTTTCACAGCTCGCTGTGGAACAGGGATTTGGAGGCCCTGACAGTAGGGAAAAGGCCGAATGGTTGGCAACCGCTATTGACACCTGGTTTCAGGAAAATGGTATGCACAAGGATGTTATAGTTGTATGTAGTAGGATTTTCTCCATTTAAAAAAGAAAAAAAAAATTATTTTGCTGAAAAGATTGTAAATTGAGTTTTTGATACGGCAATGCAACATATCTACTAAGAAACTAGGCGAGGTATTGATTTTGTTGCATGCAGCTTTGTGATTTTAAATAATAAATAACTAAATAAAATTCCCTTTGTTCATCTCCATGGGGAAATTTGTCTTTGGTCCATTCCAAAGGAAGATTGAAGTAAACCAGACATCAGCTGCAAAGCAGCACCGTCTATTGAGCTAGGATGAGATGACTTGCTCAAGGGCATAGGGTGATTGAACTTGGTACCTTTTGGTTACAAGCAAAGACCTTACCACTGACGGCTTCTGACTGGTAGGTCCATCGCATGGCCGAAGTGAAGTTACTTACATCATCTCTGCATACTCAGGTTGTCATGGACGTCCATGTCATGGTGACGGGAGGTCAAGGTTGTTTCATTATTACATCTCACTTTATTAGATCAGACATGAAAAACTCTATTAGAAATTATTGTTAAATACACTTATTGGTACAAAGGCACATAAATATTATGATGATGTGCTATGTTGTCATTTTTGCCATTTATAACTTTGTTTTTTGTTTTTTTTTCCTTTTCTGTAAAATTTCTAATGAGCAGTTTCTGGGTGGGGTTCCTGACCTCCTATAGTGGGCAGGGAGGTGCTTATTGTGTCTTCTTTCCCTTTTTATTTGTTTTCCAAGATGCTTTCTGTCTTTGTCTTGGGATGAGATTACTTGGTTTTGTTCTGGCCCTGGCCGGATACCCTAGCGGGGATAGTATGTTTTGGGAGATGATTTCTTTTTCCTTACATCTCTCTTTTATGCACATTATTATGTTTTATTTACATATTATATATGATTTGTAAACATTTGAGTGTATTCCTCTTAGTGGGGACCTGTGCTTGTGTCTGAATGAGACTTTTAGGTGATCTCAAACTAAGTACTTTGATAGTGTGCTCTTGGAATCTACATCTGTTTCCTATTTGAACTGATTCCCCTTTGTCTTACCTTGTCTTAGGTGCTTTAATTGTAATTCTAGAACTTACTAACCTATTTTCTTCCTTTTTACTGACGCTGATATTACCTTAATGTGTTGCAAGCGCCGTAAAACCCTAGAAAAACTAAAACAATGAGGACGTTTATGAACATAAAATTATCTTATATCATAACTTCTGTTGTGTGGTCCTTTCAGAGCCTAAGGCTCATGGAGCCAGAGTTTTCCAGGTTTCTAGAGAATTAAACTGATAAAAGAAGTTGCTGGATACCCTTTAGATATAACATGGCTCTATCATATTTAACACCAGATCTAATGGACCATCCCACTGGGTGGACAATAAATGAGTCATAGAAAAAAAAATATCTTGACTTCACCTGGGGTCAGTTCCAGTCCCCTTCACCTGGGGTCAATTCCAGTCCCTTTGCCTATGAAGTACCTGCTGTGCTAACAGAATCCTCACTTCTGGTTTATGATTTTACTTAATATATACACATATATATATATATATATATGTCCTTTGTGTATCTATCCAACAACAAAAATAATGGAGAAGAAAAAATCAATCAAGCATCAGAATTTTCTTTTCATCCCATACCCCCCACCTTCCCCACCCCCTTTCCTCCCAATTAAAATAAAGAGTTATGTAACCATGGTCATAATTGACAATTACTTTTAAGGCTGTATGTAAATTCGGGTCATTGTACTGTAAAAGGCTGTGTTAGTATCAGCAAGTTTACAGTACAGTTTGACCAACTGACAAGGATGTCATGAGAAAGTAGCTGTTGTGTCATTCTAGGTGAAAAGTCTTACAGTGTTCTTTACTTGAAAGAAATAGCTGGCTGCTATGGTCAAGAAAACACAACAGGCACCATGTACATATAATAACATAACATGTGTATCATAATTAGGGTTACTTAGGTCAAACTGTGTGAAAAAACCCATAAAGGTTTAGGTTAAAAATTCTCAGATTTAATCATAACTATGATCATCATTTACATCATAAACAATCAAAAATGCATCAATGAAAGATTTATTAATCAAATTCATATTTTACATTTTGGAGCTACCTCGACTGCATTTTTGAAATTTCAAACTGTTCCATGTATTAACTGAAATAACAATTTAAAAAAAAAATTGTCGAATAATTGTATAAGAATGTGATATAAAAATTTTGTTTTGTCTCCACTGGTAAATTTCACATGGGATGCTTTAAAATTGTATTGTTGTCAATTTTATCAAAGTTATGGACAATTTTGTATACCGATAAGGTCACCCCTCGTCTTCTGTATTTTAGAGATGGGAGGGCTAAATATTTTAACCTTTCCTCTTACATCATATTTTCAGTTTCAGTTTCGTTCAAAAGCTTTGTTGCCCATCCTTGAACATTTTCTATAACATTTCAATTGACTGCCATTTGAATTGTACGAGGGATGATTATGGGAGACACCCATTTAGCCTTGTTGTGATATTGCTTGCATATATGGAACTGGAAGATAGCTTTGAAATCATGCACATTTTGTTATAGTTACAAGGCCGTGAACTATGAAAGTATTGTTCAATAATGAGTATTAATATTAAAAATAAAAAAGACCACCAAACAAAAACAAAATTCTTTCCTTGCTAGTATGTGCAATAAATATTTTGGGTTCTAACGTCTCTTTAGCCAACAACAAAAACACCATTTTAATAGTTAAGAGTAAGAGAGAAAATCTTGAAAGGCATTCCTTAAGTTTGAAAAAAAAATTTAGGCTTTTATTTTTAAATTTCCTTCAGGTCTTTTACAGTTTTGTGAAAAATGATGTGGAATGGTAATATTAAATATTATATGGTCCTCTGTTTTTTTTTTTTAGTTTCGTTTCTTTGTTTGTGGCTTTAAACATGGTGGGCAAAGTTTAAATTCTACAATAATTTAATTATGATGTTTGTATAATAATAATATTTTAACGTCTCTGAAATCCCCCAGATTCAAGACTTTCCTCTTTGTTTTTGTTTGATTTTCATTTTAGTCTTTATGATTTATTTGTTTGGTGTTGCAGAGGGACTCCACGCTGATGAAGTTGAAGATTTCTTGAATGACGTTCTCAATGAGGAGTTTGATTTGAGGGTTGAGGATGGAAGTGTTGTTGAGGTTTGAATGATTTTCGTCAATCATATCATCATCCTGTCCAGTTTGCAGTCAAGGAATTAAAACTAACATCGTCCTAATTTTTAAATGCTCATTCTTCTTTGTTTTTCAAGGTTGCCAATATTCCGTATATTTACGGAATTCAGTACGATACAAATCCTCAGTATATATTTTCCAGTCACCTGCTAAACGGAAAAAAGTCAGTACTTAATGTCTTTTTACTGGAGTTCAGCACTCAGAATGGGGTCAGTCTCTGTGCTTGTGTAAAGGTTCAGTAAATTTTTGCCTCTTGAATTGGCAACCCTGGTTTTTGTGTGACCCCTTACTTTAAGAAACTATTAAAAAATTTTTCAAGTACATACTCAACTAAACACTTTTTAACCATTCAAGTCTTAACAAGTAAATGTTGGGTCTGCTGAATCCTTCCTCTCTTCCCCTCCCCCCTTGGTCCACAATTCACATATCTTTATAGCAAAGTGCTAACAGCCATAACATTTGTACTTAAACCCTAATCACCACAAACATTGCGTTTAGATAGTGTGCTATTTCTTAAGTTACTAAACGAGCTGACAAAATGAGTAACTGCTCTTTGATGTTACAAGTCACAGCACAGATTGAAGAGGGAACATCGTGAAAATGTGCTGAAAAACTGATTATGATAAAAGTAATGATGCCCAAACAATAGCTATTATGATATGATAACAGTTTTGATAATTGTAATTATATGATTTTTTTTAAAAATTCATTTTGATTTCAGATGTTGATTGGGAAGCTTTTCAGTGATTTTCAAAGTTTTGAGTTGATAACCTGAAGAGTTGTTTTATTTAAAAATAATGGATTTATGCAACTAATTTAGCCATTTCACATTAATTTTAAAGCGATAGTTGATACAAATAAGGGTGGATATTATATATAATGGGTTAATACAGGTACAGTGCAACCTCGATATAACGACATCGTCGGGACAGAGAGGTTTCCTATGTGTGTATATCAGGAGGTGTTTTGGGTCTTGTGTAGTGAATGCATACTTTTTCATTTTCCCTCTGTAGTTTATCCGGGCTTGGGACCGGCAATGAATGGAGAATGGACAAAGGATTTATAAACAGTCCAGTGTTGACCTGTCACAGGCATTCATTGGGTGAAAGGCGAACCTTCTGATTGGTGAAAGGCGAGCCTTCTGATTGGCTGCGGTGTTGTACAAATGTGACTATTGATTGGCTGAAAAAGAAGCGTTTTCATTGGCTACAATAAGAACTAGCTCTGGGCTTATTACGAGTAGACAACATACATAGAATGGAAGGTACCACTTGTAATAGTTACGAACAATTTCATGGTAGACAAACACCTTCAAGGTTTGTCGGACCAGAAATGTCGTTATACAGGGGTTTTGCTGAAATGTACGTCGCTATAGAGGGGTTTTTATTACTAATGATATATAGTAAAATAAAATGGGACCAGAGTACCATGTCGTTATACAGGGAATGTCGCTATAACAGATGTCGTTACATCGGGGTTGCACTGTATTATATTTTAAAAAAAATTTTGGACCTTAATCAAAACATATATTTTTTGTTTATTGCCTATTACTATTGCAAGTCTGTTAGCGTTGATGGTGCCCAATTGTAGGATAATGTTTCTTTATTTTGTTTATTTTTTCTTTCTCAGATGCCAAGAGCAATTTCATAAACAAAATGTATACTTCCATCAACAGGTGTCCAGACAAATTTGTTTTTTCTACCAGCTTTGTCAAGAAAATAACATTGCTGAGATCCAGACTCGCCTACAAGCCCTTCCCAAACCCAAAGTCAATGCAGTTAAACAAGTGGTTGAAGATGACGGTGAAATGGAGGTAGGTACATTCTTTAACGGGTAATAAAATATAAAAAGGACTTCGACATATATTCCTAATACATACCTGCCAACCCTTCCGCTTTTGGCGGAATCATTCCTATTTTCACACTTCCTTTTTGTAGTATTCCGCCATTGTCTACAAAATTCCGATTTTCAAAAAATGATGATAATGGTAATAATAAAAAAGAGGGGGGGGGGGGGGGGGGGGGGGGGGGGTGAAAGAGGTGAAATTCCTATTTTTTGTCTCAAATTCCTAATTTCAGGCGTTCTGATTCCACTTTTGGAATGTGAAGGGTTGGCAGGTCTGCTAATATGGCATTCCCCATCAGGCTTTACAATGAGTAGGTCTCAGCTTGGCCGTCTTACGGACACCAATCCAGAAGGTTTCGGGAAACTTCCATTCTTTGAAGTTTGTGCTCTACTTTTAGTATTTTTGGAACCGATCTGGCACTAATTTTCCAATAACCCGATTTGTCTTGGACAATTTCAGGAATGGTACTTTTTGGAACTTCAAGCTTCAGTGCAATATCTCAAAATCTTTACTATCCTTTTAAAAATTTGATGATCTCTTCGATTCCAATAAGGTTCTGATCGCTTTCTAATGTTTTCGGCCAAACAGACTTGGGTTCTTTTCTAGAGTTGTATGACTGTCTTTGAATAAAGAATACCACTGATAAATATGAGAATTAGACATAGCATTTATGTTTCAGTTATTTTTATGATGAATATCAGATTGTTTCCTTCCTTTTGTAAACAAAAAGTGAACAACAGCCCTGTCCTTCAGCTTTGACCATGTAGTGAGTGAAGTCGCCATTTTAAAAACAACAGATTATTGCATTCTGTAATGTTGTTGAAATGTTCTCAAAGAGGAAGACAATTGAATTTCCTATGTGTTTGTGTTCAAAGATAGACAAAAATATTTTTTTATTCAAAAGTAAGCTCACTTTTCAGTTTCTTTTTGGATATTTCTCATACATGCAAAAGCTCACAAACTAAGAAAATCGTATAATGGTCTCAACTAACAAAAGCAAAAGGTGTTCAGATCTTCATAATCCCAATTACAGAATTACCACGTTAATGGAGGCAAAAACCCAAAACGATCATTTTATGCCTGTAAAAAGCTCCAGAAATAATTGTAAATCAGGGCTGTTGCACTTGGAAATTCTCTATAGGAGGTGATAAAGTTCCCCAATCATTGTTGTAGAATCGATGCTACTGGAGTGGAGGTGGTCGTGATGATGATAATGGCAGAGGTGGTAGTGGTAGTAGTAATGATGATGCTGTGGTTGTGTTAGTGGTGATGATGTAATGGTAGTGGTAGTGATATATGATACTTCATTGATGGAGTTCTGAATGAAGCCTGGGGTGGTAACAATACCAACAAAAAAAAACCCCAAAAAGTGGTTAAGATGAGGAGTCATTAATTGATAAAATAAAATAAAAAATAACATGTGAACGTTTTGAGTACAGGTCATTTTGACAGGAAAAAAAGCCAAAAAACATTCACACAAAAAGAAAATGCTAATTTTTTATTTGCCACCCGAAATGTTCATGTTTTGTATTATTTTTACTAAGACCTTTTTATTTACCCCCTTTTTTTTTAGCATTCGTTTCTTTAAAAACCTTGGCCTTTAACGAAGAAAAAAAAAAAAAAACCCAAACAATTATTTGTTCATGTCCTCAGAGTGATGAAGATACAACTCCTTCCAGATTTTCATCACATCAACATGCATGCTCTTCGTCTATGGGGGACGATGGTCAACCCTCATCATCAGGTTAAAATATATATATTTTGTACTTTTGATATTAAGTTTCCCTCTTATTCAGTGATTTATGAGGCCTTGGGTGGGGAATTCTGAAGATTTTCTTTACGAATTGGGGTCTGCCAAAATAAAGGATAAATTATAGCTTTAAAATCATTTGTGTTTTGTGCTCAGGGGAGATTAAAAAGATTTCATTATTTGAATTCCTTTTCTTTTTTGATTTAAAAAAACATTTTTTTTTTGTTTGTTTGTTGCTTTAGGTCTCTTCCAACACAATTGAGGTTATATGAGAGACCGCTGAAACAAAAAAACAAGCAATCTAACAAAAATAGTACAAATTTCAATCAAAATCATAACCTAAAGATATCATAAGCTAAATTATAAATAACCAAGAACAAACAGGCAGAGGATTTACAGGAAAAAAAAATATCCCCTGTCAAAAATACAATCACAAACCAAAGAAGCAGGATAGGCTAGTAAAGAGAAGAAGAAACGACATCACTATCGGATCGTATACCCATGCGAACATCATAGGTATATGATTCAAGGGTGATGCTCCCATCCAACCACCCGCTAAAAAACATTTGTAAAGTGAAGAAAACATACTTGTATAAATAGATATCGTTCTAAGTAACAATATTATTGATCTTTATTCATTTTTGTTTATTTCATTTTTTAAATTCATTCCCTCCTCCCCCTTTCCCTGAATCAATTCTTTCTTAGGAACAACAGAAGCAATGGAGGCAGATGTAGAGGAGGAAGACGGATGGAAAGTTATGCGCGGAAAGGGAAGAAAAAAGAAATAGCAGTTAATTGATCCTACTTAATTTATTGCGAAATATCCATGAAATGTTGTCCTGAGCCTATTTTTACATGAATTGAATTGGTTGAATGTAAATTTGATAATGCCTAATAAAATTACTGTGATGGACTATAACATGCGAATGAGTTTTACCTTTATTTTATATTTATGGGTGCTACATTATTTATACCAACAAAAACAAAAAAATAGCATGCCCCCCCCCCCCTTACATACATGCAAAAAAACCCAAAACACTTGACTTGGTTCTAAATTTTAAAAATCGGTACTTTTTATTCTTCGTGCTGGCTAGAACTTTTTCATGTGTCATATGATCAGAATGTATAAAAGTAAAAGTCAAATCATGATAAGATTTATGATGTTTTTCTCCGAAGGGCGTCCACCATTGTTCCGATAGTTTAGATAGAACCAGTTACTATGCGTCATTAGGAGGGAAGTGACGTCACAATTGTTGAACCCTATTGTGCGACGCGACGAGTACCAGTCGTCGTGTTATGATTACTGATTGGCAAACCCTTGGAAACCAGCCTAGTGGGGGTTAAGTGAGGGGGTTGGGGGTAGGCAACCACTGGATCTTTTTTTCTTTTTCCTTTATGGGTATTATGGCTTTTTGTGATACTTTGAGGTGTGTCATGGCAATACTGGTAAGAAGGAAGATAATAGAAGAATCAAAAGGATTAAGATGTAGCTATCAGGCACATGAAACTTGGAATATATCACAGGCATGTATAAGGAGGGTGCAGATTTTTGTAAACAGGTGCATGCGTAAGCTACTCAGAATAAAATTGATAGAATTAAAAATTAAGAAGTATGGAAAAGAACACAGCAGAAACCAGTGGGAGAGGATATAGGAAGAAGACGATGGAGGTGGATTGGACACACCCTTAGAAAGAATGACTCCGCTATAACAAACTGGAACCATACATGCCGAATCTTACGAATTTTTCTTAATTTTACGAATTTTAGACAAATTTCATGGCCAAATACGAAATTTTATGGAAAATTACGAATTTTTAATTCTTAATAATACTTAATAAATGATAATAATAATGATAAGAAGAAGAACAACAACTACTAATACTACAATAGTAATGATGATAATAATGATAATAAAATTGTGGTTGTTCATACACAATTTCAGAAATTACGAATTTCCTTGTCAAATTACGAAAAATTGAAATTAAAATTACTAAATTTGAAGTTTTCAATTTGGCAAGTCTGCTGGAACCCTCAGGGCAGAAGATCAAAGGGAAGGCCACGAGGAATATGAAGAAGAATTAAAGAAGCTGATATACAGAGAAGTGATATAAAGACAAAGAGATAAAAAAAGATAGAGAAGGATGGAAACTGTCTGTGGCCTATACCCTGACCCAGGGTGAAAAAGGCAATGATGATGATGAGGCACATGAGAAAAACCACTAGAGATTGCTGCAAATGAGTATTTAAATGACGAAGCTCATTTATTTGGGTTTGGTGTTTGCTTTAATGTAAATTTTCTATTTTGCATCTGCTCAATTTTTGCACTTTTGTTTTGGGAGGAGGCTTAGGCGTGATTAATGCCAAAGCGTGCTTGAGTTCGAAGTAGACATAATCCAAAGATGTCCATGAATTAAATTTCATGAGTCGTTTTCTTGTCTTTTGTTGGTTAGTGTGTTGGTGTATGTGTGCATGCACCTCTCTCTCCCTCACTAGCCTTCTTTCCATCTCTTTTTCTCACACTCGTGATGACTCGTTTGGTCAAAGGACCATGAAAGGGTATGAATAATTGTAACAATTAACAATCAGAATCAGATAACAGTCTTGTAATAACCATGCCTGAAGCTGAACCTACAGTGCTTAAACTTAAAGGCATGTAGGTTATACAGCAAAAATTCAGTAAGAGACAATTATTGTGCTTTATTGTCTGTACTATAGCGCTATAACTATAACATTGGCTTAACCACACGTAAACAAGGCGAGAAAGAAGAAAACTTAAAAAGATAACTCTTGTTTTGTATTTTGTTTTTAAGGGTTTTGCAGTGCTTGCGACACATTTAAGTAATTTCAGTGCCACAGTAAAATGGAAGAAAATAGGAAAGTCAAAAAATTATAGATTTACAATTAATTGAAAACACACAAGAAAAAGTAGGATGAAGGGGAAATGTTCAAATAGGGAACAGATGTAGATTCCAAGGCACACTATCAGTGTTCTTTTAGATCAGTGATTCTCAGATCACCTATAAGTGTCATCCAGACACAAGCACACGATCACAATAAGAGGAACACACTCAAATATTTACCATTATATATATGTAAAAGAAAAAATAATACAGTACAGTACATAACCGAGAGATGATTTAATTTACAAGGAAAAAAATATAATCTCCCAAAACTAACTTCTACTTCTATACATTTGACTGTTTTCCTCCCAGCCAGGGCCAGGACAAAACCAAGTAATCTCATTCTAAGACATAGACAAAAAGCAAGGTAGAAAACAAATATAGTATAGGGGAATAGAAGACATATTAAGTTCCCTGCCCACTATCGGAGGTCAGGAACCCCACCCAGAAAGATAACTCTGATGTGGGACCTATCGTCCCGAAAGGCCAATGTTCCCTGAGGGAATTTTTGTCTCACTGACGGGTTTTAAATATTCCTTCGTCTTTAATTATGATGTTTGTTTGTTTTTAAGGGTTTTACAGCATTTGCAACACATTAAGGTCATATCAGCCCCAGTAAAAAGGAAGAAAATGGGATAGTAAAATTCTAGAATTACAATTAAAGCACCCAAGAAAAGGTTTTGTTTGTTTGTTGCTTTAGGTCTCTTCCAACACAATTGAGGTTATATGAGAGACCGCTGTAACAAAAAAAACAAGCAATCTAACAAAAACAGTACAAATGTCAATCAAAAGCATAACCTAAAGATATCATAAGCTAAATTATAAATAACCAAGAACAAACAGGCAGAGGATTTACAGGAAAAAAAATATCCCCTGTCAAAAATACAATCACAAACCAAAGAAGCAGGATAGGCTAGTAAAGAGAAGAAGAAACGACATCACTATCGGATCGTACACCCATGCAATCATCATAGGTATATGATTCAAGGGTGATGCTCCCATCCAACCACCCGCCCAAGAAAAGGTAAGACAAAGGGGAATTGGTTGAAATAGGAAACAGATGTAGATTCCAAGAGCACACTATCAAAGTATTTAGTTTGAGATCACCAAAAAGACTCATCCAGATACAAATACAAGCCCAGGTCCCCACTTAGAGGAATACACCTAAATGTGTATAAATCATATATAATACTAATACGTAAACAAAGCATAATACTACAGTGCATAACAGAAAAAATATCATCTCCCAAAACTATACATTTGACTATTATCTCCCTCCTAGCTAGGGTAACAGGCCAGAAAAAAACCATGTAATTTCATTCCGAGACAAAGACAGAAAGCAAGTTAGAAAACATATAGGGGATAGAAGACACAGTAAGTGCCTCCCTGCCCATTATGGGATGTCAGGAACGTCTTTAATGAACAGAAACAGTGATAAAAATATATCGAAATCGAAAGCTTAACTTAAAGCATTTATTCTTTTAATGAAAATAATAAATATGGCATTTCATTTACAGAAAATATATAAGGGAGCGTTCACATATTACGTCATCAGCTAGGGGGGGGGAGGGGGGGGGGGGTCTACCAAATGTTGACATGGGGGAGGGGGGGGGGGGGGTCAGACCCAAGATGATGTCATCAAAACATAGGCAAATTAGGCCTATTTTATTAAATGCAAGAGCTTCAAAAATGGCATTCCAAATAAATTAGCAAAAAGGTGAAAATTTTATGTCCCCATTGTATCGTAAAACATAAATTATCAACAGTTTCTGAAATTAATAAAATGTCTGAATGTGTTTTATCAAACGTTGATAATCAATGTTTATGGTTTCGTTGATAATCAATGTTTATGGTTTGAAAAATGAATAATAAATATTGTGAAATTAAAGTTATCTTTTAGTTTTTATTAAATTAGATGACGTCATCATCTGTTGGGGGAGGGGGGGGGGGGGGGGTCAGGTCAATGATGACAAGTGATGACTTGGGGGAGGGGGGGGTCTAAAAAGGGCAAATTTTTGATGACGTAATATGTGAACGCTCCCTAACCCACATAACAATAACGATCAGAAATTAAAGAACAATAGATTCAATTTTTAAAAAATATCCCATTTCATGTGTAATTTATTTGCATCATGCCCAGCGAGTGAGTGATTATAATAATATAGTCCCATTGTTGTCACGGAAAACATGCTCGTTCTATCTCTATTCCCTCTCATTTAGGTGACCACAACAATATTATTATGATCATTTCATCTCTTATTTCTTATCCACTCTCCTTTTGATCACCGCGTGTTTGTTTCAGGTCTTCTACTCTTTTTTTTTGGGTACCTGATCACGTTCATTTCTTCTCCTCTATCTACTCTATTTTAGATGACCGCAGTAATATGATCATTTCATCTCTAATCTACTCTCTTTTATGGGACTACTATAACAAGTTTGTTTAATCTATAACAAGTTCGTTCCAAGTATTATCTGTACTCTATTTTAAGTGACTACAACAACATGTCCGTTTCATCTCTTATCCACCCTCTTTCAAATTACTGCAATATCATGTTAGTTTTATCTCTTATTTACTTTCCAAACTTTCTACTGCAAAATTGTAACTACAACAGTAATATTTTACCATTCACGTTACAATTTGTTGTACCTATGCTCCGATTTTTTTTTAAAAGCCGAAATATGCGGCAAAGACTTTCTTTAATTTTTTTTTTTTAATAATTAAAAAGACGAAATTATGCGGCAAAGGCAAGAGGAAGGCAAAATTATGCACCGCATACCTATGTGTGGATGCGGTGGCATTTTCCTAGAGGGACAGTAATGTGTTTGATAGCAAATTAAATTGAGTCCCAATTCTTTGAATAGTTCTTACGTTTTGCTCCAGAAGGTAAAATCTCATACCGGTTTGGAACTAACTCTCTCTTTCTCCATGCATCTCTCTCTCTTTCTCTTTCTCTCTCTCTCTCTCTCTCTCTCTCTCTCTCTCTATATATATATATATATATATATATATATATATATATATATATAATATATATATCTATATATATATATATATATATATATATATATATATAATATATATCTATATATATATTATACTTCAGTGTATCAGGTGTGCTGGTTTCCATTTTGTGCCAGATTTTTTAATGGCTACTTTTAAATATCTGCCACTTTTCAACAGTTTACACAAATGGAAAAAATCATATACAAAAAGGAAACTAATTTTGTCTAGTTTCCAAATGTGTATAATATATGACATTGTCCTTGTTCCAATCGGTATTGAACTAATAGCAGAAACAAACTGTCTAGTCTCTTATGTAAAAGAGTACTATATATATATATATATATATATATATATATATATATATATATATATATATATATATATATATATATATATATATATATATATATATTGAGGGTATTAGACTCTAACCATGTCAGCACCATGTTCAGTGAAATAATTTTTTAACGTTTATAACAAATCCCAGCCCCTCCCATTACCTTGTGACCAACAGACTAACCACAATCCCATTATTTGGCGGGAGTAGTCATGTAATCAGAACACACATGACAAATGTTACAGCAGAAGTCCCTCTTTAAAAAAATGTTTTATCATAATCACCCCTCTCGTAATAACATGGTTAAAGTCGGATGCCCTCCCTCGGTATGAATATGCAAGTGTGTGTAATATACACATCATTTTGATAAATTCCAATGAGGGAATTTAGTGTTAAACCATATGTAAGGTAAACAAGTATCTTGTCTCTGGAAAAGAGATAAATGAGAACTGTCTCAGACTTGACAAGTAAATTAAATAGTTAGATGAGAAATAATTTTTACAATGATTGAGATGAAGGTTAAACAAATTGTTAACAATCAATTCGCTTGAGTTCTTGAAACAATTCTTGTGGATATTGATGTAGCCTGTCACAGCCTCATATGAAAATCCACTTGACAATTGCAGCGGTCCTATTGGTAGCAATAGCAACGGCAACAACAATAGCAAACCTAAAATGTCAGCAACATTACCGACGATCATGACAATGGCAATAATTGGATTCAATAGTCTGATGTCACGTCACCCAGCAACGGTGGCAATAGTGGTTCTAAACAAATAAAATCGGTACTTTTTATTCTTCATGCTGGCTAGAACTTTTCATATGTCTCGTGATCAGATTGTGTAAAAGTCAAAACATGATCAGATTTATGTTTTTTTTCCCCTCTGGATACGCCTTTTATGCTCGTCGGAGAAATATTTCATAAGGGTGTTTGCCATTGTTCCGATAGTTTAGAGCCAGTTACTAAGTTACTGTGGGTCATTACGAGGGAAGTGACATTACGACTGTTGAAGCGTATTATGAGAACCAACTATTACACATTGTGTTGCTGAATGCTCGGTTAGTGGTGAATAAAGGAATACTAGTGCCAGACTTGATTATTGAGAATGATTGTGATCTGCTTGTCAGTGAGAGGTGACCGAGACACCAAACTTACACCAGAGGGTTATGCTTGCTTAACTAGAAACAGACAGTCAAGATGGGGGAGGTGGTAGTGGTATACTGGCTATATCCAAGAAGCGACTCAACTTCAAAATGATCGACTGAAGTGAATCATTCTCTACTTTTTAACTCACTCAATCCTAGAGATTTTTTATACTTTTCTGGAAAAAAAAATGTATTAAAAATAAGCATGTAGATAGATAGTTTTATTCAACTACCATTAACATGCAAAGATTAAAAACATTAGCTTTGATACTACGTCAATAATTTGTAGCATATAAATGTAATAAATAAGCATGAGGTAAAAGTAACCCGGGTTAACTACGGATATAGTCGGTGTTAGGGTTGAGTGAGTTAACATCTGGAACTGTCAGTGCTAATAAACAACACACATCAGTACAACCTTATTACCATTTATTGACCTCCATCTGAAACTAAAAAAAACAACAAATTAACAACTTCTGAATTTTTTCAAGAATTCCATGCTTTTCTTTTTGATAAACACCTTTCAAAATCAAAATTACTCCTCCTTGATGATTTTAATTTTAGTTTTGCTAATGCCAATGACAAAAATACTATTATCTTTAAAGGAAATTTTGGCATGTCATGATATGAAACAGAACGTGTCAGATCACGCATGATAAACGCCATTTACTGGGCCATGATATTGGTCTTGGAAAACAATTATAAGATCAAATCCGCAAGTGTCAAAGACTTACTTCTCAGACCATACATTTGTGTCATTTATAACTGATATGAAACAGCAGGTGTGGGATAACACACATGATAAAAGCCATTTATAGGACTAGGACCTAGGTTTTGGTCTCCAAAACAATTGTAAGATCAAATCCGCAAGTGTCAAAGACTGTTACTTCTCAGACCATCAATTTGTGTCTTTATAATCAATACAAGGAAGGCGAAATCTTATCGAAAAAACATAAGCTGTTGGAAGACAAGATCAATTATCTTCTGGTTTTGAAACTTTTGTCCTACAACCAAAAGCAAGCCATCAAAATTATATTTTAAAGACCTATGCAGCTCACTGCGTGGAATCAGCGCTATTTCAGTTGGAACTCCCAAGGGACCAATAACCCTCCCTGCTCGCTACCTGCATGAGGTCATTGGAGTTCAACTGGTATCAGGCAGTGCCGTGTCCAATGGGGGCAATTATGGATATTTATGGTCTTATAATATGTCTCTATAGGGGGAAAACAATAACAGACTCTTTCACTTCATTATTTTGATTTGAAAAATCAGTTGTCTTTCTAAACATCAGTGAAAATTTGACATTTTTGTGGTTAATAGTTTTCTTTGAATATCACAAATTGTTGATCTAATTTTAAGTGCTTGTAAATTATGGTGCACTTAAATAAAAAAATTGTTATTCAAAACTCAGCGGCAGTATCTCAAGAATTTTTGTTTGTTTGTTTGTTTGTTGCTTTAGGTCTCTTCCAACACAATTGAGGTTATATGAGAGACCGCTGAAACAAAAAAACAAGCAATCTAACAAAAATAGTACAAATGTAAATCAAAATCATAACCTAAAGATATCATAAGCTAAATTATAAATAACCAAGAACAAACAGGCAGAAGATTTACAGAAAAAAAAATATCCCCTGTCAAAAATACAATCACAAACCAAAGAAGCAGGATAGGCTAGTAAAGAGAAGAAGAAACGACATCACTATCGGATCATACACCCATGCGAACATCATAGGTATATGATTCAAGGGTGATGCTCCCATCCAACCACCCGCTCTCAAGAATTTTAATAAATATCAAAAGTACATATATGCATCTATGTTCCTGTGCATTATGATCATATTGGCAGTTGATTTTCTTGATCTATTCATGGTTTTGTAAGTTCTGTATATTGTTTTTACCAATTCTGTTCCTCTCAAACAGTTGTGTTGATCATAACAGTAAACTGATATGATTTATGTCTTTATGTGGTAAAATAACTCATAAAGATAATATTTTATTGACCAGTAAAGACTAAAAACCAATATTGTGTATGATTTCAATATCTCAATTTACTATCAATCTGCCTATAAAGTATGACTTCTTTACAAGAAAAAAATCAATCACCCAACAAGGTTACTGGACATACTACAAATATTGCAGTATCAATCATCAATTACAACTAACACTAAGCACTGGTACTGTTAAATTTAATGATTTGCTCAAACAGACGGACATAGTATGTGGACAAAAGAGGATTCAAAATTATAAGGGCATATAGTTTATTCCAAGTAGTAACCTTTTACTCCTTATTGACCAACTACATTCAAAACGAACACACTGTCCACATAGGTTATATAGAATCATCTCCTTTCTTCCAAGAATACACATTCAGTCATTGTCTTATAAAGTCATCTGATATACCATTGAACTCCAGTCAGTCAAATTTAGAGATAAAACAATTGAATAACAGTCAGAGTCAAATCAGTATAACACCACAGGCATACCACAGCAAGATCATTTAATTTATGGGAAATCACTGCCATATATATCTGGACGCTTCAGTCTATAAAAAGTTAACACATTCACTTGTGCACAAAAGGAGAACTTGAACTTACATTACATTTCTTATTCAACATGCAAGAATACCCTAAACATTGACACCTATATGACACTATAAAGTCGGCATTTCCTGAGACAACCACACAAAAGCAGTATCGTATACATCCTCAAACTATAATGCCTAACAGTCATAAAAAAAATTTAATTTTGACTTGAATCGTAAGGGATTTAAGTATAGTAAAAAGTTATCAAGCCATTAAAAAGTTGGCTTTCAAATGTGCCCAAACTCATAATATTTAAATCAGTTAAATGCTTAAAAAATAATATTAGTATTATTTTCGTCTAATGGTTTATATTTTATTCCTAAACTGATATTTGGACACAATTCATGGCATGGAATACTATGGGAGAGAAAATGAGGATCTCACCAAGTCATGCCAAATAAGAAATTTACCATAAAAAATTCATATCTTTTAAGGTTTTACTGCCCGGACAACAAAACTTGGCATGTGTCAAGATCATCATTTTTACTTGATAATGATGCTTGTTTCAATCATTTTCTGCCGCTGGGAATTAAATTATTGATATGCAAATTATAACAAATTAATTTCATTGATAGCTCAAAAACCACTAAATTGACACCTCTCTTATGAGCAGCCTTAAGAGGATACATTATTATCAACCATGGCATATGATGAAAGAAACCTTTGCTTTGCGTGTGGTGAGGAAACAGTTTTCATATTTGTGTTAGCAACTGAGCAATACCATGAAATATTGCAACAATTAATTACCATCAGCGGCATCACAGATTTCCCCTGACCGCTACCTGTTCCACCCATGGGCTGACCCCACTAATGGGGTCAGGTTGACCTAGCACTGAAATACCGCTCAGAGGGGAAAATGCCACGCAGTGAGCTTAATAAAAACTTTAATTTGATTTTGAAAAAAAAATACATTTAGACTATCTTGGTAAAGTATTTTTCTAAACCACAAAGTATGTTTTAAAACCAATATATAGCAGATTCAGATCTAGGCTAGACCTTCTTGCTAGTTATGTTTGCTGTACTGTAACTGTTACTGACTAGTCCCTTCCTTTAAAAAAAAAAAAGAAAGAAAAAGAAGAGAAATGGAGTTTTAACTCTGCCTGGATTGTAATTGAATTCACTTGTTTGTTTACAATCCAAGACCAATCCACCCCACATCAGTCCACCTAGTTTCAAAGATAAGGTATCACAGCATCAGGCAATGGTGTGTTCTTTTATTTCCTATTCGTATGGCACCTCATTTAGTTAAATTAGCTCGCTCAGGCCCTAGCCTCTGACCTTAAAGCTCTTCAAGCCCTATGGAATGTGTCTGTGTTACCATGCACGCTGCAGTTATTGGAAGACTGAAGGAGGATGGAATTTCATTACAGAACTTGATTTCTTCTTTGTCCGATTCTGCAGCTGACATGAAAGGAACGAAGAAAGGTTATGAAAAAAAAACCAAGAGATGACGCGCCTCATTTGCTTCAACTTGAAGGGGATATGTGCTGCTACGTACACAATATCACTAGAGAATTGTCAACACAATTAGACCCGAACAATCATCTTTCACGTTTGCTTAATGCCATTCATAGGGATTTTGTTTTCAACCCAGATATCCAGGAAGACTTTGCCAGCATTTGCAAAATCCTTGGTGTACCAGTCAAGCAACAAAAAGAAAGAGTTAGCCATAGGTGGTTGTCTTTATTGGATTCGACTCAAATCTTTGATGAACTCTTGAACCCTTTGCTTTATTATTCTTGGCTTGGGAGAAAGGATAAAGATCTGTACCAAGACAAAGTTGTGTCAATATATATGAAACATAAATTGGTGGCTACAGGAAGACAGCACATCATCTCAATCACGAGGAGGTTGAAGTGAAATAAACATGACAATGCTCGGCAAGAATAGAAAAACAGAGGGTCTGCAAAAATATGTTTGATAAGAGGAGAGACATTGAATTATTAGTATTAGCAAAAACAGTCATTTCAATACCTCCCATGTTTAAGGTGTTCTTATTGGCTTCTGAGACGAAAAGGCCAATGCTACATAAACTGCATGACAAATTGATTGGTCTGTTCCAGGACTTTTTGAAATGCTTCATCAAAGCACAAGCTATCAGGGAGTCAGGCAACAAAGAAGCACATCCCGACAAATCCTATCTTTACAAGGAAATGTGATGCATTCCTTCAAAAATACAATTTATTGACTTTTATCTCGATGAACTGAATGCCAAGATCAGCAAAGGCACAAAACGCCTAATACGCTGGAAAACTATACTAAAAGAAGATGATGCTCATGTATGCAAATCCCAGCTGAAGAGAGCATTTATGTTTTTACTGCGCAACATATGCTGAAAAACCTTCCTCTTCACCATGACCTGCTTTCCATTTTATCTCTTCTTGACCCTCTGGCTTTTGGACAAACTGAAACTGGTATCATTTTGATAAAGCTGCCTTCAATTTTCCCAACCATTCAAGCGCCTAAGTTCAATGAAGAAGTGATGAGGATGCAATCAGATATAGACATCATTGTAGGCTCAGATGCAGACCTTGATGTGAGGTGGAATGCTGTTTTTAAGCTAAACTCGATCAGCCCTGAAGACGACTTTATTCATTCTGTCTGCTACTACACACTAGCCCTGAAGACGAGTTTATTCGTTCTTTTTGCTACTACAAACTAGCCCTGAAGACGATTTATTAGTTCTTTTTGCTACTACACACTAGCCCTGAAGACGAGTTTATTCGTTCTTTTTGCTACTACACACTAGCCCTGAAGACGAGTTTATTCGTTCTTTCTGCTACTACACACTAGCCCTGAAGACGAGTTTATTCGTTCTTTCTGCTACTACACACTAGCCCTGAAGACGAGTTGATTCGTTCTTTCTGCTACTACACACTAGCCCTGAAGACGAGTTTATTAGTTCTTTTTGCTACTACACACTAGCCCTGAAGACGAGTTTATTCGTTCTTTTTGCTACTACACACTAGCCCTGAAGACGAGTTTATTCGTTCTTTCTGCTACTACACACTAGCCCTGAAGACGAGTTTATTCGTTCATTTTGCTACTACACACTAGCCCTGAAGACGAGTTTATTCGTTCTTTTTGCTACTACACACTAGCCCTGAAGACGAGTTTATTCGTTCTTTCTGCTACTACACACTAGCCCTGAAGACGAGTTTATTTGTTCTTTTTGCTACTACACACTAGCCCTGAAGACGAGTTTATTCGTTCTGCCCTGCTACTACACACTAGCCCTGAAGACGAGTTGATTCGTTCTTTTTGCTACTACACACTAGCCCTGAAGACGAGTTTATTCGTTCTTTTTGCTACTACACACTAGCCCTGAAGACGAGTTTATTCGTTCTTTTTGCTACTACACACTAGCCATGAAGACGAGTTGATTCGTTCTTTTTGCTACTACACACTAGCCCTGAAGACGAGTTTATTCGTTCTTTTTGCTACTACACACTAGCCCTGAAGACGAGTTTATTCGTTCTTTTTGCTACTACACACTAGCCCTGAAGACGAGTTTATTCATTCTTTTTGCTACTACACACTAGCCCTGAAGACGAGTTTATTCATTCTTTTTGCTACACCACTCTAGCCCTGGAGACGAGTTTATTCGTTCTTTTTGCTACTACACACTAGCCCTGAAGACGAGTTTATTTGTTCTTTTTGCTACTACACACTAGCCCTGAAGACGAGTTTATTCGTTCTTTTTGCTACTACACACTAGCCCTGAAGACGAGTTTATTCGTTCTTTTTGCTACTACACACTCGTCTTCAGGGCTAGTGTGTAGTAGCAAAAAGAACGAATAAACTCGTCTTCAGGGCTAGTTTATTCGTTCTTTTTGCTACTACACACTAGCCCTGAAGACGAGTTTATTCGTTCTTTTTGCTACTACACACTAGCCCTTAAGACGAGTTGATTCGTTCTTTTTGCTACTACACACTAGCCCTGAAGACGAGTTTATTCGTTCTTTTTGCTACTACACACTAGCCCTGAAGACGAGTTTATTCGTTCTTTCTGCTACTACACACTAGCCCTGAAGACGAGTTGATTCGTTCTTTTGCTACTACACACTAGCCCCGAAGACGAGTTTATTCGTTCTTTTTGCTACTACACACTAGCCCTGAAGACGAGTTTATTCGTTCTTTCTGCTACTACACACTAGCCCTGAAGACGAGTTTATTCGTTCTTTTTGCTACTACACACTAGCCCTGAAGACGATTTATTAGTTCTTTTTGCTACTACACACTAGCCCTGAAGACGAGTTTATTCGTTCTGTCTGCTACTACACACTAGCCCTGAAGACGAGTTTATTCGTTCTTTTTGCTACTACACACTAGCCCTGAAGACGAGTTTATTCGTTTTTTTTGCTACTACACACTAGCCCTGAAGACGAGTTGATTCGTTCTTTTTGCTACTACACACTAGCCCTGAAGACGAGTTTATTCGTTCTTTTTGCTACTACACACTAGCCCTGAAGACGAGTTTATTCGTTCTGTCTGCTACTACACACTAGCCCTGAAGACGAGTTTATTCGTTCTTTTTGCTACTACACACTAGCCCTGAAGGCGAGTTTCTTCGTTCTTTTTGCTACTACACACTAGCCCTGAAGACGAGTTTATTCGTTCTGTCTGCTACTACACACTAGCCCTGAAGACGAGTTTATTCGTTCTTTTTGCTACTACACACTAGCCCTGAAGATGAGTTGATTCGTTCTTTTTGCTACTACACACTAGCCCTGAAGACGAGTTTATTCGTTCTTTCTGCTACTACACACTAGCCCTGAAGACGAGTTTATTCGTTCTTTTTGCTACTACACACTAGCCCTGAAGACGAGTTTATTCGTTCTTTTTGCTACTACACACTAGCCCTGAAGACGAGTTTATTCGTTCTTTCTGCTACTACACACTAGCCCTGAAGACGAGTTTATTTGTTCTTTTTGCTACTACACACTAGCCCTGAAGACGAGTTTATTCGTTCTGTCTGCTACTACACACTAGCCCTGAAGACGAGTTGATTCGTTCTTTTTGCTACTACACACTAGCCCTGAGGACGAGTTTATTCGTTCTTTTTGCTACTACACACTAGCCCTGAAGACGAGTTTATTCGTTCTTTTTGCTACTACACACTAGCCATGAAGACGAGTTGATTCGTTCTTTTTGCTACTACACACTAGCCCTGAAGACGAGTTTATTCGTTCTTTTTGCTACTACACACTAGCCCTGAAGACGAGTTTATTCGTTCTTTTTGCTACTACACACTAGCCCTGAAGACGAGTTTATTCATTCTTTTTGCTACACCACTCTAGCCCTGAGGACGAGTTTATTCGTTCTTTTTGCTACTACACACTAGCCCTGAAGACGAGTTTATTTGTTCTTTTTGCTACTACACACTAGCCCTGAAGACGAGTTTATTCGTTCTTTTTGCTACTACACACTAGCCCTGAAGACGAGTTTATTCGTTCTTTTTGCTACTACACACTCGTCTTCAGGGCTAGTGTGTAGTAGCAAAAAGAACGAATAAACTCGTCTTCAGGGCTAGTTTATTCGTTCTTTTTGCTACTACACACTAGCCCTGAAGACGAGTTTATTCGTTCTTTTTGCTACTACACACTAGCCCTGAAGACGGATATATCTGATACAGACTATACTTCTCAAACTGGTCTTCGCTTGCTCATTGGCTAATTTATTAGAAACAGACTATAACTTCATGAATGAATGACCAATCGTTTTCAATGAGTTTCGTAATTAGATTGTTTCATTCAAACAAGCGTGCCGTGGCTAAAGACGCGTCATTTCTCGACACACGCTCACTCTTTCCTTGTAAAGTTTTCAAGATGACGAAACGTTTGTTTACCGCAAGTGAAGCTCTCGAACAACTTGATTCAGTTTTTACAACTGATTCGGATTTTGAGGACTTTTCCAATGATGAAGAAATGCCTTCAACTTCATTGTTGTCTGATGATACAGTTTTACATACAGGTAAATATCTATTTTGTTTATTTTTATTTGATTTTATTAGGCCGTCTCGAGTACGGGGAGCGGCGGATTTCACTTTCCCAACCAAGAATCTTCCTGATCAATGCTCGTCCCGATTTGTATAAATCTACGCTATTTTACTACTGATATCGTAATATAATAATACCACTACTACTTCTACTACTACTACTACTACTACTACTACTACTACTACTACTACTACTACTACTACTAATAATAATAATAATAATAATAGTATTATGATCATTGTGATTTGATTTTTACTTAATATATTGTTATGTTGTCAACTGAAGTGACTCAGACTTTGAGAATCAGAAACACTCTCGTAACAACAAGAAAAGGCAATGTAAACACACACACCCTTTCCCCGTCTATCTTATGTTGTGAAAATTACGTCCAAAGCGCTTATCTGAACAGCGCTTTGTACTCAGCAGTGGTTGATGCGGCTTTATATTGTAGTAAATATGAATTTCTTTGTTTTTGTTTTTATTAGTTGACTTAGGCCAGGTTATTCTCTAAGTGTAAGAATCTGAGTCATGAGAGGTGAAAACAAAAGTCATTATTATTATTGTGATCAGTGCTTGAGTGTAGATTAGCTGTTTTGTTTATCATTCTTATAATATATTACCTCATATTTTTCATTATTATCACCTAAGTCCATTATCTCATAAATTAAAAAATTGGCCCCCATCATAGTAAGTTTTGTGTTGCTAACCCTCGTTGTCAATGTAAACAATTTTTTTTTTCTAAACACCCCATTTATTGCACTTACACAATCCCCCATTACTATGCATTCTTTATTCACTGGCTTCCTTTATATAACCTTTTTCTGTTTCAGATGACTCGGTTGTAGAACCTGCAGCTGATCCTGAGGAATCTTCTACTGAATAGGTGCGGAACCTTCGAAATTTCCCCAACCAGCCGAATTTCATCGGGGAAAATAGCATACACGTCCCAGAGGGAACTGCGAGTCCACTCGATATTTTTTTTCCTTTCTTGGACAAAGGATATTCTTTAAGTACTGAAAAAGGAGACGAATAATTACGCCTCACAGGCCATTGTTGCTAAAGAAGATGCTGCTCCTTACTCAATATATAAACTGTGGAAACCTGTCACCCTGAATGACATTCGTGGATTTTTCGTCATCCTGATTCACATGTGCCTTGTTCACAAAGGTACCATCGCAGAATACTGGTCGACACTGGAGATCATCCACACCTCGTTTGCTTCCACCATTCTCTCCAGGGATAGATTTATGCAAATTTTATCCTTTTTTCACATCAGCAATAACACCACCTACATTCCGCATGGGCAACCTGGCCAAAACCCACTTGCCAAACTTCAGCCAGTCGTCGATATGTTCCCGAATACATTCCGCAGCCTCTACACGCCTCAGCAGAAGGTATCAATCGACGAAGCTATCTGTCCCTTCCGAGGCAGACTCCGCTTCAAGGTCTACATGCAAGATAAACCTCACAAATAGGGAGTCAAGTTTTATGAGGTTTTGAATCTTCAAGCGGCTACGTGTGGGACTTCGAGATTTACTGTGGCGACCCGTCAATTAGTAATCGGCCAGTAGAAGTTTGCATGCGTCTGATGCAGCCACTACTTGACAAAGGGCATGTCCTCTACACGGATAACTACTATTCGTGCCCTGAGTTAGCGGACAAGTTAGTGGACAGGAGCACCATGAGTGTCGGTATTGTCCGGTCAAATCGGGTCGGCATGCCGAAAAAGCTCATTCAGACCAATTTGGAACGAGGACTTTCTGACTACCGACGTCGGGGACAGCTTGTGGTTTTAAAATGGATGGACAAGAAACCTGTGCACCTTCTCACCACCATGCATAACCCTACGGTGAATGTCAAAGTTGCCACAGCCACATCTGTCAAGGAAAAGCCAGCTGCAGTACAGGACTATTTTCTCAATATGCGCGGCGTAGACAAAAGTGACCAGCTTCTTGTCTACTCCCCTCTACGTCGCAAAACTGTCAAGTGGTGTAAAAAAGTTTTCTCTCACCTTTTCACCCTAACAGTCATCCAGAGCCAGATCCTATACAACAAATGTGTTGCCGGTAACAATAGTCCTCGAATGCCATTGCGAGACTTCCTTCTCCAACTTGGCATCGAAATGGCTGCAGACTATTGTCAAAAGAGGGGTGAAAAGAATGAACATCATCTGGCTGCCGGGAACCAAAATCCAAAAACCGACATCTTCCCGGTTGACTGAGCAACACTATCTCAGCTTCGTCCCTCCAGCGCCGAAGAAGGAGCATCCATCTCGTAAATGCGCTGGATGCTCTAACACATTTATTTGTGAGACAGAATGATTTTCCTGACGAGTTTTCTGATTTTTTTATATCAAAAGACACATCAAACAAGTGAAAACTTTTTATCGGCAATTTCAATATTCAGTTTGATGTTGAGAATAGTAACGTTAAAATCATTTTTAAAACTCCTGAGTGAACATGGCCTGACTCAATTAGTGACCTCAAAGATCAGGACACATTTTGGACTGGTTGATTACTGATACACCCTCTCTTGTCTAATCAATTGAAAACATTGACAAAGAAATTTCTGACCACAACCTGATGCTGGCAACTCTCCCATGTGTCAAAGAAAAAGCAAAAAAAATAAAGATACTGTCAAGAGATACTACTAAAAGAATAGACGTTAGTTCTTTAAAAAATAATGTCAGAGGAACAGTGGAAGAATGGATGTACCAACAGCACAGAAAATGGATGACGAACTGCGCAACGTCATCGACAGGCATGCTCCAAAGACAATGAGAGTAATCAATGCCAGGAAACCGTCCCCGTGGTTTAATCAGAGTGCAAAAATAGTCCAAAGTGAAAAGAGGAATGCGAATGCAGCATGGAGAAAATCGGGCCTTGATCTCGGTAGACAGATATACATAGCAAATGAAAAAGAATAAATATAAATACACCTGCAAAATAGCAAAATGAATCTACTATAATACGAAATTATCATCAGTGAAGGACACTAAGGATTTTTTTCTATTTTAAAGGTACTTTTAGTGGAAGAAAAAGCCACGTGTGTACCCACTAATATTACGGTAGGAAAACAGCCAGATACATTTGCAAATTTCTTTTCAGGAAAAATTCGGAACAATTTGGACCCCTTCGAAAAACAAGATGTAAATTTCCACCCTTTTTCAGGTTTACAAGGACTCTCCTGTTTTCAGGAAACAGCAGAAGAAGAAATATCTGAAATAATTTGTTCATCTCCCTCGAAGTTGTGTGATTTATATCCTTTACCCACAAATATTTTAAAATTATGTCTTCCTGAATTGTTACGATGCATAACTCATATCTATCATAAATGAGTCACTTATCTCAGGACACGTCTCAGATAACTACAAACTTGCAATTGTGAAGCCTCTCATCAAAAAGAAAAACCTCGATGTAAATGACCTTAGTAACTACTGTTATCTCAAATCTGCCATTTCTTCCTTGAAAAAGTTGTACTTTCTATCGGAAAAATTTCAGTCAGCTTATCGTTTCTACCACAGCACAGAGCAGTTTCTGAGATAGTTGGTTTTAGGGTTGAGTGAGTTCATGACTATTAGTCGTTATGCATAATAAGGTTAGTGTCCTTTTTATTTGGAGACTAAGTTACAAAATACAAGATCTGGTTATAGGATGATGTGTGCAAAAAAGGCCAGACAATTTGGGTGGTACTCGCCTGCAAATCTAAATTATAGAGCCTTTTAGCCACCGCTCTGATTGGGTCAACTCATTGGCATTTAGTCTAAAACTACTCTTTGGGAGGACTGAATACATGTCTTGTGTAAAAGATCTGATTTCAAAGTGATGGCATCTTGCTTTCTAGTATAAATATATGTCATCAGCAAAGGCCATCCATCATCACTCTTACATCTCGTAATTCTTAGAATCTGCCTATACATCCTGATACTAAAATAGTTATGTCACCTCATAATTCAATATGTAGCCTATTTATTATTTGTCCTCTGGAGGACTGGTTACAGGAACACTTCCAAGGATTTAGGAACCAGAAAAGTAGAAGGTGTGACTTCAAGTCTTTTCTTCCCTATTGGACGCAAAACAAGGTTACTGGCTAGTCAAATTGGATGAAAATTAACAACTTTTTGCTCTTACCCTTGAGCATAAGCGTATCACAAGGTAATCTCCAGAAGACAATGGACTACATTCTCGAAGAATGCCCAGGCCCTATACAGGGCCAGCTGGGAAGATCACAACAAAAACTTGATAGATCAGATCTGATGAAAATGGCAAAGCAACAACACATGTTGATGTTCAACAGTTAAAAAGGTTTTCATTGGGCAAGATAGCATCACATTCTTTGGCTTACGCATTGATCATTCCAGCATACAGCTGGATATGGATAAATGCGACATTAACTCTCTCCTCAGCAGCCATTTTCAGAATTTTCCCTGAAACTTCACACCCAACCAACACAAAAATAGTTTTTTTTTGTTTTCTACTCAAACAGAAAAGGAAAAAGTACATTCTATACATAAAATTGTCCAGTGTCTAATTTTTATCGCTGGAACAAAACATTTTCTGTATAATTTGTGATGTACAAAAGATATCAGAATGAGAAAACTGTTGGTTGCATCTTAACGAATGTGACGATTTTCCTATGGTTGGCAAGGAGAGAGTTAAATCAAAGGCAAGGCAAACCAACAAGGCAGAGCTACAATCTATTCTGGGGCTGATACAATATCTTATTCCAAATATCCTATAGCTTCCTGAGAGGACATTGACTCTGAGCTGAGAAAATTACTCTAAAAAGAAAGCATCTGGCAGTAGACTTTTAGGCTTCAACAGTCATGACGTCACTTCCCTCGTAATGACGCATAGTAACTCAGTAACTGGTTCTAAACTATCGGAACAATGGTCGACGCCCTTAGGAAAAATACTTCTCCGACAAGCATAAAATTGTATCCAGAGGAGAAAAACATTATAAATCTTATACATTCTGATCACATGAAATTTGAAAAATCTCTAGCAAGCATGAAGAATAATAAGTACTGATTTTCTTTGTTTAGAACCAAGCTGCTGGTTGCTGGACGGACGTGACATCAGACTATTGAATCCTATTACAGACCTGCTACATTCAAAAAAAAAAAAATCGTAGAATTACGACATTTTTGCTCCAATTTCCGAACTTCACGAGAATCTCTAAATCATTTAATAAATCTTATTGAAAAAGAAAGCAGATGGCAGATTTTGGAAGTGTTATTTAATCCTTGTGATGGAAAATTGTTGATTTTTAAAGTTAACTATAGGGACTACAATTTTTATCTCCTAAAAATTACGAATGTTTAAATTTTCAAATAGTCAGGCCTGCCAACTCCCTAAAAGGATCAAAACTTAAAAGACGATATCCATTACTATTATTATTATTATATTATTTTATTATTATTATCATCATTACTATCAGTATTATTATCATCATTATTACCATTTTAATTACTTTTTTCGCCTATTACAAGAGCTGTAACCTAATAATAATTGCCTATTTGGACAATAAAGATTATTATTATTATTATTATTATTATTATTATTATTATTATTATTATTATTATTATTATTATCACTATCTGAGACTATCATAGTTTGATACTCACTTCTTCCATTTAACAAATCTTGTTTTAGGATGGGCATTGCTGTTTTGTTGTCTTTTTTTTTTTTTGTGTGTGGGCATTTGAATGATTTGTCGACAGCAATAATTTAACGATTAAGTAAGATATCACACTTTTCTTATCATTATCATTCTGAGACAGTCCTCATAAAAATACCATAATAATTTATTGAATTATCCCAGAATACATCACAATTCTCACCAACCTATCACAGTCAGATTTCATAAGTTAAAATATAATAAGATATGATGTGACATGGTATATTTTTCAGTATGTGCACACACACACACACACACACAATATATATATATATATATATATATATATATATATATATATATATATATATATATATATATATATATATATATATATATATATATATAGATATAGATATATTTTAAAAAATAATTAATGCCCTTCGGCCACAAATTCATGAGATATCGTCACCTTGGCATTCCAAGAAGGAATATATATAATTCATCAAACAAGATGTCTGATGTCAACAGGAATCACCCGTGTTGTCCAAGAGAGCAAATTGGGGGTCAATAATCTTGCACAAGGAAAAACATGAAAGTGCCTGAAGCAGAACTCAAACCCGGGATCTTCCGGGTCACAGGGCAATGCCATAACCACTCAGCCCTTTCGTCGATTATATTATATTATATATTATATTATTATTATTATATAATAAAAAGTATAAGCTTTTATGAAGTGCAATATGCACTAAATGTAATAAAAGCGCTTTACAGGGGATCCTAAGTCAACTGTAATGCAGAAATTGTAGGACAAAACATGATGCTAATACTTTCTTTTTTTTCAACTGAGACAATGCTGTTACCAGCTAGATCATCTTATTCCTTAACCCTTAATGTGCGACATTATTTTCAACTTTTATGTAACTCTCAGTGAAGAGGGATTTTGGGGATTTCATTTAAAACAGATGGTTTTCAAGAATTAAAAGTCAAAATCTTTTTTTTTTTTTTAAATGAAGCAACTCAGTGAAACTTGGAGGATACTTAAAGGTATGACAAAGTAACATTATGACATAACTGAATATGCAAATTAGGTCACATGACTTTGGGGGCCATTTTGGAAAGCTCATTCAACTGTCAAGTGTCAGCCATACAGAAATTCTCCCTGAATCAGGGGAAGCTACTCATGATTTATTATGATTTCATTCCAGGAAGATTTCACCTCCAAAAGACTATTTGTTTCTTAGGTCGAATACCGCACGTTTAAGGGTTCACAGTGACTAACATTTTAGAAATACTAGACCTTGGGCTGACCATTGTGGGATTCAAACCATTAACTTACAAGTTGACAGCCAAATCTCATACCACTAGTCCACAAAGCTGCATAATACATAAATTAATATAAACAACATAATTCATTCTATCTGGACCCACCAACTCTTGCCAATTTTTAAAAATTTAAAACCCAAAAATGTAGAGATAAAAATCGGTGAATCATTGAAATGTAATGTTATTCATTTTGTACCATTATTGGCATTGTGGAGAGCTGGAGAGTGGCGGAAACATGGAATGTGGTAAATATAAATAACTTATTATTATTATTATTATTATTATTATTATTATTATTATTATTATTATTATTATTATTATTATTATTATTATTATTATTATTAAAGCAATATCTGTTTGTTACCAAAGGGAAATAATTAAACGGATTTAAAATCTTCTTTCAATATAGGTCTAGTTTTAGAATTCTAATGCTGTTCACACCACTATCAGGTCATATTTTGGTGGCTGAGAAGGGGAATATGGTTAACGATCCTACATGGCAATAATAATAGAATGATTAAAGTGTTTAAAATAATAAGAATCGGCCTTGCTTATTAATAGAAAAATAAAGGGAATTATAAATAAATAATTTAAAAAAAAAAAAAAAGAAAGAAAGAAAGGGAAAATATGAAAAAAAATATTTAAATTCACAAACAACGAGTATCGCTCATCAAGGAAAATCTGGTCTTGGATTGAAAGGTAGTTTTTTTGCGTAGATTTAAAGTTGAGTAGTAGTTTCACTCTAGATAGAGCCTGTTTGCATAACGGTTCTCGCTAGATTGCAGAACGCGCCAGAGTCCAATAAGAACTGTATTCATTTTTTAAAAAACAAAACAAAAAAAACTCAGAAACTGAATAACTTGCTGTTGTCATCCATAGTCAAGAAATAAATTCAACAAATTTAAAATATATTACTATCTCTAGCCTCATTTCTTTTACTACGTCTAGTAATGGCTGCTTTCACTTGCTTTGATTTTGAATTCACAATTAAGAAATTCATCTCATGAATTAAATTAAATTAAAATTAAATAGAGATTTTATATAGCGCAATATCCACTAAATGTGCTCAAAGCGCTTTACAAGGGGTCTCTGGCCAACAGCAACATTTAACATTTAGGACAGCACATGACGCCTGTTAGGTGATGTTACCATTTTTTTTCGGACAGAAACAACGCTGTAAACGGCCAGGTACTCATTTTACAACTGAGTACGGTGAGAGAATGTGAGTAAAGAATCTTTTCCAAGGATTCAACTATGCATGCGCCGAGCGAGGCTCAAACCCAGGACCTTCCGATATGAAAACGAGTGTCATACCACTAGACGACATAGCCACACAAACTCATGAAACTGCTTTATGATCAAACAACCTCGATGTTGTCATGACGAACCCATGATAAAACAACCTCGATGTTGTCATGGCGATCCCATGATAAAACAACCTCGACGTTGTCATGGCGAACCCATGATAAAACAACCTCGATGTTGTCATGGCGATCCCATGATAAAACAACCTCGACGTTGTCATGGCGATCCCATGATAAAACAACCTCGACGTTGTCATGGCGATCCCATGATATCCAACAAGTGGTTGACTCTAGAGTTGAGCCATGTGACCTGGCGTTTCCGGAGACCAATCAGCCAGGCGGGTGGTAGTCTAGAATAGCCAATACGGCAACCCATTATAGCCCCAGCCATACAAGAGTTACTACTACTGTCACCTCCCATTCGGGTCAACTCGCTGACTAGAGACCTGAAATTAAAAAAAAAATTTTTTTTAATTTTAATGTGTGAGATTTTGTATAGCGCAATATCCACTAAACGTGCTCAAAGCACTTTACAAAGGGTTCCTGACCCACAGCAGCACAAAACAAACAGAACGAGACATGACACGTGATATGGCGATATATTACAATTTTTCCGACAGAGATAACGCTGTTAACGGCCAGGTACTCATTTTACACCGGAGGATGGTGAGAGACTGTGAATAAAGAGTCTCTTTCAAGGACTCAACTATGTGCCGAGCAAGGCTCGAAAACAGCACTTTCTGATCCGAAACGAGTTTCATACCACTGGACCACAAAGCTGCACATAGACTAAGTAAAAAAAAGCCGATGATATCCCCACTGTCCTTATGTACAGTTCTATTTTGGACCTGTAGCTCCCTGGTTTGAATCCCATGAGGGTAATGCAAAATGAGTTCCTGGGAAAGGCTCTTTACTCACATTTTCTCAACATACTCAGGTATAAAATGAGTACCTGGACAGTAAAAGTGTTGTTTCTGAAAAAAAAAATTACTAATGTCTTACAGGTGTCCTGTCTCGTCATACAATTTAAGATGTTGGCTGAGGACTCTTTGTAAAGTGCTTTGAGCACATTTAATGAATATTGCAGTAAATAAAAGCTTAGCTCTCTCTCTCTCCCTCTCTCTATCTCAGTCGGCCAGACAGAGGGTGCCGTTACAGATGGATCCTGACTCTGATATTTTTAATCTCTGCTTTCATCTGGCACTTCTCCATATCCTATATTTCTAATCATTATTATTTGATATAAGTGCCCGCGCTGCACTTTTTTCTGAAATATTAATTTGCTCACTAAAATATATATTTTTAAAAATTGTCTCTTTAAAAAAAAAATTGAACCCCCCCCCCCCCAAAAAAAAAAAAAAAAACAAACCCAAAAACCCACAATTGAATAGCTTACAAATTAAATAAAAAATTACCATTTTTCACTTGATAAATGAAATACAGACATTCTGGGAATCTACGCTTTCAGTGACGTGTACTTTTGTTGCCGGTCTGATAACCCAATGGGCTGTGGGCTCATTGTTGTAATGAATCTACTCTCCAACCCAATGCAAAATATCGTCCATTACGACAATGTTATAACAGGCCCATAATTGCGTTTGGTTATCAGATCTGCAAATATGTACACGTCAGCTTTCAACAATTCATACCTAAAAAATGACCCACCGTATCAATCTGGTATTATGTCAGGGTGAACCAGAGGCCAAGAAGTGAATTCTCACAACCGTACTAATTTTTGTCTAACATTTCCTTTGTGGCACATAGGAATGCATTCAAATAAATCCATGAATGGACTATCATGAGTCACCAGTCATGCTTTATGATCTGCGCAAAAAATGATGATCTATTTACAGAACTTAAGATATATATATATATATATATATATATATATATATATATATATAGAGAGAGAGAGAGAGAGAGAGAGAGAGAGAGAGATAGAGAGAGAGAGAGAGAGATAGAGAGAGAGAGAGAGAGATATAGAGAGAGAGAGAGAGAGAGAGATAGAGATAGAGAGAGAGAGAGAGAGAGATAGAGAGAGAGAGAGAGAGAGAGAGAGAGATAGAGAGAGAGAGAGAGAGAGAGAGAGAGAGAGAGGTTAGTTATATGAATAGTTGGCATTTTCAATTCAATTCGATTGTTTTGCCTTCATTCTTCTTAATTTCTACGAATTCCTTGTTTTATGAATCGTTTTGGATGGGAAGGTGGTGTAACATAGGGCTAAATAAGGTTTATAGAGTTATACACACTCAGTTTAATTTAAGACGAACTCGTGAACACCTCAAATTAAAACTTGTGTTTATAACTTCTAATTTTTCAAAGGAGAAAAAGGAAATGTACATAGCTTGACGAATTTAATAATTTGCCTTCAGCTTGATTTAAAAAAAATGATTCTCCAAAGTCCTACTTAAAGTTCTCTGGAACGAAACGTTCCTTGTCTTTTGTGATTTGTTGAATCAAACATGCATATAAGCATCAGCGCATAACATAATTAGTTGGAAGGTGAAAATTTTGGATTTGCATTTCCTGAAAGAATATGCTCCCCAGAGCATTTTAATCTTTATTTTAAGTAAATTGGGGGATTTTTCATGAAGTTATGGTCAGATGTATGGGAAAGGTATCCAGCAACTTTTCTCATATTTCGTACTTTTTCAACTAGACTAGCTGTAAAAAATATTTAGAAGTGAAATTAAGTTTTGATATTTCCCGAAAATGTACAAAAAGGGTTGAATTATTCATTTATGACAAGAACTCATTTTTGATAAAAATGGACCTTCTAACTAAACTTGGCAATATCTCAGTTCAAACCTTTTCACCATCCAACTGATTATGTCATCCACTGTAACACATGCAGTTCTACAAATTTTATTTTGTAATACTAGGCAGGTCTGTAAAAGACAAAAACTTTACAAAATTCTTATATTCTTATCTAGAAATTTAAGCTTTAGCATTCAAGCCATCCCTACATAATACTGAGAGGGTCCAGAGGTAGCTCAGTTGGTAGAACACTCACATCACACGCAGGGGGAACCAAGATTGATCCCCCGGGCGCAGAGGAGATTTTTTTCGGTACTTTGCGATAGACAAGCATCCTATCCAAAGGGTAGCCAGCAATTGCTATCATCAGTTTGACACTAAAGAAACCGGGATAAACTTAGGCTCTGTGGGCCGTATGGCTCAGAAGGAAGGATAACATACTGTTTTGAGGTGACGGGTGGCAAAAGTGAAGACAACCTACTTGAAATCTCCAGTCCATAACAGGGCAATGACAGTGATTTGCACCAGCTTGTAGCAGTGACGCATTTTATCTGAATCTCTAGCACCAAAACTGAATAAAATAAAGCAGAAAGAAAAAAAAATTAACTATAATTATTCTGGTTTCAGTAGTTGAACGGTTCAGTGGTCTGACTAAGTCAAGCCATGTTGATCTTGGTCAGTGACCAGACGGGTGACAATGGTTGCATAACTCTGGCCCTGGGTCCTTGAGTACATGCTTCAAACCCAATAACAGGGTATAGGCAGTCATGGATATTGCAATAAACACCTGTATAAAAAGGACATCTTACAGGCAACTTGTACTTTTTGAAATGGAAATGTAGTTCCATATAGCCTTTTGGAAAAATAAACGATAAAATCATTTTGAAGATCAAGGAGCATGGTGAAACCAGACAAATCTGATTTGATATTTTACTTCATTTTGATAGTATTAACCATCCAAATTGAAACGATTCCTTTTCAATCTATTGATATATGAATGAGTTTATTTAAAAAACAAAACAAAATCCATATAATTGATACCATGCATGGCAAAATTCTATTAATGTGTATCATTTAAAACAAATCAATTAATAAAAGAAAAAAAATTAAAATTAAAAAAAAAAAAAGGGGCGGGGGGGGGGGGGGGGTTGGTTTGAGGCGGACCGGTAGAGAGGGGGAATCAAGAGAGGAGAGGGGGGGAGGAGAAGAGGGAGGGGGGGGGGAGGGAAAAGAAAGGAGGAAGAAAAGAAAGAAAGAAGAGAGAAGAGAGAAAGAAAAAGAGAGAGAGAGAGAGAGAGAGAGAGAGAGAGAGAGAGAGAGAGAGAGAGAGAGAGAAGGATGGGGGGATGAGAGAGAGAAAGGAGTGTAGCTGGAGTATATATGTATTAATGGATGAAAAAGTGGATGATTGGACACAATGAGAGAGAGCTAGGAAGGTAGATGACTATGAATCGGTGGATAATCAGTAGATAGCTAGATAGATAGATAGATAGATAGATAGATTGATAGATAGATAGATAGATAGGTAGGTAGGTAGAGTTGTACTTTTAGTAGTATGAACAGTAGTAGTAGTAGTCGTAGTAGTAGTAGTGGTAGTAGTAGTAGTAGTAGTAGTAGTAGACCCAGCTATCACTCGGCTGTTTACTCGCCATCTCTCACCTCCCCTCCACCCTTTCTCTCTCTCTCTCTCTCTCTCTCTCTCTCTCTCTCTCTCTCTCTCTCTCTCTCTCTCTCTCTCTCTCTCTCTCTTCTCCCCTCCTCTTCTCTTTCCCCCCTTTCCCTCCCTCTTTCCTCCACTCCCCCCCCCCCCCTTCTCTTCTCTCTTGATTCCCCTCTCTACGGTCCGCCTCAAACCCAACCCCCCCCCCCCCCCCGCCCTTTTTTTTTTATTTTTATTTTTTTTCTTTCCTTATTATTTTTTTTTTTTCCCTCCTCTCTCTCTCCTCTCTCTCTCCATC
>NC_088365.1:61460329-61465329 GCF_034508935.2 Berghia stephanieae | reverse complement strand
CTACTATACTACTACTACTACTACTACTACTACTACTACTATACTACTACTACTACTACTACTACTACTACTACTAACTACTACTACTACTACTACTACTACTACTACTACTACTACTACTACTACTACTACTACTACTACTACTACTACTACTACTACTACTACTACTACTACTACTACTACTACTACTACTACTACTACCAATATGTCTTTTATCTTCCATTATAGTCTGGAAAGTTCTGTTCCCTGACGCTGACCTTTGCTTATCAATTAGATCACCCCCCTGGGGCACCCTATCCTCTACCCACGCCACGCTAACATTTCATTCATACTGCAACCACCATTGAGTACAGACGATACAAGTTATTTTTCATTATATTTTATTTGTTTTCCACGTTTATTTGTGTATTGTTGTGCTGACGAAGGGTTTGTACCCGAAACGTCCATTGTCTGTTTTGTTCCCATACGAAGCCTTTCCATTTTCACTCTTTCGTTAGTATTTTACGATCACCGGCTTCAGGCAGCCCTTACCGTTTTCTACTTTTCCGTTTTGATTCATTTGAGTTTTTTCGTTGATTCACTTGAATTATACTTCTGCTGCCATACCGTGTTTTTGGACCGTCCCCATCAGTGTTACCTAGTACTTTACGTAGGTATAGTGTTTATTTCTGTTTTATTTGTACTGCTATATGTTGCACTTTTTAAATATACTTTTCAGTTTATCAATCTAGTTTTATCCAACATTGCACTATCATCACCTTTTCATTACTCTCATATTTATATATTTATTTACACTCTTCTCCCCTACCAGTCTACCTCTTTTAGACACACTACCCCCCCCCCCCCCCCCTCTCCTTATCATTTACATCTCAGCATTATTTTTCACCACACCCACGTTTTCAACCACTACCTTTCTCTTACCACAGTCTATCCCTCCCTTCCTTTCTCTCATTCACTCGCCTCTCCAGTTTACCTATACTTATTGATTACCTTACTCATCCTTTTAGCCTTTCGCCATCTTTCCCTATTTTCACCATGCCTCATACATCTCCCAAGCAACTCTTGCGCTCTTCCTTACGGGACATTCGTACGTTTCTTTCCTCTTTCCCTATCCACCTATCTCAAGTAGGCTACACTCTCGCCCACGCCACCCTCTATAAAACTCGAGCTAGCAGCCACTTGAATTTCTTAATGTACTGCCTTAGGAAACGCACGGCCCCTAAAGGATTCGTTTCACATTTCCACCCTTCTTTAGGCTCTCTAACCTCATCCCAGTTCTCCCAGTTTCTGGAATTAGAATCCAAGTGTGCCATGCAACGACTTAGACTTACTACAGACATCCTTCGCAAACAGATATCCAAATTAACACACACCATCGACACATCCTCCACATGCTTGAGGCATCGTACTTATCATAATCATTTACTTTACAAAGCCATTAGGTTATTCATACATTTATGTAATCAACATTACCATGCATGCTTAAATTATGTCAAAACCAGTAAATTAGATGCTCTCTTTCCTAACAGAATTACACATCTTGACGATAACCTCCCTTCCCATTCGGCAACACTCCCATCGGTGGATTCACCCATTGAACCTTCCTCTGGCCCCACTGCTCTTAATGGCACCCATAACCAGCCAGTCACCATTGGTGGTTTGGGAGTCCCTCCAACAGCCGGGGACCAGTCTGGAAGCGATCAATTCACCCCACCCACCAGCGAACCCACCCACGTGATGGATAATGTTGGAGCTATCCCCCCCAGTAGGAACCACAACAACCACCGGCTGGTGGTTTCTGTCCCCCCGACCATCCAGTTGAGCAGTGCAGAGGAATCGGTCTTAAGGAAAGGTCTCAAGTTCATCCCACTGCGAAGAACGTCCGACCAGTCCCGCATTGAGTCGGATGTACGTCGCTTCATGCGTATTTTACGCTTGAAGTATCACTTCAAAGATGATGAACGTGACCATGACTATGACCGTGACCCTGAGGATCCGTTTGCCGCTTTCTCACGACGTAAAAGAAACTGGACTCCTAGTCCTGGCAAGTCCCCTACACTCGACCTGTTTATCCAGACTTGTCTTAGACAGATAGAGGCACTACGACCCACACCTATCAAGAGGTCTAACCTCACCCGTCTTGAATGGGCTGCCGTACGATCACTTAGATCACGTCGTGATATAGTGATCAAAGCGGCTGATAAAGGAGGGGCCGTAGTTGTTTGGGACGCTGAGCTCTATAGAGCTGAGGGCCACAGGCAATTGAGTGACCAGATATTTTATGAGAAAGTGACTTCGGACCCAACACTTGCTAACAACACCAGAGTCCACCAGACAATCCAGTCTTTGATATCGCAGGGAGAATTACCTAGTAGAGCAGAGGTCCTTAAACACGACCCCAGCGACCTAGGTAATCCATGTTTTTACATGCTCCCTAAGATACACAAGATCCGGGAATTGTCTGACACTCCACCTGGAAGGCCGATTGTGTCGGCTATCTCGTGCCCCACTGAGAAGGTATCGCAGTTCCTCGATGCGGTATTTCAACGTATAGTTCCCACCCTGCCATCGTATATCAAGGACACTAACCATGCTCTTGGTGTCATTGACGAAATTCGATTCCAGGATGAACGTCCACGGCTAATTTTCACCATGGATGTGAAGGCACTGTACACATCCATACCGCATCCTGACGGACTGCGTGCCATCAGGCATTTCGTCGACCGCCATCCATTACCAGGGATTTCCAGCAACAGCATTGTGAGGCTCACCGAACTTGTGCTCACACTCAACACTTTTGAGTTCAATGATGTATTTTTCCATCAGATCTCAGGTGTTGCGATGGGCACCAAGATGGGTCCCTCATATGCTAACCTCTTCATGGGCTACCTTGAGGAAACCTTCTTCCATCAGTACAGTGGACCTGCCCCCGAGCTGTTCAAAAGGTACATTGACGACTGTTTCGGCATTACGTCATTGACCCACAGCCAGTTGAAAGGGTTCATCCTAGCGATGGACTCCTTCCACCCGTCCATAGAGTACACTTATGAGATTTCAACCTCTGAGGTGAACTTTTTGGACATCAAGGCTGTATTGACCAGCACGGGAGTACGGACCACTGTACACTACAAGGAAACGGACAGTCACAGCTACCTGCTCTATCGGTCATCCCATCCGGTGAAGTGCAAAGACTCCATCCCATTCAGTCAGATACTCCGCTTGCGGAGACTCTGTCTGGAAGATGATGAATTTGCGCTTCAACGTGATCGCATGCTCGATTTTTTTAGGGCACGGGAATATCCCGAAAGGGTTTTGCTTAAGGCTGTCCGGAAAGCCAGCCTCGTGTCGAGAGAAACAGCAATGAGGCCTCGTAATGCCAGGAAGCAGGAGACACAGCGTCCCATTTTAGTCCTCACGCATCACCCCCATGCCGATCAAGTGAGGAACATCCTATTGCAGAACTATGGGATCCTCCAGGCGGGCGAAGACACCCACAGAGTTTTCTCAGAACCCCCGTTGGTAGCATATCGACGGGATCGTAACCTGAGGGATCTCCTTGTCAGAAGCCGCCTGGAACCCATACCTAGGATGGACCTAAAGCCAGATCGTGTATGCGACCCCGATGCAAGACTTGTGGGCACCTGTGGGAGTATGACAGAGTCAGCTTTCCAGACAAGATTTGGGACATCAGGCGGCCGTTTACTTGCACTGACCGTAATCTAGTCTATGCGATTACGTGCTCCCTGTGTGGGATTGCTTACGTTGGTGAGACCGGAAAGAGGCTGGGTGACAGATTCGTGCAGCACTTGCGTGACATATCGAACTGTGCAGACACAGCAGTGGCCAGACACTTCAATCTGCCAGACCACTGCGATGTACAGTGTGTGCGTGTGTGTGTGTGCTCAGTTTTTGCCATTCGGACACTTCCGCCCGTCGACGTAGGGAAACTCACCTGATCAAGTTGTTGGGAACGCTGACTCCACGCGGACTCAACACCAGGATTGTTGACCACCACTAATGTCAACGTCACCCATATTCATCACCACTGCTGCTCCCCCACTTCTGCCACACAGCTACTGCTGCTGCTACTACTACTACTTCTAAAATAAATTCTACTACTACTACTACTACCCACTACTACTAACACTTACTACTACTAACTACTACTACTATCTACTGCTACTACTACTACTTCTACTACTGCTACTACAACTACCCACTACTACACTAAATACCCACTACTACTACTACTACTACACTACTACACTACTACTACTAAAAACTTACACCACTACTACACTACTACACTACTAAATACTACTGTTCATACTACAAAAGTACAACCCACTACCTACCTACCTACTAATCTATCTATCAAACTATCTATCTATCTATCTAAACTATCTATCTATCTAATCATCTATCTATCTCTCTAGCTAGCTAGCTACTATCTATCTACTGATTATCCACCGATTCAATAGTCATCTACCTTCCTAGCTCTCTCGCATTGTGTCCAATCATCCACTTTTTCAACCATTAATATACATAAAAGACCCAGCTATCACTCGGTCGTTTAACTCGCCCTCTCTCACCTCCCCTCCACCTTTCCTTTTCTCCTCTCTCTCTCTCTTTCCCCTTTTTTCTTTCTTTCCCTTTTTTCTTTCTTTTGTTTCCCCCCCCCTCCCCCCTTCCTCCTTCTCCCTCCCCCCCCCCCCTCCTCTCTCTTTTCCCCCTCTCTTTCGGCCCCCTTTCCCCCCCCCCCCCCCCCCCCCCCCCCCCGGGCCCCCCCCCTTTTTTTTTTTTTTTTTTTTTTTAAATTTTTTTTTCTTTTATTTTTCCCCCTCTTTCCCCTCCCTTTTTCCCCCTCTCCCCCTTCTTTTTTTCCCTCTTTCCCCTCTCTTCCTTTTTCCCCCCTTTTTTCCCCCCCTTTTTTTCCAAAATTTTTTTTCCCCCTTTTTTGTTCCCTTTTCTTTCCCCCCTTTTTTTTAAATTTTTTTTTA
>NC_088365.1:61442920-61460229 GCF_034508935.2 Berghia stephanieae | reverse complement strand
ACTACTACTACTACTACTACTACTACTACTACTACTACTACTACTACTACTACTACTACTACTACTACTACTACTACTACTACTACTACTACTACTACTACTACTACTACTACTACTACTACTACTACTACTACTACTATACTACTACTACTACTACTACTACTACAAACTACTACTACTACTACTACTACTACACTACTACTAACTACTACTACTACTAACTACTACTTACTACTACTACTACTACTACTACTACTACTACTACTACTACTACTACTACTACTACTACTACTACTACTATACTACTACTACTACTACACTACTACTACTACTACTACTACTACTACTACTACTAACTACTACTACTATACTACTACTACTACTACTACTACTACTACTACTACTACTAACTACATACTACATACTACTACTACTAACTACTACTACTACACTACTACTACTACTACTACTACTACTACTACTACTACCAATATGTCTTTTATCTTCCATTATAGTCTGGAAAGTTCTGTTCCCTGACGCTGACCTTTGCTTATCAATTAGATCACCCCCCTGGGGCACCCTATCCTCTACCCACGCCACGCTAACATTTCATTCATACTGCAACCACCATTGAGTACAGACGATACAAGTTATTTTTCATTATATTTTATTTGTTTTCCACGTTTATTTGTGTATTGTTGTGCTGACGAAGGGTTTGTACCCGAAACGTCCATTGTCTGTTTTGTTCCCATACGAAGCCTTTCCATTTTCACTCTTTCGTTAGTATTTTACGATCACCGGCTTCAGGCAGCCCTTACCGTTTTCTACTTTTCCGTTTTGATTCATTTGAGTTTTTTCGTTGATTCACTTGAATTATACTTCTGCTGCCATACCGTGTTTTTGGACCGTCCCCATCAGTGTTACCTAGTACTTTACGTAGGTATAGTGTTTATTTCTGTTTTATTTGTACTGCTATATGTTGCACTTTTTAAATATACTTTTCAGTTTATCAATCTAGTTTTATCCAACATTGCCCTATCATCACCTTTTCATTACTCTCATATTTATATATTTATTTACACTCTTCTCCCCTACCAGTCTACCTCTTTTAGCACACTACCCCCCCCCCCCCCCCCTCTCCTTATCATTTACATCTCAGCATTATTTTTCACCACACCCACGTTTTCAACCACTACCTTTCTCTTACCACAGTCTATCCCTCCCTTCCTTTCTCTCATTCACTCGCCTCTCCAGTTTACCTATACTTATTGATTACCTTACTCATCCTTTTAGCCTTTCGCCATCTTTCCCTATTTTCACCATGCCTCATACATCTCCCAAGCAACTCTTGCGCTCTTCCTTACGGGACATTCGTACGTTTCTTTCCTCTTTCCCTATCCACCTATCTCAAGTAGGCTACACTCTCGCCCACGCCACCCTCTATAAAACTCGAGCTAGCAGCCACTTGAATTTCTTAATGTACTGCCTTAGGAAACGCACGGCCCCTAAAGGATTCGTTTCACATTTCCACCCTTCTTTAGGCTCTCTAACCTCATCCCAGTTCTCCCAGTTTCTGGAATTAGAATCCAAGTGTGCCATGCAACGACTTAGACTTACTACAGACATCCTTCGCAAACAGATATCCAAATTAACACACACCATCGACACATCCTCCACATGCTTGAGGCATCGTACTTATCATAATCATTTACTTTACAAAGCCATTAGGTTATTCATACATTTATGTAATCAACATTACCATGCATGCTTAAATTATGTCAAAACCAGTAAATTAGATGCTCTCTTTCCTAACAGAATTACACATCTTGACGATAACCTCCCTTCCCATTCGGCAACACTCCCATCGGTGGATTCACCCATTGAACCTTCCTCTGGCCCCACTGCTCTTAATGGCACCCATAACCAGCCAGTCACCATTGGTGGTTTGGGAGTCCCTCCAACAGCCGGGGACCAGTCTGGAAGCGATCAATTCACCCCACCCACCAGCGAACCCACCCACGTGATGGATAATGTTGGAGCTATCCCCCCCAGTAGGAACCACAACAACCACCGGCTGGTGGTTTCTGTCCCCCCGACCATCCAGTTGAGCAGTGCAGAGGAATCGGTCTTAAGGAAAGGTCTCAAGTTCATCCCACTGCGAAGAACGTCCGACCAGTCCCGCATTGAGTCGGATGTACGTCGCTTCATGCGTATTTTACGCTTGAAGTATCACTTCAAAGATGATGAACGTGACCATGACTATGACCGTGACCCTGAGGATCCGTTTGCCGCTTTCTCACGACGTAAAAGAAACTGGACTCCTAGTCCTGGCAAGTCCCCTACACTCGACCTGTTTATCCAGACTTGTCTTAGACAGATAGAGGCACTACGACCCACACCTATCAAGAGGTCTAACCTCACCCGTCTTGAATGGGCTGCCGTACGATCACTTAGATCACGTCGTGATATAGTGATCAAAGCGGCTGATAAAGGAGGGGCCGTAGTTGTTTGGGACGCTGAGCTCTATAGAGCTGAGGGCCACAGGCAATTGAGTGACCAGATATTTTATGAGAAAGTGACTTCGGACCCAACACTTGCTAACAACACCAGAGTCCACCAGACAATCCAGTCTTTGATATCGCAGGGAGAATTACCTAGTAGAGCAGAGGTCCTTAAACACGACCCCAGCGACCTAGGTAATCCATGTTTTTACATGCTCCCTAAGATACACAAGATCCGGGAATTGTCTGACACTCCACCTGGAAGGCCGATTGTGTCGGCTATCTCGTGCCCCACTGAGAAGGTATCGCAGTTCCTCGATGCGGTATTTCAACGTATAGTTCCCACCCTGCCATCGTATATCAAGGACACTAACCATGCTCTTGGTGTCATTGACGAAATTCGATTCCAGGATGAACGTCCACGGCTAATTTTCACCATGGATGTGAAGGCACTGTACACATCCATACCGCATCCTGACGGACTGCGTGCCATCAGGCATTTCGTCGACCGCCATCCATTACCAGGGATTTCCAGCAACAGCATTGTGAGGCTCACCGAACTTGTGCTCACACTCAACACTTTTGAGTTCAATGATGTATTTTTCCATCAGATCTCAGGTGTTGCGATGGGCACCAAGATGGGTCCCTCATATGCTAACCTCTTCATGGGCTACCTTGAGGAAACCTTCTTCCATCAGTACAGTGGACCTGCCCCGAGCTGTTCAAAAGGTACATTGACGACTGTTTCGGCATTACGTCATTGACCCACAGCCAGTTGAAAGGGTTCATCCTAGCGATGGACTCCTTCCACCCGTCCATAGAGTACACTTATGAGATTTCAACCTCTGAGGTGAACTTTTTGGACATCAAGGCTGTATTGACCAGCACGGGAGTACGGACCACTGTACACTACAAGGAAACGGACAGTCACAGCTACCTGCTCTATCGGTCATCCCATCCGGTGAAGTGCAAAGACTCCATCCCATTCAGTCAGATACTCCGCTTGCGGAGACTCTGTCTGGAAGATGATGAATTTGCGCTTCAACGTGATCGCATGCTCGATTTTTTTAGGGCACGGGAATATCCCGAAAGGGTTTTGCTTAAGGCTGTCCGGAAAGCCAGCCTCGTGTCGAGAGAAACAGCAATGAGGCCTCGTAATGCCAGGAAGCAGGAGACACAGCGTCCCATTTTAGTCCTCACGCATCACCCCCATGCCGATCAAGTGAGGAACATCCTATTGCAGAACTATGGGATCCTCCAGGCGGGCGAAGACACCCACAGAGTTTTCTCAGAACCCCCGTTGGTAGCATATCGACGGGATCGTAACCTGAGGGATCTCCTTGTCAGAAGCCGCCTGGAACCCATACCTAGGGATGGACCTAAAGCCAGATCGTGTATGCGACCCCGATGCAAGACTTGTGGGCACCTGTGGGAGTATGACAGAGTCAGCTTTCCAGACAAGATTTGGGACATCAGGCGGCCGTTTACTTGCACTGACCGTAATCTAGTCTATGCGATTACGTGCTCCCTGTGTGGGATTGCTTACGTTGGTGAGACCGGAAAGAGGCTGGGTGACAGATTCGTGCAGCACTTGCGTGACATATCGAACTGTGCAGACACAGCAGTGGCCAGACACTTCAATCTGCCAGACCACTGCGATGTACAGTGTGTGCGTGTGTGTGTGCTCAGTTTTTGCCATTCGGACACTTCCGCCCGTCGACGTAGGGAAACTCACCTGATCAAGTTGTTGGGAACGCTGACTCCACGCGGACTCAACACCAGGATTGACCACCACTAGATGTCAACGTCACCCATATTCATCACCACTGCTGCTCTCACTTCTGCCACTACAGCTACTGCTGCTGCTACTACTACTACTTCTACTACTTCTACTACTACTACTACTACTACTACTTCTACTACTACTACTACTACTACTACTACTACTGCTACTACTACTACTACTACTACTGCTACTACTACTACTACTACTACTACTACTACTACTACTACTACTACTACTACTACTACTACTACTACTACTACTACTACTACTACCACTACTACTACTACGACTACTACTACTACTGTTCATACTACTAAAAGTACAACTCTACCTACCTACCTATCTATCTATCTATCTATCTATCTATCTATCTATCTATCTATCTATCTATCTATCTATCTATCTATCTATCTAGCTAGCTAGCTAGCTATCTATCTACTGATTATCCACCGATTCATAGTCATCTACCTTCCTAGCTCTCTCTCATTGTGTCCAATCATCCACTTTTTCATCCATTAATATACATATAGACCCAGCTATCACTCGGCTGTTTACTCGCCCTCTCTCACCTCCCCTCCACCCTTTCTCTCTCTCTCTCTCTCTCTCTCTCTCTTTCTTTCTTTCTTTCTTTCTTTCTTTGTCCCCCCCCTCCCTCTTTCTCCCTCCCCCCCCCCTCTCTCTCTCTCTGATTCCCCCTCTCTACCGGTCCGCCTCAAACCAACCCCCCCCCCCCCCCCCCCCCCCCTTTTTTTTTTTTTTTTTTTTTTTTAAATTTTTTTTTCTTTTATTAAATTCTCTCTCTCTCTCTCTCTCTCTCTCTCTCTCTCTCTCTCTCTCTCTCTCTCTCTCTCTCTCTCTCTCTCTCTCTCTCTCCCTTTTCTCCCCTCTTTTCTGACCATCTACCCATCTATCTGCCTATCCATCTATCTATTTATTGATGTATTCCACTTTACTATCGCATCGTTCCTTCGCGAAGATTCGACCTTCGCTCATCCAACAAACCCCCCCCCCACCTCCGCCGTGACCCTTTCACCTCGCCCCCTCCACCCCCCCCCCTACTGTTCCACTACAGCGTTCTACTACTACTACTACTACTACTACTACTACTACCACTTCTACTACTACTACTACTACTACTACTACTACTACTATTACTACTACTACTACTAAAAAATTTTTATTCTCTATTGTCTTCTGGCACTTTTCTATTCACTTCATATCTTGTTGTTACCAACATAAGTGCCTGCTCCACTCACTTTTCTGAATTAAAAATTCACCCCATACACCGGAGCATACTCAATGTCTCAATCGTTTCTATGTTATATGTTTGTGATGAGAATATTGGCTATTAAGCTTAACTGTGGTCCAAATTACTTCGCGATGGTGGCGAACGAATCGGCGATCTCAAGAAGTGGGTGAGAGAGGGATCTAGAAATGACTTTGGGTTTGAAACGAATATTTTAGTGTTCGTGGATAGCTCACACGGTAGAGCCACACTCTCACCTGCCAGGCGGAGTTGTCGTACCAATAAGGTCGCCGGTTCAAACCCCACCACCGCCGCGAAAAAATTTTTTATTCTCTATTGTCTTCTGGCACTTTTCTACTCACTTCATATCTTGTTGTTACCAACATAAGTGCCTGCTCCACTCACTTTTCTGAATTAAAAATTCACCCCATACACCGGAGCATACTCAATGTCTCAATCGTTTCTATGTAATATGTTTGTGATGAGAATATTGGCTATTAAGCTTAACTGCTGGTCCAAATTACTTCGCGATGGTGGCGAACGAATCGGCGATCTCAAGAAGTGGGTGAGAGAGGGATCTAGAAATGACTTTGGGTTTGAAACGAATATTTTAGTGTTCGTGGATAGCTCACACGGTAGAGCCACGCTCTCACCTGCCAGGCGGAGTTGTCGTACCAATAAGGTCGCCGGTTCAAACCCCACCACCGCCGCGAAAAAAATTTTTATTCTCTATTGTCTTCTGGCACTTTTCTACTCACTTCATATCTTGTTACTACTACTACTACTACTACTACTACTACTACTACTACTACTACTACTACCAATATGTCTTTTATCTTCCATTATAGTCTGGAAAGTTCTGTTCCCTGACGCTGACCTTTGCTTATCAATTAGATCACCCCCCTGGGGCACCCTATCCTCTACCCACGCCACGCTAACATTTCATTCATACTGCAACCACCATTGAGTACAGACGATACAAGTTATTTTTCATTATATTTTATTTGTTTTCCACGTTTATTTGTGTATTGTTGTGCTGACGAAGGGTTTGTACCCGAAACGTCCATTGTCTGTTTTGTTCCCATACGAAGCCTTTCCATTTTCACTCTTTCGTTAGTATTTTACGATCACCGGCTTCAGGCAGCCCTTACCGTTTTCTACTTTTCATGTGTATGTATGTAGCCTATGTGAATGTGGGGTGTGTACATGTATATATCCACTTTACTATAATTGAATTTTATATTGGCATCAATGTGAACCAAAATCAATTTCCATTTCTTTGGACAATGAAGTTTATTATTATTATTATTATTATTATTATTATTATTATTATTATTATTATTATTTATTATTATTATTATTATTATTATTATTATCATTATGATTATTGTTATGATGATGATCATTATTATTATTATTATGATGATGATGATGATGATTATTATTATTATTATTATTATTATTATTATTATTATTATTATTATTATTATTATTATTATTATTATTATTATTATTATTATTATTATTATTATTATTATTATTATTATTATTATTATTATCATTATCATTATGATTATTATTATGATGATGATGATGATGATTATTATTATTATTATTATATTATTATTATTATTATTATTATTATTATTATTATTATTATTATTATTATTATAATATACTTTTTCAGGTTCTTTTGTTTATTCCCCTTAACAACGCCATCACCTCATTTGTCTTCAGTGTCTCATTCATCATATTATTTTGTTGCCAAAGGGGAAACCGGAATCATAATTAATCTTTGTATACTAAATTAAAGTTTAAACACGTCTTTGATTTTGGTGGGCTTTTTTTTTTTTCAAGCTGCAAATCCTATAATTATTACACTATTTTAAAGTTGTTCCGTTGTTAAATGTTTACTTAAGGTAAATTTGAACCATTGACATGATCAGAATTCGGCAACATTATTAAAGAAGAAAAAAAAAACTGCCTTGGGCTAACTTAAAGCAAGAATTTACACAAAGCGAGTTGACCTATCGTGGAATCTCTTGTGCTTTGCAAATATTTCAAACATAAACTAACCTTGACAAGTCTTTCTTTCCCATCAAGTTGCAGAGCTCCTCTTTATCTGCGTCATCAGTAAGGTAAGTGGCAGCTCGACTAAAGATGTTTCTCAGTTGTTCTGCAAGAACTGAGTTGCTGGAAGACTCGTTGCCCTGGATGGAAAAGAAAGATGGTCGGGTTATATTTTTGCCAATGGGCCCATCACTGCAAAATTCACAAAGTCGTCAAGAAACAAACTCACATTAAAAAAAAAATATGTGTCAACTATCTGGATTGTGTTAAGAGCTCAATCAAACATCACGCTGAATACAATATCAGCCCTATTAACAGCACTGAGAACGTAGAAAAACGAATATTAAAGTTAACTGCAGTGACTAAAATTTTTGTCTCCTAAAACTTCGGAAATATTATCGCCAAACAGGCATCATGTCTCATTCTATATGTTACGTGTTACTGTTGGTCTGGGACCCTTTGTAAAGTGCTTTGAGCATGTTTCGTGGAGATTGCCCTATCTAACAGCTCAAGTTGTCTTTTTGTGGTTTTTTTTGGAAGGGGCGGGGGAGGGCCTGATGGTAACAGGAGGGAAATATTTCAGCAAATTGCTTGAAGTACGTTTAATAGGGTCAGTGATGTTGACTGGCATATGGGTCAGTACATGACACAATCCGTCGGAAGGTGAAAATTTTGGATTTGCATTTTTTGCATTGTCTGAAAGAATATGCTCCGTATTTTAATCTTTATTTGAAGTAAATTGGGTGATTTTTCTGAAGCTGTGGTCAGATGTATGGGAAAGGTATCCAGGAACTTTTCTCATATTTCATACTTTTTCAACTTGACTGGCTGTAAAAATATATTTAGAAGTGAAATTAAACTTTGATATTTCCCAAAAGTGTACAAAAAGGGTTGATTTAATAATTTTTGAAAACAACTCATTTTGGATAAAATTTGACCTTCGAACTAAATTTGGCAATATTTCAGTTCAAACCTTTTCACCATCCGACTGGCTATGTCATTCACTGTAACATATGAGTAAATTTAATACCCTGACCCCAAATACTGTCTGGTACCCTGGACTGCTACAACTAGAACACTAACCTGCACCAAAAAGACCTAAACTAAAAGAATCTGTTTTTGTTTTGTTTTTAAGGGTTTTACGGCGCTTGTAACACACTTAGGCCATATCAGCGACAGTAAAAGGGAAGAAAATGCTCCAGAATTACAATTAAAGCATCCAGGAGAAGGTAAGAGAAAGGGGAATTGGTTCAAATAGGGAACAGATGTAGACTCCAAGAGCACACTATCAAAGTACTAGTTTGACATCACCTAAAAGTCTCATACAGACACAAGCACAGGTCCCCACTAAGAGGAATACACTCAAATGTTTACAAATCATTTATAATACGTAAACATAACATAATACAGTGCATAACGGGGAGATGATTTACAAGACAAAAAATATCATCTCCCAAAACTCTAACTATACATTTTAAATGTTTCCCTCACAGCTTGGGTATCTGGCCAGGGCCAGGACAAAACCAAGTGATCTCAAAGACAAAAAGCATGTTGGAAAACAGATATAAGGGGATAGAAGACCCTGCCCACAATGGGAGGTCAGGAACCCCACCCAGGTATAAGAATAAAAAATTACCTGCAGCAGTAACGATACAATTGAAGACACTATAATGCAGCTTGCAATACATTTCGGGTGGGCGTGAGTTGTCCTGCAGATTCGGACGGTGTTACTCTCCACTTCATGAGTATTATGGAAGTTTGGAATGCCTGAAATCATCATAAAGCCAATTTCAAAATTCAACATTTTTTTTGTTTAACCCTCTCCTTACCAATCATAGGAAAATCGTCACATTCGTTACGATCCAACCAGCACTTTTATCATTCAGATTTCTTTAGTAAATCACACAATTTAAATAAAAATAGCTATAAAAATGTCACACTGTGTTGTAGAGTTCATTTTGATGATCAATATTATGCATATAATTAATATAAAGTATTTGTTGCTTCCCTGTTTGAGAAAGAAAAAACTATTTTTGTGTTGGGTGGGGGTGAAGTTTTGGGGAAAATCCTAAAAATGGCTGGTAAGGAGAGAGTTAATCTGATTTATTCATCTTTTATACTCTAAATACATAAAGAAATATAGTCCTTCAGAGCCATAAGGCCCTTGAAATTGGAGTTCACCACATTTTCTAAAGCGGAAGACTGAAAAAATAAAGCGATTGCTTTCTACCCTTTGGATCGAATAATATTTATCATCCACCAGATCTGACAGATCTAGCAACCTTATCATTGCTGGGTGGACAGGAGGTCAGAAAAAGATCTCCACTACACCTGGGATTGATCCAAGTGCTCTACCAACTGAGCTATTGGGACCCACTAGTCTAATGCATAATATCATTTGTCACCACTTTTTCATCATAGTCTTTCCCTGAAGTATAAAATAAGATGGTAAGTGTTATTTTTTTTTTTTTAGCTTTTATATATAGCGCAATATCCGCTAAAAGTGCTCAAAGTGCTTTACAAAGGTTCCATGACCAACAGCAACACGTAACATAAAGAATGAGACATGACACCTGTTCGGCAATAATACCATTTTTTTTTCTGACAGAGACAATGCTGTCAATGGCCAGGTACTCATTTTACACCTGAGTACGGCAAGAGAATGTGAGTAAAGAGTCTTTTCCAATACTCAACTATGCGTCGAGCAAGGCTTAAAGCGAGTGTCATACCACAAGACCACATAGCCGCACACCTAAATAACATAGACCCCTTTAGCTATCTTATTTGTGTAGAAGTTTTTTTTACCACTTTATTAATACAAACACCGTGTGCTATCTTATTTGGGTGGAATATTTTGGTCTACATTGTAGTGGAAGGATTATTTTCCACCTTAGTATTTGGGTACTTCTTGAGGTGGTAGTTTTATTTTGAATGAGTTTTCCAACAAATAATACTAAATAATAATAGAATACTAAATGAAATTGTCACTGTTTAGTTAAGGAAAACAGATGGAATAATATTTCATTAATTGTTATGACCTAACAAGTTTAAACAATTTCTCACATGATCCAAGGCCCTGCTGAGTAAAGGTTTAAAATTAGTTGAGTACGCCAAAATGAAAACCTCCATAAGTTTTTTTTATTTTTGTGTAAAAAAAATGTGACTAACTGCCTCAGTTTGGAATTATTTCGGGGTGAACGAGATGAAAAGTGACTTTAAAGTTGAAATAATCGGAGACGTGATATTTTACATTTTTGGCTGGCTGTGTAGCCTAACCCTCTACGTGGTGTCCGAAGTCCCTCAACAGAGAGGGTGCCAGAATAGCCCAACATCAAGCTAGCATGTCATAAAAGGCGACTAATGTTGTGCAACTTCCCCTTTTTTAGTCGCCCGGTCCTCCAGGTTGTGGGAGTTGTCAAAGGGTTAACCCCCTTTCTGTAAAACTCAAATTGTTACAGAAACTCATTCAGACAAATCAAATCCTTCTCTTAGCTTGGGCGACTTAAGTCTTTAATCGCCCAAGCTAAAAGAAAGATTTGATTTTTAAATTAAAATTCGGAAGCTGTCGTGGAAATAAGTTGAATGGTTAAATACATGTATAATCATAACTGACACAACAGTAGTGTTGATTAAGTGTTTCAGTACATTGAAAATGGATATTCACTACAAATTCTCTATTGTACAGTAGTATCTCTTATCACAAGAGTTGTTGGTAGTGAGGTATTAAGAAATATTTAAATAGTTTGGAGAAGCTATAAAATGTGTGAAAAATAGGAAATCCTAATAATTCTGAAAGATTTACATCCCTGTAAAAAGTTTCTGCGATGACAGAATATACGAAGGACAACAGACAAAGCCAAAAGGACTCTGCTGACCCGTCTTCGCCAAACAAGCAGGTTCGGGTTCCGTCGTGGAATGTTCACATCGTGTATGATGCAGGGAAAAGCTCTCAGGGCAGAAGATCAAGGGGAAAGCCATGGGGAACATGGAGAAGAGTTAACGAAGCTGATGTACAGAGAAGTGATAAGACATGGAATGAGATTTAAAAAGTTAGCTCAAGATAGAGGGGGATGGAAACGGTTTGTCTGTGGCCTATAGCCTGACCCACGGTGAAAAAGGAAATGATGATGATGTAGTGTAGGGGTAAGACACTCGCCTTTGAGTCGGAAGGTACTGGGTTCGAGTTCCGCTCTTAGCAGCACATTGTTGGGTCCTTTACTGATATTCTCTCATCGTACTCAGGTGTTAAGTGAGTACCTGGCCGTTAACAGTATTGTCTTTGTCGAAATAAAATTTAACAAAAAAAAAAAATCGCCTCCTAACAGGTGTCCTGTCCCGTCATACATGTTAAGTGTTGCTGTTGGCTAGGGTCCCCTTGAAAAGCACTTTGAGCATGTTTAGTGGATATTGTGCATACAAGCGTTCAACTTTTAAAAAAAATCTTTTTTGGTTTCTTGAGAATTTATAAGCTTTGGACAAAATCTAACAAAAGATTATTGACATAAGTCTCATCTTTCTGGCTAAATATTCCATTATCATCCTCAAAGAATACCAGCATAATACCATTTAGTGCAATGGGAGACAAATGCAAAAAACTGTTCACCCAAATAGGTCTTTAGAATAGGATTCCAGATAAATAATCACTTCCAATAAAGATGCAGTAAAATCTTAACTCACTCAACCCTAATACCGACTATATCCTTAGTTTATCCGGGGTCTACTTTTACCCCGTGCCTATTTATTATATTTTTCTGAGACAAATTATAAGGAGGAGACAAATTATATCAAAGCGAATGTTTTTAGTTTTTACATATTAATGGTAGTTGAATAAAACTATCTATGTACGTATATGCTCATTTTTGATACACTTTTTCCAATTTTGTAAAGTAGCAAAAATCTCTAGGATTGAGTGAGTTAATAAAGTCAGCAATGCTGGATCAGAAGTATTGATTTACTTTAAGCAAGGCTGAGGATATCCATTTTCAATGGAACACACTTAGAGATAAAGAACAGAAAATTTGGGACCATCAAAAGCAGATCAAAAGAGTTGTGACTTAGTGTGGATTTAACTAAGCGACTATGTGGTCTTGTGGTAAGACACTCGCTTTCGGATCAGAAGGTCCTGAGTTCGAGCCTTGGTTTCAGATCAGAAGGGTTCTGGGTTCGAGCCTTGCTCGGTGCATAGTTGAGTCCTTGGAAAAGGCTCTTTACTCACATTCTCTTACTGTACTCAGGTGTAAAATGAGTACCTGGCCGTTAACAGCATTGCCTCTGTCTGAAAAAAAATAATGTAATATCGCCTAACAGGCGCAATGTCCTGTCCTACATGTTAAGTGTTGCTGTTGGCCGGGGACCCCATGTAAAGCGTTTTGAGCACGTTTAGTGGATAGTGCGCTATATAAAAGCTCAATTTACAATTTCAGCTCAATTTACATACCGAGAACGGCAGATCGAACCAGGGCTGTGCTGTCCTCCCCAAAACAACAGGATAAAGCCGACGGCGTCGTGTCCATCAATTTCTGTGCCACTTCAACGTGGCTACATATGGAGAGTGAAGACAGCGACGACGAATTCGACGACAGTCTGCGTAGTCTACGATGGTTGTTGTTGTTGTGAAACATTTGCTGCGGCTGGTTTGACGGGAGTGGTGAGGTTGGTGGCGAACTCTCCTGGGATGGACTGGGGCTGGTGTTGATACTGACACTGACATTATCACTGGCCCCTTCAGTGCCATTTTCCAAAACTGGGGATAATCGTGGTGCTTGTGGGCTGTTTTCTTGTAGTACTAGAGCGGCAGAGGAATGAGGATCCTCTGTGAAAGATTGATGGGAAACTACCTGTACAATAATAATAATAGAAATTTTAAAAATGAATATAACAGCTTAAAAAATTATTTGTAAAAAATACCATACACAGAATGTTTCGGGCTCAAAACCCTTCTTCAGCCAACAACAACAACAAAAAAACCCAACATAAATACATTATTAAAAAGCAGCTCAGTATCACTTTGCCTTGTGTAGAATAATCATAATACGACAATGACAAAGTTATTTATCAAGCAATTACTTTACTTTGTGGACCTCCATCATTACAGCGATCTGATGTTAGCCTTTTGCTATTTAGTTTATTGCTAAATGTGACATCTTCCTTTTGATGTGCTCTAACTTAAAGGAAAAGATAATTAAAAAACTTATGTAAAAAAACAAAACAACCCTTTTACAGAAAAAAAAGTATCATATTTACATTTTTATAAATACAACAGAGATAAAAATAGATACTTCATACACCAAGGTTGGCGAGAATAGATGACACAGCAAGTGACCTCTCACCCACCATGGGCGGTCAAGAGACCCCATCCAGCCCATAAAAATCAGGGAGGAGAAAAATGTACAAACATTTAAAGGTCACCTGAAGACATTTTTGTTCTTTGCTGTGATATCTTGCATGCTATCGGTGGAGAAAGTGACTCAGTATTATTAAGCCTTTGAGAGGGTATTTGTTTTTTCATTCTTGTGTCTGGCAGGGTTTAAATGAATGCAAAACATCTTCACCTGTACTAATCAGTTTTAGAATAAAAAAGTCTTAAGGAATTTTCATTTCCCTAGTTTAAGCTGAGTGCGAATTTTTTTTGATATTTTTTTTTTGGTTCGTTTGTTTATATTTTATCCTTGATAGCTCATGAATGAAAATGCGTCAAAAAGAAACATACTTTCTGAAGTGTAGGACTTGTCAGGACACCAGCTGAATCACCCAGCTCTGGAAATCCATGACTGACCCATTTCTTCAAGCGCCTGGCAAATTCCAGCTCGTCTACGACACCTCCCCAGGAAACCAACGACTCCATGACCAACATCTAATTTAGAAGAAAGTGTTTTTTTTTTTAAATTGAGAACGAGTTTAGAAATTTAAAAAAACATCATTCGTGATCTGACACTTTCATCTGGTTATATGTCACAATGTTCCTGATGATGCGAAATTGAATTTCTAACTAACTTGAGCTTTTATATAGCACACTATCCACTAAACATGCTCAAAGCGCTTTACGCTTTAAAAGGGGTCCCTTGGCTAACAGCAACACATTACATTAGGACGTGACAAGACACCTGTTTAGCAAGGCTCAAACCCAGGACCTTCCGATCCAAAAGTAAGGGTCATACCACAAGACCGCATAGCCGCATTTAGAATCAAATTGATGCTGATCGACTCAAACCTCTTATTTTTCAGGCATGATCCAGACAAAAAAATTTTTAATAAAAAATAATCAGAATTGTGAATCGTTAACTTTTTGTCACTTTAACTCACTCAACCCTAACAGCGACTATATCCGTAGCTTACCCGGGTTTACTTTTACCCCATGCCTATTTATTACATTTTTTCTGAGACAAATTATAGGCGTAGTATCAAAGTTAATGTTTTTTAGTCTTTACATGTTAATGGTAGTTGAATAAAACTATCTATGCACATGCTCACTTTTAATACATTTTTTTCCAATTTTGAAAAGTAGCAAAAATCTCTAGGATTGAGTGAGTTAAGAAGCTATATATATATATATATATAATATATATATATATATATATATATATATATATATATATATATATATATATATATATATATATATATTACAACTTAAATATAAATATTTTTTATATATAATTAACTGGATGTCACAAAAGCTTAGTTGGTAGAGCATTCACTTCACTTCACAAGGAAAGGGGCCGATACTGATCATGGGTTACCTAAATCGAGATTTCTTTCTGACTCTTCACGGGACTTGAAGCAGGTGAATCGGTTATTATCCAATTATAGTCTGAAGATTTCCAGGTTAGCATCCCTCTTTCAGTCGATGTGTAACACTTTTGGGTGTATCGTGCGGCTTTGTGGTCTTGTGATATGACACTCGCTTTCGGATTGGAAGGTCCTAGTTTCGAGCCTCGCTCGATGCATACTTGAGTCCTTGGAAAAGGCTCTCTAATCACATTCTCTCACTGTACTCAGGTGTAAAATGAGTGCCTGGTCATTAACAGCGTTGTCTCTGTCCAAAAAAAAAAATTGTAATATCGCTTCACAGGCGTTAATGTCTCGTTCTACATGTCGCGTGTAGCTGTTGATCAGGGACCCTTTGTAAAGCGCTTTGAGCATGTTTGGTGGATATTGCGCTATATAAATAAAAACTCAAATGTAAAACAGGTAACGGAAAACAAAAATAAAACGTTACTTTTGATCACTACTGAACATTTCGGATTAAAGCTTTCAAATGTCTAGGAAATGATGGTTAAATAAAAAATTTAAAAAATTGTTTAACTTTTGGAAATAATCCTGATTTTCACAAGAATATTTTTTTTAAAAACCAAAACGGATGAATGTCAAACTCCACTCACAAATTGATCAAAATTCGAGGTCCAGTCGCCTTGCCGCCACAGCACGCGATGCTCATCCTGTACGATTTTGTCATACTCCAGATCCTCGTCTGCTGGGCCATAATGGAAAAGCACTTCATCGTCGGACATCCACTGGCAAGAAATACCAATAGCGTCTCCTATTGCAGCTCCATAAATTAGACCTAAAAATAGAGAGAGAAAAAAATCATTCACAATTCAAATAGTAAATGAATTTTTTTTTTTATAATCCACATCATTTTGACCGTAAAAGTTGCTTTCTTTCTTTGTTCACCTAAATCCACATCATTTTGACAGTAAAATTTGCTTTCTATCTTTGTTAACATGAATCCCACATCATTTTGACAGTAAAATTTACTTTCTATCTTTGTTTACCTGAACCCCACATCATTTTGACAGTAAAATTTTCTCTCTTTGTTCACACGAACCCCACAACATTTTGACAGTAAAATTTGCTTTCTATCTTTGTTAACATGAATCCCACATCATGTTGACAGTAAAATTTGCTCTCTATCTTTGTTAACATGAATCCCACATCATTTTGACAGTAAAATTTGCTCTCTATCTTTGTTCACACGAACCCCACAACATTTTGACAGTAAAATTTGCTTTCTATCTTTATTCACCTGAGCAGAACAAAAGATTGAAAAGAACATCATATTAAGCAAAGGTTTCGCACTGATATTAAAAACAAATATACATTTAGGGATTCACAACCCTTTGTATGGGGTATTTGTCTGGAGTACGGGGGCCTAAAATTATGCGTGAAGTTTGGAAATTGATATATATAGAAGGTTTGTGGTGAATAAAATCTTAAAATAATGAACTTTTTCACTGTCATTTAGGATTATCATTATTATTAATATTATCATCATCATCATCTTTATGGAATTCTAGCCCGATAAAAATTGTTTGTTTTAATTATTTTTAAGGGTTTTACGACGCTTTTAATACATCTAGGTCAGATCAGCACCAGTAAAAAGGAAGAAAGCTTATTGTCGAAAAATTATAGAATTATAATTAAAGCACTGAAGAAAATGTAAGACAAAGGGGAAATGGTTTGAATAGGGAATAGATGCCGATTCTAAGAACATACCATCAAAGAATCAAGTTTGAGATTATCTAAAAGTCTCATCTAGGCACCAGCACAGGATCTCACCATGATGGACACACTCAGATGTTTACAAGATATGTTCAATACAAAAATATAATGATCAGTACAGAAGAAGAGAGACTTACAATGAAAACAAATATCACCTCACAAGACTAACATCATACAGTTGACTGATTCCCTCTCAGCCAAGGGC
>NC_088365.1:61427920-61437920 GCF_034508935.2 Berghia stephanieae | reverse complement strand
TTTTGTTCTGCGTGACTCATTGGTATGTTTACAACTTCATAAATAAAGAAGCGTGTTTACATTTATTGAGAATTATGTCCAATCGTTGTACAGCAACAAATCATGTGATCGATGACTAGGTTGGGCAAAAACATGAAAATAGATTGCTCCCATTGAATGAGCACCTAGCAATATAATATTATGGTATAGCAAGTTAACAAAATCAACGTCGATTGAAAAACAACGAGTAAGAAAGTCCAGATCTGTCGTCTTACATCACCAACGACTACTAATACTAGTACTCCTGCTGCACGCAATGTCGTGTGGTAACGTAAGAGGAGAGACCCAGTCTTTCTTGCTCGTCGTTCGACATCGATTTAGTTAACTTGTTAATCTGTGAAAATGTTTGTACACAAAGAGGCTTTAATAGGCCATTGTCTTGTATGGAACGAAAATTAGTTTCCATGTGGCCTACTAGGGGGGAATAAATATCAAGCATTGTGAAGCGGAATTTAGAGTGGTGGATTTATAGAGAGTATTTATCTTAAAGCTTTCATAATAACAAGAAATGAAGTGAGTAGGAAAGTGCCAGAAGACAACAGAGACTAAAAACTTCGTGGCGGCGATGGGGACTTGAACCCGCGACCTTACTGGTACAACAATTCCGCCTGGTCGGGGAGATCGTGACTCGACTTTATGAGAAAAAAAATCTCAATCTCAACCTCACACAGGATGACATCAGTCCCTTTAAGAGTGAAGTGAATGTTATACTAACTGAGCTATCAGGACCCCCTAATAATAATAGCTATACTCAAGACAAACAGTATGTAGATATTTGTTTAGGCAATATAGAACTCAAAACACGAGTTATAAAATTGGCCCTGTTGTGACATATTAATTAATAAAATTTCAAACATTCTAGTTGGTTTTCAAAAACTGTTTAATCAAACGATATTTCAAACACCAGAAGTAAATGAGCAGAGATCCAAAATTCCCTTAAATTCCTTGTTCTCATGTTATTTTATTTTTTAAATTATTATTTTTTTTGTGCAAGGAACTGATTGTCAAATATCACTACTAGGTCAATTCATATGAAAACCTAACTTTGCGGCACTTTTTCCAGTCTTCCATTGTCATAGTTCCTTATGAAAAACTTTGCCTTAAGGATGAATAAAGGGAAATTTACTGTATTTTATTATTCATTTATATCATTAACTCAAATATAACAGCCAATCTTTCACTCATTGTGAATTGTGATGAAAAATAAAACTAATAAACCATTGTCAAACAATAAGCTACAAACTTCATGTTTTAGGATATTCTAGCATTCTCTGCAATACGACGCGCTGGAGGTGGGCAACCTTTTAGCTTTGCCCGAAAGTGTGTTAGAATCTATTCAGTACTGTATTCATCTTTATACATAATCTTTTCCTACTTTCTTCATCTAAAACAAAAGGAACCAGTGGGTGATTATCTAAACACAATAAATTACCTGTTGTGCTAATAAGACTGTAATCGGACAAGAAGAAGCACCGAGGCTGACTGGAAGTTCCACAAGTTTGTTGTGTATGACATTCAATCTTCTAAGGCTTTCCATGAAGCCCATTTCTTTGGGTAGTAACCGGAGTTCATTATACGACAGGTCAATCTTAATATTGAAAATGGAAAACATCAAAATTCAATTTAAAGCCATGTTGATATTGTATGCTATAGAAAAACTACCCTAAAAAAAATCACAAAACACAAATATATAGATAGGAAAAAAAAAACAAAACACAAAAGGTTAGGAAAATAAAATATTATACTTTTCAATGTAATAAAGGGACTGATAAATGAATTACAGAGGTGCATTACCTAGGTGAGCCAAAGTGAGACAAAAAGCTAGCTAAGGGGTGCTGTGAATTGCACAAGCGTTCACTAGCCCGTTGATCACTGCACACAAGTGAATGCAGTGTCAGTGTCAGTCATTATGATGCGATGCTTGTCTTTGAAAATATTTTTACATTTGACATACTTTCCATATATTACTTAAGCACCCAGGAGATTCGATTTACATAATAATTTATTGCTGAATGAAATTTCTTCATTTAAAAGCAGTTCAAAAGAAGAAAATGGATATTTAAGTAAACTGAAGAAAAACTGACTCATAATTAGATAATTTAGTCATAGAATAATTTTAAAATGCATGTTTTTTCCTACTCAATGATCTCCCCTTACTCAATCGCCTGCACCAGTAATTAATTACTCAGTGACAGCTTTAACTCTTGTAATCGGCAAACGGTACCTATGTTCATGCTAGATCAAAGAAACCGGGGCTTTTTGCTAAATGTTCAGTTTCAGAATGATTTTCAGTGCCATGTGGGACTCGTTATAAATATTTTTAATGAGATTGGAACTCTTAAATTTAAAGAAAATTTGTTCTCTAAGATTAAAAGGCTTAACAGGAAATGCTGATATTGTTGCCAGATGAAACTTGACATGGGAGTTTTCAAAAATGTGAGACAAGTGAAAATATGAGTTGTGAAAAATGATTGAATAGCCCTATTGTCCTTCCTTCTGTGCTATCATTCTTATGTAATCTAGACTGTAGAATAGAATAATCCTCTATGAATAAAGATTAATGATTCAAACATATAATTTTTCATTGATCAGAATTTAAGAAAATCTATCAATTTCTTTTTGTACTTAAGAAAAAAAAAAAAGAATAAATAAAAAAGGAAAAGACAATTTCAAAAACAATCAAAGTGATAATACATTGCTAGAAGCTGTGGGCTCTAAAAATTAAACAACAAAAACAGTTTCGAAAAAGAACAAAATACCAAACAAGGAATGTTTCGAGGTCAAAACGCTTCTTCAGTCAATAACAAAAACATTGGCTGAAGAAGGGATTTGAGCTCGAATGTTCATCATTTGGTGTTTTACTATTTTTTCAAAACTGTTATATTCATTCAAATGACTTTAACACACCTTTTCCAATTTCACAAGATGGACAAAACTGTCAGGAAGGCTTGAGAGTTTGTTGTGCTGGAGCTGAATCTCCTTCAGGTGAAAAAATAGACCAAAACTCTCTGGAAGGCTCGCGATTTGATTATGATTAAGATGGAGACAACTCAAGTGTGGTAGTCGGAGAGGAAGCTCGACGGGTATTTCTGTGATGGCATTAAAGGCCACGGTCATTTTCTCATACAAACACACAGAATCTCGAATGCTCCATGGCAGCTCGGTAAGACAGGCATCATGAGGCTGGCCGTTTAAATGCTGGAATACAAAAATAACAAAATGAAATTATCAAACAATATTATTCAATTGGGGGTTCCCGATAGCTGAGTTGATAGAGCACTTGGTTCACACAGGCGTTTATTGCTTTCAGTTTAGTTCGCCAGGTAAATCTAGCCAGTCTAGTGATGATGAGTCATAGCTTTACACTGAGAGAGGGAGACAATTTTTTCGCCGTTTTGATCGATTTTTTCTGAATTTCAAACTAATGTAGTATTGCCGTTATTATGTGTAGCAAAAATATTTTTTTACCACCAAACAGTTTATTAACAGAGTTTTCATTGATTATATAATCATAATTATGATGGTGTTAAAAAGCAAGAGGAATAACCCATGAAATTGATACATAAATTTAAGTGAATTAAAATTTTTAAGATAATATTTTAACATGTTCAACACTTAAGATTTTAAAATTAAAGTAATGGAAATAATGTTGAATATCTGTAAAATGTAGACATATAAATTTTATACCAGTAGATTGAGGCGTTTTTGAGATATCAGTTCACCTGTACGTAAAAGTAAGGATTTTGAGTAAGGTAAAACTGAAATCCAATCACAGCATTGTCTTAATAGAAATTTTTTAATAAACCAGAAACATAGTCAAATGTGATTCACTTATATTTATCCCAGAATCAACGACTTCTAAGAATTCCATTAAAATTGTTATATAAGGACATTCATTTAAAGACAATCAAAACCACTAAGAAAATCTTAAAGAGTTCTTATAATTTTCATAACCTTAATTTTGAGATATCCATGACCATTACTTTTTTTCATGTACTTGACTTGCACCTCTTTTAATTTGTGTGTCATATAGACTGCATATAGCACATCACTGGTGAAAGATTAGGATCATATTCACCTCATTAAGTATTGTTTCTTGTTCAGAGTTTTCTCATTGAAACAAAGGTATCAATACCTGCATCGCATTTCTTTAAATTATGTATAAGTGAGATACATTTCTCGCAAATTGAAATATTTAGATATGTCAGAATTTCACATTTATATTTATAGCAATTGTTAATAACGTCTAGAGTTTTTTAATCCTCTCAGCACGGCTCTGTACTCTTTCACAACAAATTCGACATATTTCATGTGTACTGGTGTGATGACCGTCTTCAGTGTGTCTCTCCATAACCTGAACAGAACTTAAATAAGTAAATTTAAGAAATATCTAAAATGTCCGCTTAAATTCAATGAAATCAAATTAAATAAATGTCTCTTATCATCACTAGACTATCTAGTTTTATTATTGGGTTTCTAAAATATCATGAAATATTCTCCTCTTTGTTGGTAACAAAAATAATTATTGAGATTCCTTTCCAGACCCTCTATTCTTAAATCCCTGAATCTACATAATAAAGTATATATCATATGAAAGATAATTTTTCTTCTTTTCTCTGATCCCTCACACTTGATGGTAAAAAGTGTTGGTTTGATATTTTGAATTTTTAAATATTTCGTAAACTTATAATTTTAATATTTATTTCATAAAAAACTCTGATTATTCATAAGAACAAAACACAAATTTATCATTTAATGATGTAAATAAAAATAATTGCGTCTTGTAGAGGAAAAATTGGCCTTTCTATCCATATATGTTTGAAAATTATGAAAAAGATGCTGCATCCACAACGGGCTGAGAAAATTGAGTATTTTGATAAAATTTCTACTACTCTCTGCCTGAGAGAAATTCAAAGCGATGAGATTTACCTGCAGACATAATTTATTGCCAGTGCACCCTGTCTTGTCAGGTGTTATCACTGTGGTTGACGGTGGATTGTTTACATTACTTGACGGTAGCCAGTGAGGGAAGAAGTAACTAAAGTGAAAGTTTGGGCCCTATTTAAACGGCTGTGTTCACAAGCAGAGGGAATCAAGATCGATCCAGGGTGCAATCGAGATTTTTTTTTTCTGGCCCACCAATCCATCCAGGAGTGGATGGGTAGCTGGGTCTGTTAGATCTGGTGGAAAGTACTTTGTGATAGACAAGCATCCTATAAAAAGGAGAGCGAGAGATTGCCATATTGTCCATTTCACGCTAGAGAGACCAGAATAAACTCCGGCTCCATGGGGCTAATGGCTGTGAAGGACTAAGAATAGGAAGAAAGACATATTTAAATTGTGAAATGAATACTTGTTTTTTTTTTACTCACTCTTTATTCACTTCCACAGAGATTGGAACACTCTTCCCAGTAACACTCTTGCCTGTTCAAATGGTGAACAATTTTACAAGTGCGATTTTGTGGTTTAGTGGTATGACACTCGCTTTCGGATCGGAAGGTCCTGGGTTCAAGCCTCGCTCGGCACATAGTTGAGTCCTTGGAAAAGGCTCTTTACTCACATTCTCTCACCGTACTCAGGTGTAAAACGAGTACTTCACCGTTAACAGCGTGTTCTCTGTACGAACAAAAACTGTAATATCGCCTAACAGGCGTCATGTTCTGTCCTACATGTTTAGTGTTGCTGTTGGCCAGGGACCCCTTGTAAGCACGTTTAGTAGATATTGCATTATACAAAAGCTCAATTAAGAAACTATTCCTATCATCTTACAACTGTGTATACAAACATTGAACCTAATACCTCCAAGCAATTGCCCAAATCTGAGATAATTTGGAGTACACTATAGATACAGATACACGACAAGAAATTAAATTTTACACATTGATCTCAAGGTGGGAAATATGGGGATTTCCCTTCATTCAGAAATTTAAAAAAAACAACAAAAAAAACAAAAAACAGTAATCACAAGCAACTGCTGGAAATTCTAAAAACAAGAAGCGTTCATTTCCAGCTTATTTGATATTCTTCCTTCAAAGTCAAGTTGATAATTACTCTTTGTGCTTTGAAATATTATTTACTTTCTGAAGACAGAAAGTGAGAGCATACTTATTGTCAATGTTACTTCAGTATACTATGAGCTTTGTAAATTTTTGATTTATTCAACATTGAACAATTTCTAATACCTCCAGTAGTCCGTAAGTTATTTTCGACTTTACATTGCCATATTGGTATAGTTTTCCTGACATTCCAAGATGCATAACAACTGTCTCTAAATAAAACTTAACAATCTATTTGCGATCTTGTAATAATTATAGCCTATTGTAAAAAGTGTTTTAAAGGATAAGTCCTATATTCAGCCCTAAATAAGATAAAAGATAGTTGCAATTTAAATGATGTTAAAGACCTTACCCTGACATATTGTTTTGGTGTGACTTTCCGACTTAGATCCAGCACGTTTCTTTCATCAGCCCTCACAGGAGCAAAGTCATGAGCTTCTACATTACCCATTTTCAACACATTTTATTACCACCTCCAATTAATGGTTGAGTCTGAAAGAAAAGGAAAAAAAAAAAAAGCAGTCCAGTAAAACCAGAGTTAATCCCCGTTTCTGTGTCTTTAAACATACAGGAACAGTTTCTGGCTACCCTTTGGACAGAATTCTAGTCTATCAAAAAAATTATCTCCGCCATAACATAAAGATCTAACTACCTACTTATTGGACAGACTGATTATTACAAAAAAATCGACTGCGACTTATACAAATAAAAAACTCCACAAAAACTTGAGCATTCATACAGCACAAATATCCACTAAACATGCTCGAAGTGATTTACAACCGTATGTGCAACCTCAACAGCAACATTAAACATGTAGGACAAGACATGACGCCTGTTAGGCAGTATTACATGTTTTTTGTTTGTTTGTTTTAAGGGTTTTATGGCGCTTGCAATACATTAAGGTCATATCAGAGTAAAAAGTTCTAGAACTACAATTAAAGCACCCAAGAAAAGGTAAGAGAAAGGGGAATTGGTTCAATTAGGAAATAGATGTAGATTCCAAGAGCACACTATCAAAGTGCTTAGTTTGAGATCACCTAAAAGTCTCATCCATACACAAGCACAGGTTCCCACTAAGAGGAATACACTCAAATGTCTACAAATCATATAAAATATGTAATCAAACCATACTACAGTACATAAAAGAGAGATGGTTTACAAGGAATAAAATATCATCTCCCAAAACTAACTATACATTTGACTGTTTCCCTCTCAGCCAGGGTATCTGGCCAGGGCCAGGACAAAACCAAGAAATTTCATTCCAAGACAAAGACAGAAAGGATGTAGGAAAACAAATTAAGGAGGATAGAAGATACAGTTAGTGCCTCCCTGCCAACAATGGGAGGACTGGAACCCCACCCAGATATAGGGGGATAAAAGACAGTATGTGCCTTCCTGCCAACAATGGGAGGACTGGAACCCACCACCTGGCAGGGGTTTTTTCCCCGACAAAGCCAATATCAGACATGCCAACCAACCCCAAACATTTGAAAAGATTTATCAAAATTTTCCAAATATTTTATGCTCATTTTCTTATCTTCTTTTTTTTTTCACAAAAAATCATATTTTCAACAAGTGCGACGGTCCAAAAATTTTTTTTAATTTATGGAGTCTTATCAAGCTAGCAGAGAGAAGGAAAATCCTGCAATTCCTGTGACAATCATCTGCCTGGCTATTCAGGTTCTCAACTAGGTGGAAACGATATTTCATGACCTACTTCAACTATTTCTCTTTTATTATTTTTTCCTCTTTTTGTTACAAACTGTTGATTTTTTATATTATATCATATTTTAATCAACATTCCCACATAATCGTATATATCGGACCTCAAAGCATTTTAAAATATGAGATATCATTCTGGTTGGCAAGACTGCAATGCTGTTAACGGCCAGGTGCTCATAAACCACCCGAGTACGGTGAGAGAATTTGAGAAAAGAGCCACTCAGAGCGGGACTTGAACCCAGGACCATCCAATCCGAAGGTGAGTATCATACCACAAGACCACATAGCCGCACAAAATACTGGTCTCTATGCCTGTAAGTCAAATGCTCTATTTACTGAGCAATCAGAGCCTGTATGTAAAAAGAAAAGTCGACATAGATTTAAAAAATGGTCAACATTGGTTCGCTGCTTCGCATGGAGAATGGCAGGGTACCTGAGAGGTTTACATAATCCTCTACCCACCTTGTGTCCAGTCATCATCTACTCATGTGTACTTTTAACTGCCACAGAGTAACGTTGGTGTCATGAAGTGATGGAGTGATGTTATTAATATTAATTAATACTCTCATTTTCTCTTCTCTCTCTGTGTCATTGTCTCCTTTCTCTCTCTCTCTCTCTCTGCCATTTTCTCCTTTCTCTCTCTCTCCCTCTCTGCCATTTTCTCATTTCTCTCTCTCTTCTGTTTCTCTGTTTTTTCCTCTCTATATATATATCATTGTTCTTGATATCAATAATGCTCTCATTTTCTCTTTTCTTTCTTTCTCCCATTTTCTCTTTTCTCTCTCAGTCATTTCCTCACCGGTTGGTAAATCGCGGCATGTACATTTATGCAGGTCTGACATCCGAACCCATTTATGGGCCAGTTTAACATTGTTGTAATGGACAATATTTTGCGTCATTTTTTGATATTTCCATTACCGAAGTGGCAATTCTGACTCAATTCTGAAGAGTCTCCCGTGGCTATTCGGGACGCAAACTCTAGTTCTTGCGCATACAGAGGGGAAGACGACACAATGTGGGCAGTAGGCAGAGGATGGGAGTGATAAAGAACTAGAAAAAGAGCTTGCCCATAATATCACACTGACTCAGCTTATACCCCTACTTTGGACTGTAGAAGCATTGTTGCCTGTCTCACACTATCAGAATATGTAATTTTATAATTATTTATTTTCCTCCTGATTTTATTTGGACATTGTGTTAGGTTGTTAGAAAAGCTTTTCATTTATACCACAATTACTTTGACTGTTTTTGTTACTTTTGAAGAGTTTTAACTCTTTTCATTTTAATTCTATCTGGACTTCCAATTGATCCATGATTTTGTCTTTCTCGTCAAATAAAACGGGTTTAGACTACCTGTTGATAGTTATTACAATTGTAATTTTGATTTGCATTCATTTTATGCAATTATCAATAATTAAAATATTATAAAAATTTTTTAAAAACCCAATAAAAAACAAAAACAAACAAACAAGCAAAACTATACTGCCACGGAAGACTATTCAGGCTGAGTCCAAATAATCGGTTGATTGAAAACACACATTGGAATTTGAGTCCGAATAGCCATGGCCATGGGAGACTATTCAGACTGGAGTCCGAATTGCAATGAGGCTCGACTGAAGTCACCGCCTGCAGTCGAAGATGAACCCTCAATACCAAGGACTCACTCCTTGGCAGTTGACACTTCCTTTTGAGATCCATCATGCTAAATGAAAGACAAGAGAAAGAGAGGCCAGATTAAAGTTATTATTGGAATCACCTCAAAAGATCTCAGGCGGGGATACGGCGAAACTATCCAGTTCCATCCAAGGGCCAAAAGCAATTTGTAAAGAAAAAACAAGAGAAAAGAACAGTGGGCCTACTTCCATATACCTATAGCCATAGAAAGTTTAGAAAGGTCAAAGTCGAAGTCGAAGGGCCCGTTTCTCTGCGTGTTGACAGTGTTAACCTAATTGTAAAAACGTTTGACACACATACTGAAAAGCTGCCGAGTGAGCTAAAACATGAAGATATTGCATAAAAGGAACTAATCGTGGTGGTAATATTGGGACGAAAAGTAATATGAAACGTCAAGGCGACAGTATAAATATTGTAATTGATTGTAAAAACGAAAGTAGGCAGTCGCCTGAGGTCGATTAAACGCTCGACATACATTCAGAATATATACGAATATGTGCTCAGTAGCA
>NC_088365.1:61420420-61422920 GCF_034508935.2 Berghia stephanieae | reverse complement strand
GATATTGCTCTATATAAAAGATCAAGCTCAAAATGAGTACCTGGCCGTTTACAACATCGTCTCTGACTTTTAACAATTTAATATATCATCCAATATGTTCAGTGTTGCTGTTGGCTTGTGACCCGTTGTAAAGCGTTTAAAGCACATTTTGCGGATATAGCGCTATATAAATGCTCAAGTCTTATGTGTATTCATCATGATGTAATATTGGAAATGTGTTATATAAATGTAATTTATTATCATTAATTTCTAAAATACAATGTTATTCTTCGTGGGAGACAGACAAGGTGTTGGCATGGTCTATATCTTGTAAATGGAATCAACTAGAAAGCCAAGCTTGCATAATAGCGATGGAGGTTGCTGGATGATATGAATTAATAACAAATACAACAATAACATATGATAATGATGATGTGAAGATGATGATGATGATGATGATAATGATGACGATGATGATGATTATATGTAGTAATGGTAACAATGACAATATTACTAATGTTGATGAAGTTGATAATAATAATAATAATAATAATAATAATAATAATAATAATAATAATAATAATAATAATAATAATAATAATAATAATAATAATAATAATAATAATAATAATAATAATAATAATAACAGTAAAAATAAAAACGATGATGATGATGATGATGAAGATGATGCTGCTGCTGCTGCTGCTGCTGATGATGATGATGATGATGATGATGATGATGATGATGATGATGATGATGATGATGATGATGATGATGATGATGATGATGATGATGATAACAATAGTAATAATAATGATTATGATGATGATAATTATAACAAAAATAAAAATAAAAATAAAAATTCCCTTTATTCATCTCATAGGGGACATTTGTCCCTAGGGTCTGTTCCAAGGGAAGACTGGAATAACACGTGCGTCAGCCGCAGTGCAGGGCCGTAAATCCAGCTAGGACGAGGTGACTTGCTAAGGGCCACACAGCTCAGCGGGGGTTGATCGAACTCGGTACCTTTCGAGTACGAAGCAAAGACCGTAGCCCTGCGCCACGCTGCCCCCAATGATGATAAAGGTGGTAATAATAATAGGGCACTTGGAGAGCGCATTAAAGTTTATAAAATTATGACCAATACGATTTACATTGCTGTTAAAATATGGATTTCTTGTATCACAACCCAACTATACCTCTCTCTCTCTCTCTCTCTCTCTCTCTCTCTCTCTCTCTCTCTCTCTCTCCCCCCCTCTCTCTCTGACTCTCTCTCTCTGACTCTCTCTCTCTCTGACTCTTTCTCTCTCTGACTCTCTCTCTCTCTGACTCTCTCTCTCTCTGACTCTCTCTCTCTCTGACTCTCTCTCTCTCTGACTCTCTCTCTCTCTGACTCTCTCTCTCTCTGACTCTCTCTCTCTGACTCTCTCTCTTCCTCTCTCTCTCTCTCTGACTCTCTCTCTCTGACTCTCTCTCTCTCTGACTCTCTCCTCTCTCTCTCTCTCTCTGACTCTCTCTCTCTCTCTGACTCTCTCTCTCCGTCTCTCTCTGTCTGTCTCTCTCTCTCTGTCTATCTCTGTCTCTGTCTCTCTCTCTGTCTCACACACACATACAAACACAAACACGCACATGCACACACACACACACACACACACACACACATATGAATATTCACAAATAGGGATTAAACATTTAATAATATTATGCCTAAGATCAAAAATAGGCAGACGTGAAAAGGAAATGTTTTAGTTTCGATTTAAAAGAATACGATTCAATAGTCTGATGTCACGCCGCCCGGCAACAGCGGCCCTCTTGGTTCTAAACAAAGAAAAACATTACTTTTTATTTTTCATGCTGGCTAGAACTTTTCATATGCCTTGTGATCAGAATGTGTAAAAGTCAAATTTATGTTTTTTTTCCCCTCTGGATACCCTTTATCTCGCCGGAGAAATATTTCATACGGGCGTCCGCCATTTTTCCGATAGTTTAGAGCCAGTGTTACTAAGTTACCATGCGTCATTAGGAAGGAAGTGACGTTACGACTATTGAAGAGTATTAACAGATGGTTATTCTCTGGTGGTTGAAATTCCATATAGATACGGGCTCACATGATCATGATATAAAAGTATCGTCCGCCAAAATAATTGGATTTAAAAATAGGAACTAAAAGTTTAGTTTTATCATATGATGATATCATTGGTCTGGAAGGGTTACCTTACCTTACCCGGGTTCCATCTCTTTCCAGAGGTCGGATGTCATGGCCTTCCATCCTTCACGGTCCATTGCAGCCTCGTTCCAGTCTGCCATGCGCCGTCCTGTAGCTTCCTTTATGCCATCTGTCCAGGATTTCCTTTGTCTTCCTCTGCCTCTCTTTCCTTCAATTCTTCCCTCCATTATCCTTTTTTCGAGACTGTCATGTCTTCGCATATGTCCAAAATATGACAGCTTTTTGTGCTTCACAGTCAAAAGAAGTTCTTTTTGTTTTTGGTTATAAAGATGTAAAAGGTTTTTAAAAGTAAAA
>NC_088365.1:61410420-61415420 GCF_034508935.2 Berghia stephanieae | reverse complement strand
TGACCTGGTTGGACGAAAACATGAATATAGATCGCTTCCATTAGGTAACAAACAGTTGATGGAAAAGGATAAAAGTGGTCATGAATGTACTTAGTCGTTTCTTTACACCGTCATTCCAACACAAAGCCATTGAACGAAGACATTCCTTGCTACCTATACATATAAACAACTCATCGTCTAACAACAATTATCATAATCATAAACGTCTTCAACGTTGGTTTGCTCAACGCAAGGTCCGTTAAGAAAAAGGAAGCCTCAATACTCTTCAACAGTCGTAACGTCACTTCCTTCCTAATGACGCATGGTAACTTAGTAACACTGGCTCTAAACTATCGGAAAAATGGCGGACGCCCGTATGAAATATTTCTCCGGCGAGCATAAAGGGTATCCAGAGGAAATAAAAACCCACATAAATTTGATCATGTTTTGACTTTTACACATTCTGATCACAAGGCAAATGAAAAGTTCTAGCCAGCATGAAGAATAAAAAGTAATGATTTTCTTTGTTTAGAACCAAGATGGCCGCCGTTGCCGGGCGCGTGACATCAGACTACTGAATCCAATTGAAAATAATATCATTGAGAAGGATTTGGATATTTTATTATCACGGAAAGTTGGCTTGAAAACAATGACAGTAAACTGATTCCACGAGGATATAGTTTTATAGCACAGCATCGAAAAACCGGTCGAGGAGGAGGGATTTTTGTTATTCATAAAGAATCCGTTAAACCAAAGAAAAGCAAGATGCAATCTAATTACAAAACTTTCGAATCTCTAGATATGACATTAACATTGGAAAGGAATGAGAAGTACCATGTTGTTGTAATTTATAGACCTCCTCCATCCACAAGGAATAAACTCACACATAATCAATTCTATGACGAAATCGATACGCTCGCGTTAGAAACTAGCACAACCAGAGGTGAAATTCTTATACTGGGCGATTTCAATGTTCACATGGACGATCTAACGGATGCAAAATGTTTGGAGTTTAGGACATTTTAGATAGTCACAATTTTAGACAATATGTAAAGGAAGGAACTCACAAGGCGGGGCACATCTTAGACTTAGTAATTTCCAGGAAAGATAACACAATAATTGATAACGTTGACGTTTTGGATCGCACAATTTCAGATCATAACCTGATTGCTTTAAATCTAAAAATCGAATGCAAAACAACCGTCAAGAAAACGATCACATACCGGAAAACAAAATAACTAAATAAAGAAACATTTCAAGAATCCATCAAGTCTTTGGATTTACTCGCCTCTGTTAAGAGTTGTGATAATGTTCACGAAATGGTAAACACATATTATAATAATTCACTGAAAACTATGTCTATTGGTCACGAAAGAAATTACTCTTCGACGAACGGATTTGGCGTCGATCCAAATTAGAAATTCATAATCAAATCTATTTAGGACTAAAACACCAACGGAACAAATTAATTCTATCATGTAAAAACACATACATTCAAAATAAGATAACAAGCGCCAAACGAAACTCACGTGAACTGTTCGCCACCCTGAACAAACTGATGAAAGATCACCCTTCAAATAATTTCGAGGACCCTATTTCTACCGCAAATAGTTTCTCTCTACACTTTAGAGATAAAATATCAGGTATTCGGAATAAGTTGGACAAAGAAGAGACAATGAAAGCACAAGTAACTGAAACAAATGCACTTCCAGCCGGAGTAGCATTCGACGAATTTGAACCCGCCACCGAAACAGAAGTACTGTCTGCGCTGAGACAATGCTCCAAAACAACCAGCCCAATAGATCCCATTCCTTCATGGCTTGTTCTTTCTCGTGCTAATATTTTGGTTCCCGTTCTTACTCATATTGTAAATGCTAGTTTGTTTATTGGTGAGGTATCTAATAATCTTAAACATGCTATTGTCATTCCCATTTTAAAGAAATCTAGCCTTGACAAAGAAGACCCAAATAATTGTCGACCAGTCTCGAATCTCACCCTCGTGTCTAAACTAATTGAGAAAATTGTTGCTTTCAGGCTTAACACGTTTTTGAATGAACACAATTTGTTCTCTAAATTTCAGTCTGCTTATCGCCCCTTTCACAGCACTGAAACTGCTCTTATTAAAGTCCACAATGATATCGTAAATCATTTATGTCGGAAAAATGATGATGTTATTATCATAATACTCGACCTTAGTGCTGCTTTTGATACAATAGACCATACTCTTTTAATTGACAGACTTAAGACACTATACGGATTTGGGGGTACTGTTCTAGACTGGTTTTCTTCTTACCTCTCTGACAGAATTCAATCAGTGTCTGTAAATCGACATGACTTCTCTTCTCCTTGTCCCTATCTTTTGATGTACCGCAGGGTTCAGTTCTGGGACCCTCTTTATTCACCCTCTATATCAGACCATTAGGTGACATCATCTCAAAATATTTTATTAAGTACCATTTTTACGCAGACGACACCCAATTACTGTTTCCTATTAATATCGACAATCATCTCAATGTTATAACGGATATAGAAAATTGTATCTCTGAGATTAGTGACTGGATGTGTTGCAATAAACTCAGGCTAAATGAAAACAAAACAGAGGTGTTGCAAATTATAAGACGGGGCCTCGTGGACCTTTCCACGCTTAACCTGATTGTGTAATTCCCATCACTAAAGAACCTGTGAGAAACTTAGGAGTTTTATTTGATACCAAATTAAACATGTCTGCCCATGTCACTAATGTAACTAGATCCTGCAATCTTTATCTTTGATCTATTGGTGCTATTAGAAGGCTTCTTGATATTGATACTACTAAACTTCTTGTGGTCTCTTTGATTCTTACCCGCCTTGATTATTGCAATAGCTTGCTCTATGGTTGTGATAATAATGTCATTAATCGACTCCAAAAGACAGAGAACAAAGCAGCTCGATTGGTAACGTTATCTAAAAAGCGCGAGCATATCACTCCAATTTTGGAGGACCTACACTGGCTACCTGTAAAGTTTAGAATTGGATTTAAAATACTCACCCATAGTTTCAATTGCTTAAACAATTCTGCTCATGTTTACCTTCAGGAACTTATCCACCTTTATGAACCCAGTCGAAATTTAAGATCTGCTAATTTAAACATCCTAAGGGAACCCCCCAAATCGTTAGTTTTTCATGAGAAATCCTTTGACCACCATGCCCCCCGACTGTGGAACTCCATCAATATTGAAACTAAAAATAGTGAAAATCCACTTATCTTTAGAAAACGGTTAATAACTGAGATTTTCTGTAGGGCTTATAATTTGGACTCTTAGTATGTATTTTATTATAATATGTTATCATCGAATTTGTGTGGTTTTAAACATTCCAGTTCAATATTTGTATATCATACATGATGTGCTGATGTAAAGCGCCAGTGAGCAATTCTAAATTGGAACTAGGTGCTATATTAATTCATTATATTATTATTATTATGTCAAAATACTGATTCTAATCTCCATAGAAGTGTAAAACCAGTCTTCCGATGACTGAATACATACCATGTGTAAATTATCTTCTGTTTTCATAGGGAGGGTATCTTATTTTCTAGCCTAAATAAACGCTGGTCGTCAATACAGATCATCCATCTACGCTCTTTTACGCACCGGGATCAAAAGAATCTGCAGTGGCGGGGCGTGCTTACAGTATAAGGTGGTGCCAGAATCAGAAGAGAATGACTTAAAACATGCTATATTTGTAAATACAAAAGAAAGAAAAAAATATATAAATAGTTCGAAATGACGTCACTCAGATAACAATTCTCACTAAACTGTATTAACCAGACTATAAACGTTTAAGGTTACACACAGTTTTGTGTGTTGGCCAGTTATACTTCCGGATGGCAATGTTGTGAACTTCTTAGCCAAGCGCATATTATCTATAGAAAAGGCTTAGATACTCAAATAAGTATGACGCGGTAAATACCATTTCTCAGTTTTACTTTTAAAAAAATGCTGTAATCCATTTTTAAAAGATGGATGCGGTGCCAGGCACCAAAGCAACCTATAAAATCACGCCCCTGAGAATCTGCCCATACATCCTGCTACCAAAAATAGTTATGCCACCTTATGATTCAATATGGAAACCATTCACCGTATATACATTGTCCGAAGGACTGATTACATACTTCCAAGGAGTTTTGAACCCACAAAAGAGGAATGTATGACGTCATGACTTCTCTGCCCTATTGGTCTAGCAACAATAGGGAATGAGATTAGCGGAAGAGTAGCGTCCCTTGATTGGACATCACCTTACCGAGAGAACGTCAAAATGGTTTTGCGCATGCGCCTCTCTTGTCCTCGCTTTCGGTGAAGTGTCTCATGTCGCACAACCAACATGACGTTCTCTCTCTAATAACTTTTCCGCTCGTGACTTCCAATCAAGGGACGCTACTCTTCCGCTAATCTCATTCCCTATTGGATTCAATAGTCTGATGTCACGTCTGCCCAGCAACGAACTGGTTCTAAACAAATAAAATCGGTACTTTTTATTCTTTATGCTGGCTAGAACTTTTTTTTTATGTGATCAGATTTATAATGTTTTTCTCCTCTGGATACACGTCGGAAAAGTATTTCATTAGGGCGTCCGCCACTGTTTCGATAGCTGAGAACCAGTTACTAAGTTACTATGCGTCATTACGAGAGAAGTGACGTCACGACTGTTGAAGCCTATTACTGTAACTGTCTATACTATTTTGATCTTGAACAATTTGTTATATTGATTTTTTTTTTGCAAATTATTTAGGCTGGACAATAAGATACCATCCCTATGATAACAGGATATAATTTACACAAGGTATATATATAGTCCTCGGAATACTGGTTTTACCTCTCCTCTCTCTATCTCTCTCTCTCTCTCTCTCTCTCTCTCTCTCTCTCTCTTTCTTTCTCTTATTATTATTATTACTATTTATTATTATTATTATTATTATTATTATTATTATTATTATTATTATTATTATTATTATTATTATTATTATTATTATTCCTATTGTT
>NC_088365.1:61392920-61397920 GCF_034508935.2 Berghia stephanieae | reverse complement strand
CAAAAAAAAAGCAGAAAAAAAACAAAAAACAAAAACAATAAAAAAAGACCCGAGTGATGTCAACTTCATTCTATCTATATGAGTGCCTGTTCTTGATAGCCTTTGTTTCTCCCCAAATCTTGCGGATCATTCACACGGAGAGAAAGTAATTTTAGATGCACCACATGTACAATTTACACGGTATATATTTCCGCGACCAAAGTTGAGGAAAGATACTATAGAAGAGATAATCAATAACAAAGAAACGTGTTGACAAGAGAGTTGAATGTAGGACATCGGTCAAGATACAATACAAAACGTGTACAAGATGGTTCATAAATATTGTATAATGAAGTGGTTTTACTATTGTGTTCGCCGATTGACAATGACAATGATACGAGTCGTGATGGTTTACAAGCTGTGCTAACACAATACATGCGTGCATCTTAGTGTGTGAGTGAGTGTGTGTGTGTGTGTGTGGGGGGGGGGGGGAGTGAATATATGTGTGTGTTTGGTTGTGCGTGGGTTTGTGTGTACATGTAAAGTTTGAGTATTGTTTCCTCCTATTTCTCATTAAAATCATTTCTGTTCGTTTCTGATCATCATCATTTTCATCATCATCATTTTCATCATCATCATCATCATCATCATTTTCATCATCACCATCATCATCATCATCATCATCATCATCATCATCATCATCATCATCATCGTCATAACTATTAGACAATCAGCCCTACCATAGCAAATACAGGAACACTAACCACAACATGAATGATATTAGGTGATATGTCCTCAATCTGCTACAAACTATAACTATATCGGAAACGTCAGCCGTTTCTCGACCATAAAGACATCGCAACATATTATATATATATATATATATATATATATATATATATATATATATATATATATATATATATATATATATATATAGTCCTTAACCAGCTAACTGCCGAACTCTGGAGATACACGTATTAAAAAATTTGGCTTGAAAACAGAATTGTACTTGAAATTATATATATATATAATATATATATATATATATATATATATATATATATATATATATATATATATATATATATATATATATATAGAATTGAATCGTGTTTGATACAAATATGGTACGAAAAGTGCTCGACATGTAGTAATGGAGCGAATTATTATTTAAAATATTTACCACAATGTTTGGGGCAGTCTACATCAATGTTTCAGGCTTAATTTGCCATCTTCAGGACTCCTGAAGATGGCAAATTAAGCCTGAAACATTGATGTAGACTGCCCAAACATTGTGGTAAATATTTTAAATAATATATATATATATATATATATATATATATATATATATATATATATAAACTTATAAAATAAAGTCCATGAAGCAAAAGTGCTGAAATTTATATATATATATATATATATATATATATATATATATATATATATATATATATATATATATATATATATAATATATATAAAGAAAATAATTAGTATTTGAAATGACCCCAATGTCTCATAATGTCAAGTACTCATTCACACCTTGGTCGAGTGGGGTAATGTGTGTTAAGGACCTTTCACGATCAAATATCACCCATTCACCCACTGGCCACGCTAGACCTTTGTGACAAGACGAGACACGCAACCATTGAGCCAAAGAACCAGACAACAATATTATAGAATATCAAATAGAATATCATAGCTTAAACGAAAGATCTATGCAACTTGCCATTAGGGCGTCGCCCTTAACCAGTTAACTGCCGAAATCTGGAAAAACACGTATTTAAAAATTTGGCTAGAAAACTCGTCCCTCAAACATCGATCGATTTAATTAAATGACCCACATCTTGACAAAAAAAAACAAACAAACAAAAAACAAACACTCAAACTTGAGCCTACGCGACATCCCAGGTTTGAGTGTTTTTGCCAAGATGAGAGTCATTTAAATCGATCGATAATTGAAGGACGCTAAGAGGATCACACTCAAATGTTTACAAATCATAAATAATATGTAAACAAAAGATAATACTGTGCAAAACAGAGAGATGATTTACAAGGAAAAGAAATATCATCTCCCAAACAGAGTCAGGACAAAACCAAGTAATCTCATTTCAAGACAAAGACAGAAAGCGAGTTGGAAAACAGATAATATAAGGGGGTGGAAGACACAGTAAGTGCCTCCCTGCCCCCACTATGGGAGGTCAGTAACCCCACCCAGGGACCAAGACAAAACCAAGTAATCTCATTTGAAGACACAGACAGAAAGCGAGTTGGAAAACAGATAATATAAGGGGGTAGAAGACACAGTAAGTGCCTCCCTGCCCCCACTATGGGAGGTCAGGAACCCCACCCAGTGTTAACGGGTTAACCCTCTCCTTACCACCCATAGGAAAATCGTCACATTCGTTACGATGCAACAGAAATTTTCTCATTCTGATTTCTCTTGTACATCACAAAATCTAAAGAAATGCTTTGATTACACTCTATATACTAAAAAATATGCTATAGAGCTCACTTATTACTTTTTTGTTTGAGTAAGAAAAGTCTATTCTTGTGTTGGTTTGGAGTGAATTTTCGGGGGAAATTATAAAAATAGCTGGTAAGGAGAGAGTTAAAGTTAACATTTAGTGGTTGACAGTTTTATTTATACTGTGTAGTAAAGTTAAGATGTTTTCGCACCAACCTTGGTGTGCAACATCATAAGCCTTGCTACCGATGGCTACCGTTCAATACTCGTCTGTCCTTTCAAGGTACAGCCACATAATAGCATTCAACTTATTGATCTGAAATCGATAACGGCGTTAGGAAAAAGGTAGCTAGCGAGAATCAGAATTGATTCTATGCGTTTAGGTAAAATACTCACAATATTCGACAGCAGGATAGAGCGTACAGGCACACACAAATAATGTGTAACCTTTAATGTTTTTAGAAGGAACGAAATTGATGTTACTCAGCTCTTTGTAATTTAACAAATTTTTTTTTTAGACAGCAATTTTGGTGAGTAGAAATCACTAAATTATATCAATCAGACTCTAAACGTTCAAGGTTACAAATAGTTTTTTTTTGTGTGTGTATTGCTAAGTTATATCCGACTGGCGGATGATGTAAGTATTTTACTTAACTGCATAGCATAATAAGGGTTGCTAAGGTATAATGCCTTGACATACCCCGTGAAAAAAAAAAAAAAGAAAGAAGGGTTCATGTAAAACATTCTTAACTATGATCATAGTTTATATCGTTAGCAACCAAAATAATTTTTTGTTAAAAGACAAAAACTTACTCATCAAATTCATATTTTAAGTTATGTAGCATGTACGAGTAACTATAGTCTGATTGCTGTAATTTAGTGAGAACTGATTATTAAAATGAATGTCTAAAAACAATAACAAAGTGCCGAGTGACGTCTATTCCGTTCCTTCTACAGATAGTATGAAGTTGACGTCACTCGGGTCTTTGATGTAGCTTTTTGCCATCCGCGTTTATGAGTAATTCTCACTGAACTGCTTTAATCAGACAATAAACGTTCAAGGTTACTCATAGTTTTGTGTGTTGGTCCGTTATACCTCCGGATGGCAATGTTGTGAGCTTCTTAGCCAAGCGCATACTATCTATAGAGAGAAGCTCACAACATTGTCATCCGGATGTATAACACCAACACACATAACCATGTGTAACTTTAAACGTTTATAGTCTGGTTAATAGACAGTTCGAAGATGACGTCACTCAGGCTTTTGTTATTGTTTTTGCCATCCGCGTTTGTGAGTTGTTCTCACTAAACTGTCTTAACCAGACAATAAAAGTTCATGGTTACACAGAGTTTGTGTGTTGGTCCGTTATACTTCCGGATGGCAATGTTGTGAACTCCTTGGACAAGCGCATTCTATCTATACAGTTTAGTGAGAATTACTCATAAACATGGATGGCAAAAAACAATAGATAGTATGCGCTTGGCTAAGAAGCTCATAACATTGCCATCCGGAAATATAACGGACCAACACACAAAACTGTGTGTATCCATGTTCGTTTATAGTCAGGTTAATACAATTCAGTGAGCATTACTCATAAACTCGGATGGCAAAAAACAATAACAAAGACCCGAGTGACTTCAACTTCATTCTATCTTTGCATGACCAAGGTTAAGGTGTCAAGCGTTGAGATGGATGGGTGGGTGGATGGACTGACGGATGGATGGATGGGTAGATGAGTGGATGGATTAATAGGTGGTTAGATTGACGGATGGATGGATGGGTTGATGAACGGGTGGATGATGGATGGATGGGTTGATGGATAGGTGGGTGGATGAATTGATGAATGGGTGGACAAATGGATGGGGGTGGGGGGGGGGGGGTGGTGGTGGGAGTGGAGATTTGACGGATGAGTAGATAGAAAGATAGATTGGACTGGATGATAGTTGGGAAAGAGGAGGCGTAGACGAATGGATATACGGATAAATTGATAGATGGGTGGATGGATGGATGGATAAAAGGGAGGAAGAGGGAGGGTAGAGAGAGGGATGGATTGATGGAAAAGATTGCAATGCGCCAAGACCATGATGATTACAGCGGATGTGCGCTAAATATAACGCTTAGTTAAATGGTAAATTGGTACGTTGTTGGATATATATATATATATATATATATATATATATATATATATATATATATATATATATATATATATATATATATATAATAGAATGCGATAGTTTTGCTTATATGTTGCTATATATTGAGTAACAACGTTTCGACCTCTTATAAGTTATTCAGCATTATATCACCTCTACCTCAGATTGTAGACACACTGGATTCATCATCATTGTCATCATCATCATCATCATCATCATCATCATCATCATCATCATCATCATCATCGTCATCGTCATCATCATCAGTATCATCATCATCATCATCATCATCATTGTCAGAATACAGCCGAACTTGCAATAGAATTGGTTGGAACTCACTCTGTAGCAAGAATCTGTGAAGACAAAAATAGATCTTAATATAGTTGACCTGCGA
>NC_088365.1:61367920-61382920 GCF_034508935.2 Berghia stephanieae | reverse complement strand
CATTTGAGTGCATTCCTCTTTGTTGGATACTGTGCTTGTGTCCGGATGAGACTTATAGGTGATCTCAAACTAAGTACATTGGTGGTATGCTCTTGGAATCTACATCTGATCCCTATTTGTTCCCAGTTCCCCTATGTCTTACTCTTTCTTGGGTGCTTTAATTGTATTTCTAGAACTTTTTACTATCCCATTTTCTTCCTTTTTACTGGCGCTGATATAACCTAAATGTGTTGCAAGCGCCGTAAAACCCTTAAAAACAAAAAAAAAAACATAAAAACATATTATTATTATTATTATTATTATTATTATTATTATTATTATTATTATTATTATTATTATTATTATTATTATTATTATTATCATTATTATTATTATTATTATTATTATTATTATTATTATTATATCAAGAAGAAAAAGTAGATAAAGTTGTTGTCTGTAGTAATAGTAATAATAATAATAATAATAATAGTAGTAGTAGCAGTAGTAGTAGTAGTAGTAGTAGTAGTAGTAGTGATAGTAGTAGTAGTAGTAGTAGTAGTAGTAGTAGTAGTAGTAGTAGTAGTAGTAGTAGTGGTAGTAGTAGTAGTAGTAGTAGTAGTAGTAGTAGTAGTAGTAGTAGTAGTAGTAGTAGTTGTTGTTGTAATGGCAGCATGAGCAGTAGCACAAATGGGTTGGGAGATCGGGGGGGGGGGGGGGGGGGGGGGGGGTTGAAAATATAAGGAAGATACAGAGAGAAAAGGAGTAATGAGGAGGCGTGTTATGGCACATAACAGCGTTAAAAAGGCTAATATAAAAGAGAAGCTGTGTATGTGTGTGTGTGTGTGTGTGTGTGTGTGTGTGTATGTGTGTGTGTGTGTGTCTTCGGGATAGTGAAAAGAAAGTGATTTGAAAATAAAAAGGCAATATGATTTGAATAAATCGTGAAAGGAAGTGAAGAGCGGGATTATGAATAGAACCTTTCACAAAGTCAAAAGCAGTGGACAAGACATACTTTACACATTAGTGAGGCGTCCATAGAAACACCGGGCATGCGCAAACACGTTTTCCGGTTTCTTGAATAGAGAACCCGACTGACAACACAGCGGTGAAGCGTTATAATTTTAACTATGACTATCATCGTCATTATAGCTTGCACGTGGTGAGTAATAAATAAATGTGGGGTTCAGGCACGCTACTCTATCCAATGTTGATCAATATTATTTTATCACGGCAATATGTGACTTCCTATTTCCTACTGGTAGGAAATGGGTCATTGCGCGTGATAACAAATAACGGCTTACGACGAATTAACTCACTCAATCCTAGAGATTTTTGCTTCTTTTTAAAATTGGGAAAAAAGTGTATTGAAAATGAGCATGTACCTACATAGATAGTTTTATTCAACTATCATTAACATGCACAAATCGAAAACATTAGCTTTGATACTCCGCCTATAGATAGTATGCGCTTGGCTAAGAAGCTCATAACATTGCCATCCGGAAGTTAACGGACCTACACACAAAACATTGTGTAATCATGAACTTTTATAGTCGGGGTAATACAGTTTAGTGAGAATCACTCACAAACGCGGATGGCAAAATACAATAACAAAGGCTTGAGTGTCGTCACTTCCTTCTCTCTATAATTTGTCTCAGAAAATTGTAATAAATAGACATGGGACAAAGGTATAAGAAACACAGGTTAAATACGGATATAATCGGTTTTAGGGTTGAGTGAGTTAAACTTGAGCTTTTCACTTTTGTCTAGCGCAATATCCACTAAACGAACTCAAAGCGCTTTACAAGCCCCCCCCCCCCCCCTGACCAACAGCAACCCGTAACATGTAGAATGAGACGTGATGTGACGCCTGTTAGGCGATAATATTACAACTGTTTTTCGACAAAGACAACGCTGTTGACGGCCAGGTACTCATTTTACACCTGAGTATAGTGAGAGAAAGTGGGTAAAGAGCATTTTCCAAGGACTCAACAATGCGCCGAGCGAGGCTCGCACCCAGGACCTTCCGATCCGAAAGCGAATGTCATACCACTAGACCACATAGTCGACTGATTAGAACACCATTGTTTTTGAAAAACGAAACTTGGAAAATTTATATCGAGAAATATCCAATAAATATGCTCTAAGCGCTATACAAGGGTCTCATGCCAACAACAACGCTTAATTAACAATTTAGACAAGACATGAGATCTATCGGGCTAAGCGGACATTTGTGACACTTTGCCTCAAAACGGTATTAAGTCGGGTTGGTCAAGATGTTGAAAATTGAATTTATAGCCAGAAATATCAGACCTGTGTTGAGTTAATATCATTTATTGAGGAAAATGGCAACCATATTTTAGGATGCTGATGCCAACAATTTATATTTTTGACCAGTTTAAAATTAAATTCGGCTTTTAGGTCTGATATCCGAACTCAGTTATGGGCCTGTTTTAACATTGTTGTAATGGACAATGTTTTGTGTTAGTTTATGTGTATATTTTTCTCCATTACAACAATGAGACCATAACAGCTGGGGTTATCAGACCTGTAAATAAGAATAAATGGCTGTGGGCTAATTTTACATTTATGTATTTCAACCGAGTTCTCTGGGCAAAATTTTGAATACGTGTTTATCGATTTATTTATCTATCTATTTATTTATTTATTTATTTATTTATTTTCAGAGTACAACAGGATAAGGAGTCACTTCTTTTTTTTGACGGATTCAGCACAGGAGTTATGGGCACGGCTGGGCAGATTAAATACACGATACCTTTGTCGGTTAGATTAATATCATCATCCTCATCACGGAAGATCGGAGTGTTTGTCTACAGGTCGATACTATTGAATTTTTTAAAAGGCAAAATCCATTGAATTGATAGTGCGTGGTTGTTTTAAGTTATTACATACTAAAACCTGGACCACCATCACTCGCTACCGTACAGACAAAACGCATTTACTCATTTTGGCCGTCATATTATACCAGTATTTCCGATTACCATTGCTGACACATGTGGCTGAGAAACAAGAAACTGAAAAGAAAAACAAAAATAAAGCTATAAAAGAGTCTTGTTAAATCAGTACTTAGTTACAACTGTGAACATGGGCACTAACAAAAAGCGAAGAAGATAAACTAGATGCCTTCCCTCGGAAACAGCTCAGGAGAATTCTAAATATCCACTTCCCAACCAAAATAAGTAACCAATCGCTGTGCATAAAATGCGAAGAAACACCGCTCTCGATTCAAATTTTGGAAAGAAGATGGAAACTATTTGGGCATATCTTAAGGAAAGACAAAAATATTCCAGCTAATAAGGCAATGGCGTTATTCTTTACACTAAGGGGACATAACAAACACAAAGGCAGACCCACAACAAGCATATACACTACGATGAATAAAGACCTTAAGCGCCTAGATGACAAACAAGAACTGAGATACTAAAAGGATTTAGAACACCTGAGATCCATCGCAGCAGACCGTCATCAATGGAAAGAACTCACTCAACAAATCAGAGAAGCTGCCAAAGCGTCCCAGTCCGAAGATTAGGAGGCGATCGGAAATAAGTCAAGTGAGTCATTGCTGACGCCTCTTGGCTCAGTGACTAGTCTTTTGCCTCTCTTTAAGACTGATAACCTAAATAAGCTCAGAAGACACCAGCAAAACATTGTCTTTCAACGAAGAACACAACACATACCGATCAACAGTCATCTAAGTAAAATTACAAAAAGACACGACCTCTTCCCGTAACAGTAACACACCACTTGCTTGAATGTCAACCTATTGGAGACCTCAGATGCACATTCCTCCATCAAATCCAAGCATCAGTAACACACTGCATAATAGTCACCTGGTACAACTACAAAAAGTCTCAGATTATGTACAACCCAAGTAAAATGAGTGCTAATGTACAACTGACCATAACCGAAGAACAAAAATTAGACATATTTCACAGAAAACAGGTTAAAAGTGTCATAGATATCCAATACCTCACACAAATTCGCATCAACTCACTGTACGAAAAGTGCAATGAAGGATACTTATCTATTCAAATCATAGAGAGAGGTAAGATAGATATCCTTTGGACATTTAATACTATAGATAGTTCGAAGATGACGTCACTCAGGTCTTTGTTATTGCTTTTTGCCATCCGCGTTTATGAGTACTTCTCAGTAAACTTTATTAACCAGACTATAAACGTTCTAAGGCTACACATAGTTTTTTTTTGTGTTGGTCCGTTATACTTTCGGATGACAATGTTGTGAGCTTCTTAGCCAAGCTGACACTATCTATAGATAGTATGCAGATGACGTCACTCAGGCCTTTGTTATTGTTTTTGCCATCCGCGTTTGTGAGTTGTTTTCACTAAACTTAATTAACCAGACTATAAAAGTTCATGGTTACACAGAGTTTGTGTGTTGGTCCGTTATACTTCCGGATGGCAATGTTGTGAACTCCTTGGCCAAGCGCATTCTATCTATACCTCACAAAGATAAGCTTCACCTCACTGTACGAAAAGTGCAATGAAGGACACTTATCTATTCAAATCCTAGAGGTCAGATGGAGATCCTTTGGACATTTAATACTACACCATCATACAAGGGACCGTGGAGAGAGGCTGAAGGAAGGGACGGCATACAAAATGCTGGAATGGGTAATATATATAGAACGAAGTTGACGTCACTCAGGTCTTTGTTATTGGTTGTTTTTTTGTTTTTTTGTTGTTGTTTGTTGTTGTATTTTTTTGGTGTTTTTTTTTCCATCCATGTTTACGAGTAATTCTCACAAAACGGTATTAACCAGTTTATAAACGTTCATGGTTGCACATAGTTCTGTGTGTTGGTCCCTTATATTTCCGGATGGCAATGTTGTGAGTTTCTTAGCCAAGCGCACACGATATATTGAAGAAAGCTGAAAAGGCACAGTTTGGGTGTAAGGATTTTACCGCAAAAACAGCTCTCATAACTTTCTCTTTCACGATCTTCTGGGTCATGAAAATGCATGAGGAGTGAGTGAGTGAGCGAGTTAGTGAGTGAATGTTCCCATTTGGGGCCTTAATGTGTTAATAAGTGAGCAGTAAAGGGCGTGTAAATCGATGCCAGGTGTGAATTTTCCATTGAAATGCACACACTACACAACACAACACAACACACACAAAAATTCAAACACGATGTCTTTGTTTACTCAGCAAATACTGAAAAACAATTCATATCTTTGTAATAAAAGGGACCGATGCTTTGAACGTGCTTTTTGAACGATCCGCATCACACATACACACATAAACAAACACAATTACACACACGCTCTAAGTTTTTTAAACACGATATCACACACACACACACACACACACACACACACACACACACAAACACACACCCTCTAAGTCTTTTTAAACATGATATCACACACACAAACACACATACACACACAAACACACATACACACACGCTCTAAGTCTTTTTAAACCCGATATCATTAGTGCCGCGTGCGAACCCTACAATATGACGGGTAAAAGTTTTAGATAAAAATCACATTTTCCGGGGAAATCGAACAAAGGACAGGGTTGAGATGGTAACGTATCAAGCCCCAATTACTCAATGCTGTATTATTTTATTGTTAGACGTACATTATATTTTTCAGAATCACAAAAAAAAAATTGAACTGCTCGCATGCTCAAAATAGACTTGATTGATGCTATGCATTAAGGTAAAATACTCACAATATCTGCCAGCCGGATATAACCGCGCCAAGACATAAAAGATTGTGTAACCTTTAACAAATTGTGAGTTGTATTCAACAGTTCAACCAATGGAATCACTTGTTCCATGAGCTCGACTTACGACAACCCACTAGACGGCGCAAAAACCTTTTTAAAAAAAATGACGTCAAACTATAAGTTCTAGTGGATTCTTGTGTCAGGCTTTATTATAGTATGAAGTTGACGTCACTCGAGTCTTTGTTATTGGTTTTTGCCATCCGCGTTAATGTGTAATTCTCTTAAAATGTATAGATAGTTCGAAGATGACGTCACTCAGGTCTTTGTTATTGATTTTTGCCATCCGCGTTTATGAGCAATGCTCACTGAACTGTTTTAACCCGACTATAAACGTTCATGGATACACACAGTTTTGTGTGTTGGTCTGTTATACTTTGGGATGGCAATGTTATGAGCTTCTTAACCAAGCGCATATTATTATCTATAAACCAGAATATAAACGTTTAAGGTTACACATAGTTTTGTGTGTTAGTCCGTTATACTTCCGGATGGCAATGTTGTGAACATCTAAGCCAAGCGCATACTATCTAAAAGCTAACGATGGCTATGGTATGACTGACTGGGCAATGTGAATCAATCGTAACTTTTACCTCTACTTCTACCAACTCTCGCTGGCCTTAATAGGCTTTGTTAGGACAGGCTCTTGACGTGATGACGTAGCAAGCGGGGGTGCTTGTCGCTTCAGTAGATAGGCCTATTTATGAGCGTGAGTACTGACAGACTCAGTGTCACGTGTCGCTCTGTGAGCGGTTCTTTGTTTTCTAAAGTTTTATTCAGCCGCTACCTTGGTCTAAAAACTTCACCACCCAGTAACCTTTAATGATGCTATACGTTTAGTTAAAAAAACAACTCATAAAATCCGCCAGCCGGATAAAATGGACTAACATACAAAACTATGCGTTACCTTAAACGTTTATAGATGCTGTGCGCTTGGCTAAGAAACTCACAACATTGTCATCCGGAAATATAACGGACCTACACACGCACACGAAACTATGTGGTGGAGAGAGAAGATAGATAGATAGATAGATAGATATAGAGAGAGAGAGAGAGAGAGAGGGGGGGGGTGGGGGGATACCTAGAGATAGAGATATAAGAGAGAGACAGGAGAGAGATAGATAGATAGATAGATAGATAGAGAGAGAGAGAGAGAGAGAGAGAGAGAGGAGAGACACAGGGAACGTAGAGAGAGAAGACACACACACATACACTCACACATATATACATACACAGAGAGAGAGAGAGAGCGAGAAAGAGAGAGAGAGAGAGAGAGAGAGAGAGAGAGAGAGAGAGAGAGGAGAGACACAGGGAACGTAGAGAGAGAAGACAAACACATACACTCACACATATATACATACACACAGAGAGAGCGAGAGCGAGAAAGAGAGAGAGAGAGAGAGAGAGAGAGAGAGAGAGAGAGACACAGGGAACGTAGAGAGAGAGAAGACACACACATACACTCACACATATATACATACACACACAGAGAGAGAGCGAGAAAGAGAGAAGACACACACATACACTAACACATACATACATACATACATACATACATACATACATACATACATACATACATACACAGAGAGAGATAGATAGATAGATAGATAGAGAGAGAGAGAGAGAGAGAGAGAGAGAGAGAGAGAGAGAGAGAGAGAGAAATGGAATGGCCTCTAGTTAGGATAATAATGATATTACCAAATCAATCATCAGTCGCTACAGATGACTTCAAACCTACTTGAATCATTAATTCATGACCGCGAGTACACATCATACATGTGAGAGTCTAATGAGTTCATTGGGGGGGGGGGGGAGAGAGGCAGAGAGAGAGATAGAGAGAGAGAGATAGATAGAGAGAGAGAGGTAGAGAGAGTGAGAGAGAGAGGGAGATATATAGATAGATAGATAGATAGATAGATAGATAGATAGATAGATAGATAGATAGATAGATAGATAGATAGAGAGGGGGCAGTTAAAACATACCAAAAAAAAGAGAGAGAAGGGGGGGGGGGGTTAAACATATCAAAAAAATAAGAGAGAACGGAATAGAGAGAGAGAGAGAGAGAGAGAGAGAGATAGATGGATAGATAGAGAGAGAGAGAGATAGAGAGAGTATGTGTCAGTGAGGGGGAGAGAAAGGGGCTGGGAGAGGAAGCGAGGGAAAGGGGAGGATGAGAGAGAGAGAGAGAGAGAGAGAGAGAGAAGAGAGAGATAGATAGAAGAGAGAAGAGAGAGAGAGAGAGAGAGAGAGAGAGAGAGGGGGGGGGTAAGTGCTTCAGGTAATGATAGATATTTCACTATTTTACACAAAATATTATGTGAAAACGAATGTAAAGAAGTGTTACAAAGCTTCGATAAAACACACAAGACACATAGTTGTTCACGTGCGTCTATGTGGTCTAGTGATACGACACTCGCCTTCGAACTAGATTGGGGTCCTGATCTGAGCAGCGCATAGTTGAGTCCTTGGAAAAGACTCTCTACACACATTCTCTCAGAGCGGGACTCGACCACAAGACCTTCCGATCCGAAGGCGAGTGTCATACCACAAAAATATACCCCACATAACCGCACAATGCAATAAGTATGATCATATAATACTTAAATTTGCTGAAGTTAAAATGGTACTCACCTTTTGTCTCTGGCTGGTCTCCGCTGTGCTCACTTCGTCATTCATCTCGACCACATCAGACTGTTCTACATCAGCTAACATATCATATAATATGACTAAGACGCACTTCTTGAATGTGTCGAATGAGCTATCATCAAACTGTATAACTGGAGTTGTTTTCATCGTTCTCAAACCAACATTGTTCTCTTCTCAATCAATCAATCAATCAATCAATCAGTTTTGCAAGCCACACAGGTTAATAACATTTGACAAATGAATAGTGAATCGTCTCTTATTTTCTTTTTTTTTTTTATTGTCCCGTATTTTTATCCCTACCTCTAGCTAGCTCTTGAACTTTTTCCAAAAATAGTGTGAATTTAGGACGTGAGTTGTGTCAAGCTGTGCGAAGTACCTTTAGCGATTAACAGTCGGATCAAACCAGCCCCCCTCTCTCTCTCTCTCTCTTCACACTCAACTGATATTTTATAAAATGACGTGCGGGTGGGTGCGCGCGCGACTTTTATCGGATTATATTTTCTAATAAAGAGATAGGGCGGAAAAAAAAATAAAGGTTACTGGAATCACTTTTGTTGGAACTGAGAGCAAACACGTTGCGCGACGGGTTGGTGGGTGACACTGTCTGCCGTCTGCTGGCCATACAACATCGCCCGACGGCCACACAGTTGAACTCTCGCGCTTTTAAAAATAAATAATAAATAATATGTAATAAAAAAAATAACAAGAATGTTGAACGTGGCTGCGGTGACGAGTTGAGTGGAGTTCTGGAGAGAGCGATTCATTCGACCGTGACATATTAATGGTAAAATGGCCTTAGTCGGGTCTGTATTCATGGCGTTTGCGGAGATTCGTTGCTATCGCTACTACGACTACTATTAAACTGTCCCTACTCTGGAATAACCGATAATATCTTAAAATTTGGCCAGAAAACTCGTCCTTCAAATATCGACCGATTTAAATGGCAAACAACTCTCAAACCTGGGACTTAAGGAAGACCTCGCGAGGTTCCGGTTTTGAGAGTTTTTGCCAAGACGAGCGTCCTTTAAATCGATGGATATACGAAGGAAGAGTTTTCTGGCCAAATTTTTAAATACGCGTCTTTCTAGATAATAAACTAGTCCAAGTTGTCGGCCGCTTTGCGTTGGAAACATCAATGATGTGAAAAACAAGAAATGAAGTGAGGAGGAAAGTGACAGAAGACAATAGAGAATAAAAAAACTTCGCGGCGGCGATGGGGCTCGAACTCGCGACCTTACTGGCAAGGCGGAGTTGTCGTACCAGTAATGTCGCGGGTTCGAACCTCCATCGCCGCCGCGAAGTTTCTATTCTCTGTTGTCTTCTGGCACTTTCCTACTCACTTCATGTCTTGTTATTATAAACATAAGTGCCTGCTCCACTCACTTTTCTGAATGACATGAATAACAACCGTATCAACGGACCTTACCTTTTTCAATTAAAATTGCCGATGTAGAGTATTATAGTTCTCTAGGACCAAAGTAACTGGCTAACCGAACCTTTTTTTTCCATTTTAATGTCTTTTTCTTTTTAATTTTTAATTTAGTATGTACCGTATGTACCTCTGAGAAATCTTAGATCCCACGATTTACCTGGGTAAACAATGTCTTTTTTTTTTCAATTTAAAAAGCGCTGTGAGATGTCGACGAAAGGCGCTATATACATTATTATTATTATTATTATTATTATTATTATTATTATTATTATTATTATTATTATTATTATTATTATTATCATTATCATTATTATTATTATTATTATTATTATTATTATTATTATTATTATTATTATTATTATTATTATTATTATTATTATTATTATTATTATTATTATTATTATTAATTTTTTAAAAAGGTGATCATTGATGAAAATAAATGTGAGCTGCTCTCATGCCTTGAATTTAAACTGTCGGGGGTTGTTTTATAAATAAATAACAAGTCGTTTATGTATTAGTATAAATATCTATTGTGAGATTTGTTTCTCCCCTCGCTGTGATTTGAATTAGTTTTCAAGGTTGAGATGAATAAATGAACTGACAGGGAAACGATAGCTTAAGTAACAAATCTGGTGCGTGTAATTTCTTTAAAATGTGGAAAGAGATAAGTTAAAAGAAACAACTTCTGCTCACGATCTAACTATGCACGTCCGTGTGTAGGTCCATCGCTGCACTCACTTTGACTGTCGTCTGCCACGTGTAGCTGTTGCTCACGGGTGACGCATTTTATACATTTGTGACCAGGTAACATTTGGAGCTAAGCTTGAGCCCAGGATTCGTGGAGGCTGGGGGGGGGGGTATTTTGATCATAATAATAATAATATTGTAATATGTATCAAGTTATATTTTCATATAAGGAAAAGGCAAAGACGAGGGTGGGTGGGGAGGGGGGGGGGTGGGTTAAGGGAGAAGGGGTGGTGGTGGTGGTGAGGTAGCGGTGTAACAGGCAGGGAGATTAGGGAAGGTGGGGAGGATGATGGGTGGGGGGGGGGGGGGGGGGTAGAGGATTTTAGTGATTGGCTGTTGGGTGAAAATGGGTTTGGATAAAGGCTGGGAGGAATTGTTACTATTGAATTATCAATAGTGATTTATGTGTATTTTCTTGCTACGGTTACCCAGTAATCGTTTTTATTATACTCTGCGAATCTTAAAGTCTATGTATTATGTTCCTTTTCCTTTTCTTTGAGAATAATAACGTTATTTAAAGGAGAAAGTGGTGGTGGTGATGATGATGATGATGATGATGATGATGATGATGATGATGATGATGATGATGATGATGATTATGATGATGACAACGACAACGCGATGTTGATGATGCTGCCGCTGCTGGTAATAATAATGATGATGGCGGTGGTGATTATGAAGATAATTATACTGGTGATGATGATGATATGATGATGATGATGATGATGATGATGATGATGATGATGATGATGATGATGATGATGATGATGATGATGATAATGATGATGATGATGATGATGATGATGATAATGATGATGATGATGATGATGATGATTTTTATTTATTACTCCAATCGCTCAGAGCGTAGCCTTCGTTAAATTTTAACCCGGCACTGAACTAAATACAAGAAGTCTGGTGCTCAGGGAAACTAATTATAGTCCGATTTGTAATAAATGACGCGGGTTTTTCTTCTTTTTCTCAGCTGTCCCTTAAATTTTTAAAAACGATTTTTTTAAAAATTGACCTTTATACAGGGCAATATCCACTTAATGTGCTCAAAGCGCTTTACAAGGGGTCCCTAGTCAACAGCAACATTTAACATGTAGGATGGGACATGACGCCTGTTAGGCGATAGTACAATGCTTTTTCGGACAAAGACAACGCTGTTAACGGCCAGGTTCTCATTTTACACCTGAGTACGTTGAGAGAATGTGAGTAAAGAGCCTTTTCCAAGGACTCAACTATGCGCCGAGCGCGAGGCTTTAACCCAGGACCTTCCGATCCGAAAGCGAGTGCCATACCACTAGACCACATAGCCGCATAGTTCGGTCCCTCAATGCACAGCTGCAAAAGTTTGTTTAAACCTCTGAATCAATTTTTCTTAATTAAAAAGTATTTTTACACGAATTTAAAAATAATAGGACAGGGTTTCGCTTATAACAGATATACTAAAATCAATAACTGGTAAAGATTGGACCTCTTAGATTATTTAAAGTATCAAAATTATGAATTATCCATTTTGAAAGAATTCGTTAAAATGGAATGTTCGGTTAATTGAAACCTAGCCGATATGCAATTAGTATCTGAATATGGAGCGACGAATGGCAATCCTTAATTATCAGACATCTACATTTTATGACTATCAATAGATAGTTCGAAGATGACGTCACTCGGGTCTTTGTTATTGTTTTTTGCCATCCGCGTTCATGAGTAATGCTCACTGAACTATATTAACCCGACTATAAACGTTCATAGGTATACACAGTTTTGTGTGTTGGTCCGTTATACTTCCGGATGGCAATGTTATGAGCTTCTTAGCCAAGCGCATACTATCTATACACATTTCTGATGAATACAAATGAAAATAAACATTACGCGCATCAAACATTATTTTGATTGCAAAATTTTGAGAAATAGTTTGTGATTATGCCAAAGAGGATTAGATATATAAATTAATGTAGACTGGTCAAAAGTAGGAATTCATCAATTTATGATACAGTGTTTCCACAAAAAATGTGTAATGTGTTCAACCGACCGGAAGCACACCCAATCGGACCACCCACCCCCACTCCCCGGACCCCATTGCACCCCATCGAACCCAATCGGACCCAATCGGACCCCATCGGACCCAATCGGACCCCACCGGAGCCCATCGGACCCAATCGGACCCCATCGGACCCAATCGGACCCAATCGGACCCCAACGGAGCCCATCGGACCCAATCGGACCCCATCGGACCCAATCGGACCAATCGGACCCCACCGGAGCCCATCGGACCCCATCGGACCCAATCGGACCCCACCGGAGCCCATCGGACCCAATCGGACCCCATCGGACCCAATCGGACCCAATCGGACCCAATCGGACCCAATCGGACCCAATCGGACCCAATCGGACCCCATCGGACCCAATCGGACCCAATCGAACCCAGTCGAACACTTTATAGATAGTATGCGCTTGGCTTAGAAGCTCATAACATTTGCCATCCGGAAGTATAACGGACCAACACACAAAACTGTCTGTATCCATGAACGTTTATAATCGGGTTAAAACAGTTCAGTGAGCATTACTAATAAACGCGGATGGCAAAAAACAATAACAAAGACATGAGTGACGTTATCTTCGAACTATCTATAAGTTTGATACCGAACCAATCTCTTCTACTTCCGACACAATTCTCCTCTCGTTATCGGATTCAGTAGTCTGATGTCACGTCGCCCAGCAACGGCGGCCATCGTCGTTCTAAACAAAGAAAATCGGTACTTTTTATTCTTCATGCCGACTAGAACTTTTCATATGTCTTGTGATCAGAATGTGTAAAAGTCAAAACATGATCAGATTTATAATGTTTTTTCCCCCTCTTTATACGCTTTTATGCTCGTCGGAGAAATATTTCATTAGGGCGTCCGCCATTGTTCCGATAGTTTAGAGCCAGTGTTACTAAGTTACCATGCGTCATTACGAGGGAAGTGAGGTCATGACTGTTGAAGAGTATTCTCCTCTCGCTATTGGTATTAACCAGTACATTAACCAATCAAAACGCGGGATTTGTTAAACGCCAAAAGCCTGCCCGGACAAAAATAACTGATTATTTACAAACAATAGAATGAAGGAAGTTGACATCACTATGCTATTTGAAACAGAAGGAACGATTTTGATGTCACTCAGATCTTTGTCTTTTTTTTTTTTTTAGCTTGCCATTTTTTTTTGAGTAGTTCTCACCGAATTGGATCAATCAGACTCTAAACGTTTAATGTTACACATCGTTTTGTGTGTTGGTACGTTATATCCGGCTGGCGGATGTGATGACTATTTTTTAACTAAACGCATAGCATCTATAGTTTTTCGACAGCTAGATATGTGATTAGTTTTCACTAGATTTGCTCAGTTAGGCTATAAACGTTAAATATTATAGATAGTTATGTGCGGCTAAGAAGCTCTCAACATTGTCATTCGGAAGTACAACGGACCGACACACAAAACTATGTGTAACCATGAACCATGAACTGGTTAATACAGTTTAGTCAGAATAGGATTCAGTAGTCTGATGTCACGCCGCCCGGCAACGGCGGCCATCTTGGTTCTAAACAAAGAAAATCATTACTTTTTATTCTTCATGCTGGCTAGAACTTTTCATATGCCTTGTGATCAGAATGTGTAAAAGTAAAAAAATGATCAAATTTATGTTTTTTTTCCTCTGGATACGCTTTTATGCTCGCCGGGGAAATATTTCATACGGGCGTCCGTAACCTCAAGCAGGACACAGTACGTCATTTGCGGGACAAGGTTGGATTGGGCATCAGGAACCGGCAACACCTCGTTGATGCCACTTTTGGCCCTGACAGGGTGAACTGGAATGGGAGGATAAACTACACTCTCTGCAAGGAGAATGAACACCAAACGACATGCCGTATTTCATCAAGGTCACAGACCAGATATCCTCCACCATGTTAATGAGTTAAAATGAAAGGGCTACATGAAAACGGGATGAACAATAATGCCGAATCAACAAATCATGTAAATGGTGTCATGGAGGCCACAATCACTACCTGCCCTTGTGGAGAAATTTCACAGCCTTGTGAGAAAACAGAATGTAGACCTGGAGCGGGCTTTAGTGGGTCGTGTGGAGTTCAGGCTGGCACCGTCGGTGAGGTATCACCAGAAACCATTTTAAACTGCCATTACTTTGTCAAAATTTGACGTAATTCAAATTTTCAACTTTTGGTTAAAAGATTGCATGTGTAAGTTTAATTGAGAGAAATATGACGTCATAATAACAAAAATGAACTCAGCAGGGAATGCGTCCCATTACTTTTTGCCTCAGACTCGTATTTTTACTAAATTTGTTTTGTAACGTACCTGTAACTTTTAACCATTTACTTAGGCAATTGTGCTGCAATGTTATAGATTTGAATTGAATG
>NC_088365.1:61350420-61362920 GCF_034508935.2 Berghia stephanieae | reverse complement strand
AAACTCATGCTTCGTATTGAAATAGCGTTAACTTTATGTATGTATATATATATATATATATATATATATATATATATATATATATATATAATATATATATATATATATATATATATATAGAATGCGGTTGGCCAAGGAGTTCACAACATTGCCATCCGGAAGTATAACGGACCAACACACAAACTCTGTGTAACCATGAACTTTTATAGTCTGGTTAATACAGTTTAGTGAGAACAAGTCACAAACGCGGATGGCAAAAACAATAACAAAGGCCGGAGTGACGTCATCTGCATACTATATATATATATATATATATATATATATATACGTATGTGTGTGTGTATATGTGAGCGTGTGTGTGTGTGTGTGTGTGTGTGTGTGTGTGTGTGCAAGGTATATAACATTGACTTTATTGAAGTGGGTTGAGAGAAATAAACTTCTTCAAATATGCAACAGCTTAATTTACCAGAATCTTCGATCTATATCCCCTGAAAGGAATAATAAAAGAAGGCAACAGTTTGCATCGCCTACTACTATTTATAATACATTATATTATAATATTATCCCCACATAATGTCTTTGCCGCGGCGGCTAAATCCAGGCAAGCTGACGCAGTATTTAATGTTATATCGCATTAGCACGACCGACCGAGCTTTTTCTTGCTTAATCTTTCAGCAGTGATTGGAGAGTTAGCGTGAGTCGATACGGTACGATACGATGATGATGATGACGATGCTGGGAATCGATATTTTTGGTTTTCATCTACTTCTCAGTCAAGCATGTCCCGAAGTGGGTAACATGCTACTCATACCTACTCACTCACGATCGCAGGCGACAGTCCTCCTATAGATAGAATGCGCTTGGCCAAGGAGTTCACAACATTGCCATCCGGAAGTATAACGGACCAACATACAAACTCTGTGTAACCATGAACTTTTATAGTCTGGTAAATACAGTTTAGTGAGAACAACTCACAAACGCGGATGGCAAAAACAACAACAAAGGCCTGTGTGACGTCATCTGCATACTATTTATTGATTTTATGCGCTTGGTTAAGAAACTCACAACATTGCCATCCGGAAGTATAACAGACCAACACACGAAACTATGTGTAACCATGAACTTGTATAGTCTGTTTCATCGTTGCCATCGTTATAGACCAGAGTGACGCCATCTTCGTTCTATCTATAGATAGAATGAAGATGACGTCACTCAGTTCTTTGTTATTGTATTTTGCCATCCGCGTTTATGAGTAATTCTCAGTAAATTGTATTAACCAGACTACGAGTTCAAAGTTACACAAGTTTTGTGTGTTGGTCCGTTATATTTCCGGATGGCAATGTTGTGAGCTTCTTAGCCAAGCGCATACTATCTATAGATAGAACAAAGATGACGTCACTCAGGTCTTTGTTATTGCTTTTTGCCATCCGCGTTTATGATTAATTCTCATTAAACTGTATTAACCAGACTATAAATGTTCAAGGTTACACTAGTTTTGTGTGTTGGTCCGTTATACCTCCAGATGGCAATGTTGTGAGCTTCTTAGCCAAGTGCATACTATTGTATGCGCTTGGCTAAGAAACTCACACCAATGCCATCCTGAAATATAACGGACCAAGACGTAAAACTATGCGTGAACGTTTATTGATAGAACGAAGTTGAGGTCGGTCAGGCATTTGTTATTGTTTTTTGCCATCCGCGTTTATGAGTAATTCTCACTAATTTGTATTAACCAGACTATAAAAGTTTACGGTTATACATAGTTTTGTGTGTTGGTCCGTTATATATAGATAGTATGCGCTTGGCTAAGAAGCTCACAACCTTGCCATCCGGAAGTATAACGGACCAACACACAGAACTCTGTGTAACCATGAACTTATATAGTCTGGATAATACTGTTAACAGAGAATTACTCATAAACATGGATGGCAAAACACAATAACAAAGACCCGAGAGACATCGTATCGTGGCCTTCGTAAAGTTATGGCCTGACACTGACCAAAAAATGACGTCAAAATGCCAGTCTTTTGCCACAAAAGAAAACAAATCGTGAGTTGTATTCAATAGTTCAACCAATGAAATAACCTGTTTCCATGAGCACTACTAACGACAACTCACTAGACGGTGCAAAAACCAAATAATGACGTCAAACTGCCAGTCCTTTTGGATTTCAGTGTCAGGCTATAGATAGTATGCGCTTGGCTAAGAGGCTCATAACATTGCCATCCGGAAGTATAACGGACCAACACACAAAACTACGTGTAACCTTAAACGATTATAGTTGGGTTAATACAGTTTAGTGAGATTTACTCATAAACGGTGATGGCAAAAAACAATAACAAAGTCATGAGTGACGTCATCTTCGTTCTATCTATAACATAACGATGGCTACGGTGTCAGGCTATAACTTTACGATGGCTCCGCTAGAACCATGTAGGACTTATAGATTGACGTCATTTTTAAGGTGTGTGCAGCTTCCAGTGAGTTGTCGTTAGTAGAGCTCAAGGAAACAAGTTGAACTATTGAATACAACTCACGAATTGTTTTCTTATGTGGCCAGAGACTTGTCTTTTGACGTCATGTTTTGGTCCGTGTCAGGCATCGTCGCCATCGTTATGTTATAGCCTGATACTGACATCCAAAAGGACTGACAGTTTGACGTCATTATTTGTTTTTTTCACCTCTTGGTGAGTTGTCGTTAGTAGAGCTCACGGAAACAAGTTATTTCATTGGTTGAACTATTGAATACAACTCACGATTTGTTTTCATTTGTGGCAAAAGACTGGCACTTTGACGTCATGTTTTGGTCAGTATCAGGCCATAACTTTACGAAGGCCACGGAATCAGGCCATAACTTTACGAAGGCCACGGAATCAGGCAATAACTTTACGAAGGCCACGGTATCAGGCCATAACTTTACGAAGGCCACGGTATCAGGCCATAACTTTACGAAGGCCACTGTCAGTGTCAGGCCATAACTTTACGAAGGCCACGGTTCTAGTGTCAGGCCATAACTTTACGAAGGCCACGGTTCTAGTGTCAGGCCATAACTTTACGAATGCCACGGTTCTAGTGTCAGGCCATAACTTTCCGAAGGCCACGGTTCTAGTATCAGGCCATAACTTTACGAAGGCCACGGTTCTAGTATCAGGCCATAACTTTACGAAGGCCACGGTTCTAGTATCAGGCCATTACTTCACGAAGGTCACGGTTCTAGTATCAGGCCATAACTTTACGAAGGCCATGTACGATCAGAGTCCTTTCGAGGCCAATGGAGTCGGAGTTTTTACCGATTTTTATAGTTTGTAGAAACTGAAACTGACAATTATTACAATTGCCTGCTACCCTTTTGATATTCATATTTTTATTGTTATTATTATTATTATTATTATTATTATTATTATTATTATTATTATTATTATTATTATTATTATTATTATTATTATTATTATTATTATTATTATTATTATTATCAATACTGATTAAAATTATTAATTAAAAATTAAAATTAATTAAAAATTATTCATAATAATGATATCATTATCATCATGATGTTCATCATCATCATCATCATCATCATCATCATCATCATCATCATCATCATCATCATCATCATCATCATGAAAATTGAATCTTGGCTTAAATTCATGTTCCTTATTTTATAAAAAACATGAAATCAACTTGTTTTTTAGTCTGAAAAAAAATCAAGAAAAAAACAACCCCCCCCCTTTCCAATAAATAACAACAAATAAACCAAAAACCAAAAGAAATTTAAAATTTAAAATAACAACAACTAAAGATTAAAAAAAAACAGCAACAAACGAACATAAAATCCCAGTAAATAGAGGTGCCTAAATGAGTCAATAAAATGGAGAAATCGATAAAGGGAGTAAATCTGACTCATGAATGAACAACATAAAACAAACAACGTTTCGGCCTTTGGCCTTTCTCAAGTAAACACAAAATACATATATATTTATATTAGATTGTCATAATAATACAAATAAATATATATGTATTTTGTGTTTACTTGATAAAGGCCAAAAGCCGAAACGTCGTTTGCTTTGTGTTGTTCATTCATGAGTCAGATTTACTCCCTTTATCTTTATCTGCATAAAATCCCAGATTGGCGGTATTTCCTTCATATTGTAATATTTTCTACAACTCCTGGTATCTGCATTTCAACCAGTTTAAAATAGATTCACCAACAAAAAGCGTTTTTCGCCTTAACAAGTGGACAGACAGAAAAGGGGACACGGTAAAAATAGTTTTGCAATGTGATGGAACTGAACCCTGATCGCTGGCAAGTGAGATGGATATTCTGCCAGTTGACCACACTGGACCCCTTCATTCAACAACAACAACGACGACGACGACGACGACGACGACAACGACAACAACAACAACAATAAAAAGACAAAAAAAAAAAAAAACCAAACAAAGAAAATAACAAGAAAGCAAAAAGATAAATAAATAAATAAATAATACAATAAATAAATAAATAAATAAATCCCAAACATAAACCAAAAGACACCCCCTAACCCCCCCCCCCCCCCCCCCCCCCCAAAAAAAAATCCTTCCAAAAAAAAACAACAACAAAAAAAAAAACAACAACAAACCAAGCACAACAATAAAACAACAAAACAAAGAAGAAATAAAACACCTTTAGATAAACAGTAAATCGTTGATTCGTCTACTTGATTAAACTTCATATTTATCTATTATCAAAATTCAAATTATTTAAAGAAAATTTAATTGTGATGATGAATTGTTTGTACCTATTTGTAAAATGATTGAATTCATGAAGCAGTGATACAAAACCAATGTTTTATGCTGAGGAAATATCGAGAACTATAAAATTGAGACACGACAGAAGAAAAGGCTCGAGTGAGTAGTAGTGTTGGGCGATATCACAAAATGTCGATATCGATACGACACGATATTTCGTCACTTGAAATATCGATATATCGATATTTATCGATGCAAAGGAATTATACATCGATATATCGAAAATCGATAAAACATAATTTCGATAAACATGCTTGTCACCGCCCCCTCCCAACCCCCAACACCTCTATTCACGAAAAAGTTTTTCGTTTCTTCATGGTTATTCATAGTAAACTGATTTTGTGTTGTTTTTTGACTCCATTACTGTAAGTCGATAAAAACAAGAAATAAAGAAATGATTCTCTGTGGGTCCGATTTTGGCCATGCATGTGGCCATCCGGCAGCCCTGATAAACTGCGAGCATATTATATATATCGATATCAATATAAAATTTTGAAATCGATATGATTCGTTATTGTGATTCATATCGATATATTGATATTTCGATATGATATGCCCAACACCAGTGAGTCGCCAAAGTGGCCCAACCGGCTGTCACCGTTCTTCTTACAAAAAAAAAAAAGCCAAAAGAAACCGCAGCAGCAGCAACATAAGAAGCAATTGGTAGCATTTGTCGATGTCAGCTTGCGCTGGGAAGCTGATTATTAAATACAAAGCTACTACCGGATGATATATCTACGCATTAAATTTGATAATAAACAGAATAATACTCTTAAAACGAATCCGCTTTAACACGACCCATAAAATAATACAGTATTATAACATTTCTCTTCGTAGATAATTTCTTTCGATTTTTTCTTTTTTTCATTTTTCTTATTTAATTCTTAAAACAAATCGGATACAAATACGTACCTTTAGCCGCTACTTCGTTTAATTCAAAGTCGTTATTGACTTTTGAATGGCTTAAGCTGTCCCTCTAAGAAGTGTTGTAGTATTTTGAAGTATTTATTTTGATTTTTTTTAAAAATAGTAATAATACAGCATATTGGCTTTTATTTAGCCTATCTCGCTGATAATTATAAAAAAAATGATCCAGGCATAATTGATTGATACAACGCGTGTCCCCTGTCAAAAGGCGAGGATTAAAAGATTAATTTAGTCATCTAGTGAAGAGGTGAAATTTAAATCTCTTTTCAAATTTGTTGGACATTAAGTTAAGTATTTCTTGTGAAAAGACGCGGTGAAATTTTTTTTTTTTTATATAGATAATCAAGTTTTAGAATTTTAATCGGATTTGCGTTCAAGCGTTCGTTTGACGTAGGTAGGATGTTTTGTTTTTGTTTTTGGTGGAGCCATCAAAGAGGAGTGAGTCGAGCTTCTTTCTTTCTTTTCTTTTCTTTTTTTTTTGTTTGTTTGTTTCTCTCCTGATTCATCTGTATCCTCATAATATTATTATCAGTGATTGGGTTTATGGGTCTGTTTAGATCTGGCGGAAAATACTTTGCGATTGACTGCTATCCCCATAATGGATAATAACATAAAAACAAGCAACCCCCCCCCCACCAAAAAAAAACAAACAAAAAAAAACCAAAACAAACAAAAACAAAAGAAAAACAAACAGCAACAACAAATAAAAAACAACAAAAAGCAAAACAAAAACCAAACAAAAAAAAATAACAAAAAACACCAAAAACAAACAAACAAACAAACATACACACATACACACACAACCCATTTAAAAAAAAAACAAAAAAAAACAAAACAAAAACAAACAATAACAACAGAAAATATTTATCTCATCTCCAGTCCAACCCGGGATCGATCTTGGTTCCCCCTTCATGGGTAGTGAGTGATCTATCACCTGAACTATTGGACCATACACAAACCTTAAGAAGAAGTATTTGACTACCGTCTGAATTCGCTTTTTTGCCAACTAAACCCAAACCATCCCCGACATATTACCGTTACGAGGCAAAAGGTTTCATTTTCTACACACACACACACACACACACACACACACACACACACAAAAACAAAGAAAAACAAAAAAAAAAACCCAACTCAAATGGAAAATGAGTACCTAACGGGTAACAACGTTATGCGTGTGGCTATGTGTTCAAGTGGTATGACACTCGCCTTAGGAAAGGAATGTCCAGAGTTTCCAAATTAAAAAAAAAAATAAAATGAGCTTTTATATAGTGCAGCGCAATATCCACTAAATGTGCTCAAAGCGCTTTACAATGGGTTCCTGACCAACAGCAACACGTAACATGTAGAACGAGACATGACGTCTTTTAGGCGGTATTACCATTTTTTTTCGGACAGAGACAACGCTGTTAACGGTACTCATTTTACACCTGAGTAGGGTGAGAGAATGTGAGTAAAGTGCCTTTTCCAAGGAATCAACTATGCACTGAGCGAGGCTCGAACTCAGGACCTTCCGATCCGAAAGCGAGTGTCATACCAGTTGACCACATAGTCGCAGAGTTCGAGTCCGACACTGAGCGGCGCACAGTTGAGTCTATGGATTAGTCTCTTTATTCACATTGTCTCACCGAGTCAGGTTTGAAATATGAGTTCCTGGCCGTTAACAGCGTTGTCTTTGTCGAAAAAAAAAGAGAAAAAGTATTATTGCCTAACAGGCTTCATGTCTCGTCCTACATCTTAAGCGTTGCTGTTGGTTTGGGACCCCTTGTAAAGCGATGTGAACATGTTTAGTGTTAAGGGAATGAGATTAGCGGACGGGTAGCGTCCCTTGATTGGACATCACCGGTGGAGAAGTTATTTCTAAACAAACTAACTACAAGCCAAGCGCTCCAAATACAAAATTTATTATTCCTATTTCTGTACAAAAATGCATAACGTTGATTATGATATGCATTTTTGTACAGAAATATGAATACTAATCTTTTTTATTTTTTATTTGGAGTGCTTGGCTTGTAGTTAGTTTGTTTACAAATAACTTCTCCACCGGTGACGTCCAGTCAAGGGACGCTACTCTTCCGCTAATCTCATTCCCTATAGATAGTATGCGCTTGGCTAAGAAGCTCATAACATTGCCATCCGGAAGTATAACGGACCAACACACAAAACTGTGTGCATCCGTGAACGTTTATAGTCAGGTTAATACAGTTCAGTGAGCATTACTCATAACCGCGGACGGCAAAAAACAATAACAAAGACCTGATTGACGACATCTTCGAACTGTCTATATTGCGTTTTATAAATGCTTGAATTTAAGGACTAAAACGGTTTTAACGTCTTTTCAAAATGACTTATATAAAAGGGAACAAGAGTGTGACGTCAAGATACTGGTTCCAATCTCCTTGGAAGTGTGAAACCAGATCTTTTGAGGACTGAAGACATTGTGTCATTGATATTTTGATTTCAGAGATATGGCATTTTATTTTCCAGCCTAATTAAATGCTGCTCGTCAATAAAGAACATGCACCATCTCTGTACAACTACTATGTGGTCTTGTGGTATGACATTCGCATTCGGGTCGGAAGGTCCTGGGTTCGAGCCTCGCTCGCTCGGCGCATTGTTGAGTCCTTGGAAAAAGGCTTTTTACTCACATTCTCTCAGCGTACTCTGGTTTGAAAATGAGTCCCTGGCCGTTGACAGCGTTTTCTTTGTCAGAAAACAGGCGTCATGTCTCGTCCTACATGTTATGTGTTGCTGTTGACCAGGGACCTCTTGTAAAGCACTTTGAGCACAATTAGTGGATATTGCGCTATGTAAAAGCTCAAGCTTTTTTGGGAGGGCGGGGACGGGGAGAGGAGGGCGGGGACGGGGAGAGGAGGGCGGGGACGGGGAGAGGAGGGCGGGGACGGGGAGAGGAGGGCGGGGACGGGGAGAGGAGGGCGGGGACGGGGAGAGGAGGGCGGGGACGGGGAGAGGAGGGCGGGGACGGGGGAGGGGGAGGGCGGGGCGGGGAGAGGAGGGCGGGGACGGGGAGAGGAGGGCGGGGACGGGGAGAGGAGGGCGGGGACGGGGAGAGGAGGGCGGGGACGGGGAGGGAGAGGAGGGCGGGGACGGGGAGAGGAGGGCGGGGACGGGGAGAGGAGGGCGGGGACGGGGAGAGGAGGGCGGGGACGGGGAGAGGAGGGCGGGGACGGAGGGAGGGCGGGGACGGGGAGAGGAGGGCGGGGACGGGGAGAGGAGGGCGGGGACGGGGAGAGGAGGGCGGGGACGGGGAGAGGAGGGCGGGGCTTTTTTTAACGTTCGGTTTTCATTATAATCTGCCTATACCTCCTGATTGTACTTAAATAATTATGCCAAATACGTAACTTATTCATCCTTCCTCTTCATTAGGACTGGTTGCATGCACACTTCCAATGAGTTTTGAACCGGAAGAGAGGAAGGCGTGACCGACGTCCAAGACTTTTGCCTCCCTCTACCATCCGATTGTCTCCAATGTTACTAAAACGCCCTTTTGACAAAGCTCCATTTCAAGTCTTACACACACACACATATATATATATATATATATATATATATATATATATATATATATATATATATATTATATATATATATATATATATATATATATATATATTATATATTTACGAGATACACACACATCAGATTACAATATTATTATAATTACCAATAATATTCTAGGATATAATCAGATTTGACCAAGGCAAAGAAAACCGGGGGCCCGTGACTACCTTCGAGATCAATGGTGACAGATGTTGTTGTTGACTTGAAATCGCTACGTTCCTTTGGCTATGATTCGGACCCTTTATACCCACCCATACTACCCGATTATCAAACAGCTCACTCAAATCCGATCACCATTTATCATTGAACAGTTTCAATAATATCTACGTGTACACATCATACATAATATGTATGTCCATGTGGCAAATTAACGAGTTTTATTTCAAAAGATTGTATCCTACGGTTTAAATAAATAAATAAATGAATAAATAAATAAATAAATAAATAAATAAATAAATAAATGAATGAATGGATGAATAAAATTCCCTTTATTCATCCCACCGGGGAGAGAGAGAGTGAGAGAGAGAGAGAGAGAGAGAGAGAGAGAGAGAGAGAGAGAGAGAGAGAGAGAGAGAGAGAGAGAGAGAGAGAGAGAGAGAGACCGCATCCAAAAATAAGTAAAATAATTATATATAACCAAAACTGAAAAATTCTCTCTTCGCCAATAAAACATGCGACAAATGACTGTTGCTGCCACGGAGGCGCATCAATAAAAACTGCTTAAAACCAGGGGAAATAACAACAGTAATTCAGGTTGGCAATATAGGTCGTACAGAGTTGCTTCCCATATTATATTTCCGTTCCTCGGCATTGTTTATTGATACAAAACGTCTTCACAACCGATTGATTTCCGTCATGATAACCACATCTTAAAATGCAATGGAAAACAAACACCTTTTCCATTTTTTGCAAAAGATTTTTTACATAATTGTTGATCTGTTGATCTACTTTGTTTCTATACTTTTTTCATGAATTTCTTTCTTCCTTTATCCATTTGGGTTATGTATTTATTTATTTATTTATTTATTTATTTATTTATTGGTTTATTTATTTATTTATCTATTAATTAATTAATTAATTATCTATTTATCTATATTTTTTTTTAAATTATTTATTTATTTATTTATTTATTTATTTATTTATTTACTTACTGCATATATTTATTCATTTATTATTTGTTTATATATTTTTGATTTAACCATTTACAAACTGTATCTTTTTATCATCATTATATTTAATTAGTTTATTTTACCGCATTTACCGTATTTATCTATCTATTTTTATGTTAGTAATATACTTATGATATTTATGTATGTATTTATTTTTATGATATCTAGTTGTACATTTGTACATATATAGGAAGGTTATGGTTTCGAGCCTCACTCGGTGCATAGTTGAGTCCTTGGAAAATGCTCTTTACTCACATTCTCTCATCGTACTCAGGTGTAAAAAGAGTACCTAGACGTTAACAGCGTTGTCCCTGTCCGAAAAATTTGCTTTTGTAATATCGCCTGACAGGCGTCATGTCTCGTTATATATGTTAAGTGTTGCTGTTGGTCATGGATCCACTGTAAAGTGCTTTGAATACATTTAGTGGATATTGCGCTATATAAAAGCTGAAGTTTTTTTTCCTATGAACTATACTTATTACTGCTATAATGATAGTTGAACCTAGAACCTACTGATGACAAAGTAAATGTCATGCCATTAGATCACGTTATAGTTTTGGGTGGACTGTGGTCTAGTGGTATGACACTCGCTTTCGGACCGGAACGTCCAGGGTTCGAGTCCCGCTCATACTGGCGCGTAGCTGAGTCCTTGAAAAAAAATGCTCTTTATTCACATTCTCTCACCTTAGTCGGGTGTAAAAGTTAATAGCGGTGTTTCTATATTAAAAAAAAAAAAAACAAAAAAAAAAACAAACAAACCCCAAACCCCCCCCCCCAAAAAAAAAAAAAAGAAAAACCCAACGAAAAAAACCCCAAAAAACAAAAAACAAAACAAAAACAAAACAAAACAAAAAACAAAAAAATCCAAACAAACAAAAACAAACAATCGTAATATCGTCTAATAGGCTTCATGTCTCCTCCTTCATGTTATGTGTTGCTGCCAAATAGGGACACTTGTAAAGCGCTTTGAGCACGTTTATTGAATATTGTTCTATACAAATGCTCTACTTTTAAAGGCTAGTTTAATATAAAGTAGTCCGTCGGAGCCATAATTGCCCATGGAGCCGGGGCTTATCCCGGTTTCTGTCCCGTGAAAAGGACCGTGTCGATTGTTTGCTATTTTGGATAGAACGTTAGTTTATCGCAAAGTACTTTCCGCCAAATCTTACAGAGCCAGCCACCGAATCACAACGGGGTGGACAGGGGAGTCAGAAGAAATCTCGACAGCCACCGGGATCGATCACGGTCTCTGCGTGTGAAGTGAGTGCTCTACCAACTGGGCAGCAAAATCAGCCATATAGAATACGTTTTGAGGCGGTGAGTAACACATTTGACATTTTTTCTCAAACGGTGAATCACAAATGTGAAATAATGTCTCAAACGGTGAGCCACAAATGTGATATATTGTCTCAAACGGTGAGCCATAAATGTGATATATTGTCTCAAAAGGTGAGCCACAAATGTGATATATTGTCTCAAACGGTGAGCCATAAATGTGATATATTGTCTCAAACGGTGAGCCACAAATGTGATATATTGTCTCAAAAGGTGAGTCACAAATGTGATATATTGTCTCAAACAGTGAGCGACAAACGTGATATAATGTCTCAAACGGTGAATCACAAATGTGATATATTGTCTCAAACGGTGAGTCACAAATGTGATATATTGTCTCAAACGGTGAGTCACACATGTGATATATTGTCTCAAACGGTGAGCCATAAATGTGATATATTGTCTCAAAAGGTGAGTCACAAATGTGATATATTGTCTCAAACGGTGAGCCACAAATGTGATAAATTGTCTCAAACGGTGAATCACAAATGTGACATGTTGTCTCACAACGATATTATGCTGGGGGTCAATTGGACTCTGAAAAGTGAATTTAGAAGAAAACAGTTGAGAAATATAAACTTTATATTTTTAAACTGTAAAAATTGTGTCAGACTCCATTATAAAGAGTAGTAGAATATAATATTCCTTCAGAGCCATTCGGTCCACGGAGCCGGAGTTTATCCCTGTTTCTGTAGCGTG
>NC_088365.1:61345420-61347920 GCF_034508935.2 Berghia stephanieae | reverse complement strand
GCTGACGGCCCGATACTATTTTACTCTAGAGTACGGTGAGAGAATATAAGTGAAAAGCCTTTTCTAAGGACTCAACTGTTCGCCGCTCAGAACGATACTCGAACCCTCAACATTCCTGTCCTAAGGCGATTGTCATACCCCAAGACACCAAAGCCGCATTAAATTGGGGTGAAGAAAATCTTGAGAAGTGAATGATATTAAATTAAACATGGTATAAAATATGATATCTGAATAATTTAATTCTCTTCCCAATAGAATAGACCCAAGAGAAAAATTTCCCCAGTGAGATGAATAAAGGGAATTTTATTTTATTTAATTTTATTCATTTTTATTATTTTTTTAATGACACTCCAAGTAGAGGGCCAGAACTGTAACCAAGGACTGGATGAAATGGAAGGAAAATTCCCAGGCCTCATCGCCGCCTCCTCCTGGCACTGATAGATTTAAGGTTAACCCACTTCTTACCACCTACAACAAAATCGTCACATTTGTTACGACACAATATATATTTTCCCTTATTCAGATTGATTTTGTACATCACAAACTTTGAAGGACTGGATGAAATGGAAGGAAAATTCCCAGGCCTCATCGCCGCCTCCTCCTGGCACTGATAGATTTAAGGTTAACCCTCTTCTTACCACCTACAACAAAATCGTCACATTTGTTACGACACAATATATATTTTTCCCTTATTCAGATTGATTTTGTACATCACAAACTTTGAAGAATGATCTTTGTTTGATTAATTAGAACATAAAGCTGTTTTGTAGAGAGCATATTTAAGTCTAAACAACCAATATTTCTGCTGGATAAGCCTGACATTTTGGGAGAATACTGAAAATGATCAGTAAGGAGAGAGTTAAGGTATGGATATCATCTCAAAATTATAACATCGTTTTTGAGGTGATGTGGAAACAAATAAATAATTATTACAATTATTTTTAATCTGTGTGTCTCATTATTCATTATCTTTCATAACACAGGAAAGACTTTTAAAACGTGTTTGGGCACATCCAGACAGACAGTTTGTTGACATTCTCTTGGAGTTTATTTGGACGCGTCATGAAATCATCAGGAAAAAAATGAACTTTCATGATAACCAGCTGTGTATTAGAAGTAGAGAAGATAAACATCCTTTAATGCTCACTAAATAAATGGCAACAAAAAACCTCCCAAACAAACAAAGAAAACCACACCCCTTTAAAAAATAGAAATACGTAAAAAATAAAAAATGAAAACAAAAGCCAAAATACCCCCCCCCCCCCCCTCTCCCCCCAAAAAACCCCCAAAAAATTAATAAATAAAACAAAACAAGGAACACCCCCCCCCCAAAGACAAACAAACAAAAAAAAAACAAAAAACAAAAAAAAAATCAAACAAAGAAATAATAATAATAATAATAATAATAATAATAATAATAATAATAATAATAATAATAATAATAATAATAATAATAATAATAATAATAATAATAAAAAACAAAAATAAATAAAAAAAGAAACCTGCAGTTTTCCTTGACCGATGAAAAAGAGACTTAACACGTTTAGAATAATTCATCTCATCAAAATATTTTGATTAGATCTACATGGAATGAGGAAAAAATTAAGCGGAGAGTTTAAATTGCGCTTAAAAATAACTCTTTGCTAGAAGTTAGTAAAAACACACCATAAGCTAAGCGGAGTGTGCGATTATCCAATGTGCGATTAAGCGGAGTGAACTTTAAAAATTCAATTAACCTTAATTCCTTCTCAGTGTTTGATGACGATGCAGGCTTGTGACTTAACAACGCGGTGATCGAACTTAGCCAAGATGTTGGTGAAGACTGGGATGATTCATAATGTTGTGACGTAATCAATGATAGGGTGTTGATAGGTCCCTGACGTATTGAATTGACCCACATCGGGGGTATGGCCTATTGCGGCTGTGAACCAATTTTCCATTCAACCTTACGCAAGGCTAATTCATATAATGGAGCCGGAGTTAATCGTTTTAGCATGAAAACATTTTGTAGGGGTTATATTAGTTCTATACTTTGTCAAGTACAATTAATGATCTTCTTCTTCTTCTTCTTCTTCTTCTTCTTCTTCTTCTTCTTCTTCTTCTTCTTCTTCTTCTTCTTCTTCTTCTTCTTCTTCTTCTTCTTCTTCTTCTTCTTCTTCTTCTTCTTCTTCTTCTTCTTCTTCTTCTTCATCTTCTTCTTCTTCTTCTTTGTCTTATTTTTATTATTATCATCATCATCATCATCATCATCATCATCATCATCATCATCATCATCATCATCATCATCATCATCATCATCATCATCATCATTATCCTCCTCATCATCATCATCGCCATCATCATCATCATCATCATCATCATCATCATCATCATCATCATCATCATCATCATCATCATCATCATCATCATCATCAGCATCATTATATTTCATTAAAAAAATATAGATTCTTTTAACAACCCCCTTCCCTCCCCCCCCCCCCCACCCCCAGCATAATACAAA
>NC_088365.1:61340420-61342920 GCF_034508935.2 Berghia stephanieae | reverse complement strand
AGCTGCGTCATGATGTGATGAAATGCCCCAAAGAAATAATGACTCGCCGTCTTAGAACGGTATATATTATGTCGGGATGAATAAGTACGGTTAGAGTGAGTTCACAATACGCTTCAACAGTCGTAACGTCACTTCCTCTCGTAATGACGCATGGTTACTTAGTAACTGGCTCTAAACTATCGGAACAATGGCGGACGCCCTTATGAAATATTTCTCCGACGAGCATAAAAGCGTATCCAGAGGGGAAAACAAAAACATTATAAATTTGATCATGTTTTGACTTTTACACATTCTGATCACAAGACATATGAAAAGTTCTAGCCAGATGAAGAATAAAAAATTACCGATTTTCTTTCCTTGGAATAGACCCATAAGACATTATTCCCCATGGGAATGAATAAAGGGAATTTTTAAAATGTTGCTGAGCGACGTGACATCAGACTATTGAATCCAATCAAAATGTGATTTGGAATACGAACTCGAACTTTGGGTCTTTTGAAATATCAGAAGTTATAATCAGTCTCCAAAAAGTCATTTCAGTTATAATTTATGGGAGCAGCGGGGCTCAATGGTACTGTCTTTGCTTCGTACCCGAAGGTTACCGAGTTCGATCACCCGCCGCTGTGCTGTGTGGCCTTGAGCAATAAGTCACCTCGTCCTAGCTCAATTTGCGGCGCTGCACTGCGGTTGACGCCTGGGTTATTCCAGTCTTCCCTTGGAATAGACCCTAGAGATAAATTTCCCCTATAGGATGAATAAAGGAATTTTTATTGTTTTGTCTATTTTTATTTAACTCACTCAACCTAACACCGACTATATCCGTAGTTTACCCGGGTTACGTTTACTCCATGCCTATTTATTACATTTTTCTGAGACAAATTATAGGCGTAGTATCAAAGCTAATGTTTTTAGTTTTTTACATGTTAATTAAAGTTGACTAAAACTATCTATGGACATGCTCATTTTTAATAGATTTTTTTTCCAATTTTGAAAAGTAGCAAAAACCTCTAGGATTGAGTGAGTTAATCCTTTCCATTCCTTGTGGAACCCATGGCTTCAAAAGTATATCTCCACCGTATTCTGTTCCTTGTCTTCTTCTTCATCTCTCCCCAGGACATTGGTTGGTTGGATAGAGTGCGGCTATGAGGTCTCGTGGTATGGCACTCGCTTTCGGATCGGAAGGTCCTGGGTTCGAGCCTCGCGCTCGGCACATAGCTGAGTCCTTGGAAAAGGCTCTTTCATTCACATTCTCTCACCGTACTAAGGTGTAAAATGAGTACCTGGTCGTTAACAGCGTTATCTTTGTCCGAAAAATTGTAATATTGCCTAACAGGCGGCATGTCCCGTCCTACATGTTAAATGTTGCTGTTGACCTGGGACCCCTTGTAAAGCGCTTTGAGCACATTTAGTGGCTCGAAGCCAGGATCTTCCGATCTGAAAGCGAGTGTCATACCACGAGACCACATAGCCGCACAAGTAATGTCGAATAGTAGATAAAAGCTGAAAGTTTGGCTAATCAATCATGGATACTGCAGATTCGAAATAGATCTTTGTTTTGCTTGTGATTCTTCAAATTAGAATTGATTTCATAGCCTTATCTCGTAATAGTAATAGTAATAGTAATAGTAACGTGCGGCTATGTGGTCTTGTGGTATGACACTCGCTTTCGGAAGATCGGAAGGTCCTGGGTTCGAGTCTCTCTCGGCGCATAGTTGAGTCCTTGGAGAAGGTTCTTAACTCACATTCTCTCAAATGAGTACCTGGCCGCAAACAGCGTTGTCCGAAAAAAATGTAATATCCCCAGATTGGCGTCATGCACCGTCCTAAATGTTAAATGTTGTTGTTTGTCAGGTCCCCTTGCAAAGCGATTTGAGCACGTATAGTGGATATTGCGCTATATAAAATCTCAATTACTATTATTATTAATATCTTAACTTCTTGGAGGCTGGAAAGCGTTCACATCTTATGGTAATTCACGACCCAGACTGAGCGAGGCATAATTGAGTCTTTGGAAGAAAATAAAAATATTCACTTATATTCTCTCACCGTACTCATGCGTAAAATGAGTACCTGGCCGTTAACAACGTTGTCTCTATCGAGGGAAAAAAAGATTGCGATATCGCCTAACAGTCTTCATGTCTCGTCCTACATGTTAACTGTTACTATTGGCTAGGCGGGACCCCTTGTAGATCGCTTTGAGCACGTTTGTTTGTTTGTTTTTGAGGGTTTTACGGCGCTTGCAACACATTAAGGTCATATCAGCGCCAGTGAGCACGTTTAGTGGATATTGCGCTATACAAAAATCGTAATTTCAATCAGTATAACTGTTTTAAAAAAATGGATGGATAGAATAAAAAATGAAGAAGTATGGAAAAGAACACAGCAGAAACCAGTGGGAGAGGAAATAGGAAGAAGACGACGGAGGTGGATTGGACACACGCTTAGAAAAAATGACTCAACTATAACAAAGAAAGTAATGGACTGGAACCATCAGGGCAAA
>NC_088365.1:61330420-61335420 GCF_034508935.2 Berghia stephanieae | reverse complement strand
AGTACGGCGAGAGAAGGTGAGTAAATAGTCTTTTCCAAGGACTTAACTATGCGCCGAGCGAGGCTCGAACTCAGGATCTTCCGATCCGAAAGCGAGTGCCATACCATAAGACCAAATAGCCGCACAGACACCTTTGGGTGGGATGCTAGTCTATCGCAAAGTACTTTCCGCTAGATCTTACAGACTCAGCTACTCAATAACTGCTGGGTGGTCAGAGGGATCAGAGAGAAAAAAATAATCTCGACTGCACCTGCGAGTGATCCGTGGCCTTCGTAAAGTTATGGCCTGACACTGACCGTGGCCTTCGTAAAGTTATGGCCTGACACTGACCGTGGCCTTCGTAAAGTTATGGCCTGACACTGACCGTGGCCTTCGTAAAGTTATGGCCTGACACTGACCGTGGCCTTCGTAAAGTTATGGCCTGACACTGACCGTGGCCTTCGTAAAGTTATGGCCTGACACTGACCGTGGCCTTTGTAAAGTTATGGCCTGACACTGACCGTGGCCTTCGTAAAGTTATGGCCTGACACTGACCGTGGCCTTCGTAAAGTTATGGCCTGACACTGACCGTGGCCTTCGTAAAGTTATGGCCTGATTCCGTGGCCTTCATAAAGTTATGGCCTGATTCCGTGGCCTTCGTAAAGTTATGGCCTGATTCCGTGGCCTTCGTAAAGTTATGGCCTGACACTGACCGTGGCCTTCGTAAAGTTATGGCCTGATTCCGTGGCCTTCGTAAAGTTATGGCCTGACACTGACCGTGGCCTTCGTAAAGTTATGGCCTGACACTGACCGTGGCCTTCGTAAAGTTATGGCCTGACACTGACCGTGGCCTTCGTAAAGTTATGGCCTGACACTGACCGTGGCCTTCGTAAAGTTATGGCCTGACACTGACCGTGGCCTTCGTAAAGTTATGGCCTGACACTGACCGTGGCCTTCGTAAAGTTATGGCCTGACACTGACCGTGGCCTTCGTAAAGTTATGGCCTGATACCGTGGCCTTCGTAAAGTTATGGCCTGACACTGACCGTGGCCTTCGTAAAGTTATGGCCTGACACTGACCGTGGCCTTCGTAAAGTTATGGCCTGACACTGACCGTGGCCTTCGTAAAGTTATGGCCTGATACCGTGGCCTTCGTAAAGTTATGGCCTGACACTGACCGTGGCCTTCGTAAAGTTATGGCCTGACACTGACCGTGGCCTTCGTAAAGTTATGGCCTGATACCTTGGCCTTCGTAAAGTTATGGCCTGATTCCGTGGCCTTCGTAAAGTTATGGCCTGATACCTTGGCCTTCGTAAAGTTATGGCCTGATTCCGTGGCCTTCGTAAAGTTATGGCCTGATTCCGTGGCCTTCGTAAAGTTATGGCCTGATTCCGTGGCCTTCGTAAAGTTATGGCCTGATTCCGTGGCCTTCGTAAAGTTATGGCCTGATTCCGTGGCCTTCGTAAAGTTATGACCTGATACCTTGGCCTTCGTAAAGTTATGGCCTGATTCCGTGGCCTTCGTAAAGTTATGGCCTGATACCTTGGCCTTCGTAAAGTTATGGCCTGATTCCGTGGCCTTCGTAAAGTTATGGCCTGATTCCGTGACCTTCGTAAAGTTATGGCCTGATTCCGTGGCCTTCGTAAAGTTATGGCCTGATACCTTGGTCTTCGTAAAGTTATGGCCTGATTCCGTGGCCTTCGTAAAGTTATGGCCTGATTCCGTGGCCTTCATAAAGTTATGGCCTGACACTGACCGTGGCCTTCGTAAAGTTATGGCCTGATACCTTGGCCTTCGTAAAGTTATGGCCTGATACCTTGGCCTTCGTAAAGTTATGGCCTGATACCTTGGCCTTCGTAAAGTTATGGCCTGATACCTTGGCCTTCGTAAAGTTATGGCCTGACACTGACCGTGGCCTTCGTAAAGTTATGGCCTGATACCTTGGCCTTCGTAAAGTTATGGCCTGACACCGTGGCCTTCGTAAAGTTATGGCCTGATACCTTGGCCTTCGTAAAGTTATGGCCTGATACCTTGGCCTTCGTAAAGTTATGGCCTGATACCTTGGCCTTCGTAAAGTTATGGCCTGATACCTTGGCCTTCGTAAAGTTATGGCCTGATACCTTGGCCTTCGTAAAGTTATGGCCTGACACCGTGGCCTTCGTAAAGTTATGGCCTGATTCCGTGGCCTTCGTAAAGTTATGGCCTGATTCCGTGGCCTTCGTAAAGTTATGGCCTGACACTGACCGTGGCCTTCGTAAAGTTATGGCCTGATACCTTGGCCTTCGTAAAGTTATGGCCTGATACCTTGGCCTTCGTAAAGTTATGGCCTGATACCTTGGCCTTCGTAAAGTTATGGCCTGATACCTTGGCCTTCGTAAAGTTATGGCCTGATACCTTGGCCTTCGTAAAGTTATGGCCTGACACTGACCGTGGCCTTCGTAAAGTTATGGCCTGATACCTTGGCCTTCGTAAAGTTATGGCCTGATACCGTGGCCTTCGTAAAGTTATGGCCTGATACCTTGGCCTTCGTAAAGTTATGGCCTGATACCTTGGCCTTCGTAAAGTTATGGCCTGATACCTTGGCCTTCGTAAAGTTATGGCCTGATACCTTGGCCTTCGTAAAGTTATGGCCTGATACCTTGGCCTTCGTAAAGTTATGGCCTGACACCGTGGCCTTCGTAAAGTTATGGCCTGATTCCGTGGCCTTCGTAAAGTTATGGCCTGACACTGACACCGTGGCCTTTGTAAAGTTATGGCCTGACACTGACCGTGGCCTTCGTAAAGTTATGGCCTGACACTGACCAAAAAATGACGTCAAAATGCCAGTCTTTTGCCACAAAAGAAAACAAATCGTGAGTTGTATTCAATAGTTCAACCCATGAAATAACTTGTTTCCTTGAGCTCTACTAACGACACCTCACAAGGCGGTGCAAAAACCAAATAATGACGTCAAACTGCCAGTCTTTTTGGATTTCAGTGTCAGGCTATAGATGGTATGCGCTTGTCTAAGAAGTTCACAACATTGCCATCCGGAAATATAACGGACCAACACACAAACTGTGTGTAACCATGAACATTTATAGTCTGGATAATACAGTTTAGTGAGCACTACTCATAAACGCGGATGGCAAAAAACAATAACAAAGACCAGAGTGACGTCATCTTCGAACTATCATAACGATGGCTACGATTGATCTCGGTCTCGTTGCGTCTGAAACGAGTGCTCTACCAACTGAGCTATCGGGATCTTTCCCCCTACCCCAAAAAGCTTTTATTTAGAACAGAACCAGATGTTAAAATGGGATAATAAAGTCAGAATGGGTAATAAATTAATGTGGAATTATAATTTTTGTGAATTCAATCCATCTCCCTTATTTTTCTTTTTAAAAATATAGACCTATCTATAGGAAAAAGAAAATAACACCCGTTAAACAAACAAACAGACAAAAAAAATAAAAATAACAATAGATAGTATGCGCTTGGCTAAGAAGCTCACACCATTGCCATCCGGAAGTATAACGGACCAACACACAAACTCTGTGTAACCATGAACTTTTATAGTCTAATACAGTTTAGTGAGAACAACTCACAAACGCGGGTGGCAAAAACAATAACAAAGGCCTGAGTGACGTCATCTGCATACTATCTATAGCAAAAAAACAAAACAAAAAACAATAACAAAGACCCGAGAGACGTTCATCTATAAAAATATAAAAACGAAAACGAAACGAAAACAACAAAATTTAAAAAAAACCGAAACACGCACACATACACACACACACACACACACACACACACACACACTCACACACAACCAAACAAACCCCTCAACGAAACAACGACTATAAAAACAAAACCCCCTCAATAGATAGAATACGCTTGGCCAAGGAGTTCACAACATTGCCATCCGGAAGTATAACGGACCAACACACAAACTCTGTGTAACCATGAACTTTTATAGTCTGGTTAATGCAGTTTAGTGAGAACAACTCACACACGCGGATGGCAAAAACAATAACAAAGGCCTGTGTGACGTCATCTTCGAACTATCTATAATGCATGACTTACTGACTGACTTAATGCCTTTCGCTTCCTAATTATCCGATGGGGACGCCTCGGCTGCCTTTCTAATCATCCGTGTCATTTCTTTCCACTATTCACGGTCTTTTGCTGTTGATGCTAATTTTGTAAGGTCTTCCTTTGATTTTAATACTTTGTTATTTTGAAGGCGTTTAAGGTCTCTATTGAGGACAGTGTCAATTGACGTGGGTGGTCTACCTTGATATTTCTTGTGTCCCGAATAAAACCCCCTCAATAATGCATAGTTACGAAAAACCAACCGCAAATATTTAAACCCACAACAAAGTTATTTATTCTTATACATTAACAACACTAATTATTATCGGCAATGTAACGCAGCCAAAGTCAAGTTCACGTGTCACGGTCACGTGTCTAGCGTGTCCCCCCTCCTCGTGTCCACACGCCCGCCATTACTAATCATCACAGCATCTTAAATTCTTGTCCAGTATCTTCTAAAATGTGATCCATCGCATCAACCTTGGTAATATGGCGAAAAGGGAATCAATGCAGAAACGTTTAGAAATATGATTTTTTGTTTTTTTTTGTAAGCGCTACAAGAATATATATAGTATGCGCTTGGCTAAGAAGCTCACAAAATTGCCATCCGGAAGTATAACGGACCAACACACAAAACTATGTGTAATCTTGAACGTACAATTTTTAGTGAGTATTACTCATAAACGCGGATGGCAAAAATCAATAACAAAGACCCGAAAGACGTCAACTTCATTCTATCTATCTATCTATCTATATATATATATATATATATATATATATATATATATATATATATATATATAATGTGTATAAATTAAGCCCTTCCGCACAGCATTGACAGACGCCGTCGCCAAGACATTTCATGGACTATGTTTATTTAATACAACAAAAAAAAAACAAAAAAAAAAACAAAAAGAAAAAAGATAAAAACATATCACATCAGCC
>NC_088365.1:61307920-61325420 GCF_034508935.2 Berghia stephanieae | reverse complement strand
TCTCCATATCTTCGCCGGCCTCGTGTCCCCTTTCCTTGGGGGTGTCCATCGAGCAGTCTTCTTTAGTCTCCATGTCTCCGCCAGGCCTCGTGTCCTCTTTCCTTTGGGGTGTCTATCGTGCAGTCTTCTTTAGTCTCCATGTCTCCGCCAGGCCTCGTGTCCTCTTTCCTTGGGGGTGTCTATCGTGCAGAGACTTCTTTGGTCTCCATGTATCCTCCAGGCTTTACGTCCTCTTTCCTTCGGGATGGTCATCGTGCAGAGCCTTCTTTAGTCTCAATGTCTCCACTAGGCCTCGCTTCCTCTTTCCTTGGGGGTGTCTATCGTGCAGTCTTCTTTAGTCTCCATGTCTCCGCCAGGCCTCCTTGGGGGTGTTCATCGTGCAGAGTCTTCTTTGTCAAAGTTCAGGCGAAGAGAATGATTGAAATGGGCTTCTAAATTATTATTTTTCAAATACCACTTTCCATTAATTTATATATTCGTTTTGCTTGCCTATTTATATATTCATTAATCTTTTGTTTTGTTACCCCCCCCCCCCCATCTCCCCAAATACTTGAGCTTTTATATTGCGAAATTAATACAAAACGTACTTAAAGCGCTTTATAAGGGGTCCGTAGCCAACAGCAACAATTAAAATGTACAACGATACATGACGCCTGATAGGCGATATTACAATTTTTTTCGACAGAGACAATGCTGTTAACAGTAATGTACAAATTTAAAACCTGAATACGGTGAGAGAATATAAGTAAAAATCATTTTCCAAGGAATCAACTATGCGTCGCTGAGAGCGGGACTCGAACTGTGGACTCTCCGGTGCGAAGAGAAGTGTCATACTAATAGACTGAATTCAATGTGATCTTTATTTCTAATGGATAGAACGAATTTGACACCACTCAGCTCTTTGTTTTTTTTGTTGTTGTTTTTTTTTAGCCAGGAATTTGTTAAGTAGTTCTCACTAAATGGTATCAATCAGATATAAACGTTTAAGGTTACACATTGTTATGTGTGTTGGCACGTTATATCCGGCTGGCGAAATGCGAGGTTTTTTTTTTGCCAAACGCACATCATCAATAAAAAATAAAATATATTTATCCGCTAATCTTTTATGTATTCGCATGATACTCGTAGACGGGCCGGTTAGTTTATCGTCTAGATAGTACGTAACACAATATTATTATGACATCACTAAGTCCAGCCTTTTCGTTGGCACAGCGAGGTACGAAATAGGATCATACTCCGTCTCAACTGATTGATCACAGCAATCAAGGGAGGGAATGCAGGAAAATATTACATACCAACATAGCACCGACACGAGTGATCCGCCCTTGCCTTCTTACGTACAACACTGACTCCATACATATCCTTGCGCTCCCTTCTTTTTTTTTGGTGGGTGTTTGTGTGTGTGTGTGTGACGCGATTCATGTTGTGCGTTGTAGCATTGCGACACGGAACATCGTTATGACTTGACACTTCTTGTTGTAGTTGTGCTTGTAAACATTACGTTTCTACACGGTGGCGATTGCACGTACAGAATGACATAATGTTCTTGTAATAAATTATTGCAAATGTTGTTTATATAAAAGAGAATGGATAACCTCGGCGGTTTGCGCAATTATGAGATAATATGTCAGGGTCGCAGTGACCTGGACCTATCATTGTAAATTTTAGGCCCGTCTCAAAGACCTATTTCTGGTGATCAACACGTGACCAATAATATATGAAACAAGATATTATGTTTTTGATCAAAATGTGCAGATATTCTTCTTTTGAGAATTTGGTTTGCCAGAAATGTAACCCAGTTGGTTTGGCACTATCTTCACACGCAAAGGTATTGAGATCAATCCAAGGTGAAGTCGAGGTTATTATTTTTCTGACCCCCCCCCCCCCCCCCCACTTTCCCTTCTCCTCTTGTTGACCCAGCAGTGTTTGGGTAGCTGGAATTGTAAGATTTGGCGATTAGTACTTTGCTATTGACTGACAGCATCTTCTGATGATGCTCACACTACTCAGTTATGACGATCGACCCAATCAGCAAATTCCTTACCACACTCGTGCACCGCGGCAAACCCACTTCGTCAAAGCTTCGTCACAGCACGTCGTTCAACTAGATGCTCTGCGGTTTCGGGCTCGTTAGCACTACGGGTACGTATTAGTCAGGTGGAAAGTGACCCACTGATGAAGCGATTTTGCCGTTTGGCAGGTCCTTGACCGAAGCCGATTCGTTGCCACCCATTGCCTCCTCTTGCTGGTCGAAAAACCTGGCAACTTCTCCAGTTTCGAGGATTAAATGTCCCCGCCCCCTCAAGGGATTGAATTCGTCCAAACCGACTTCCATATCGTATAATATGCATCTATGTCCGAAGTCAGGGAAGGCTAGAATAGTAATTACGATTGGCTTGTCTCTGATAGAGACGCGATCCTGAAGGCATAAGCGCACCTGTAGTCTTGTTTAATTGGATTCAATAGTCTGATGTCAGGTCGCCCAGCAATGGCGGCCATCGTGGTTCTAAACAAAGAAAATCGTTACTATTTATTCTTAATGCTGGTTAGAACTTTTCATATGTCTTGTGATCAGAATGTGTAAAAGTCAAAACATTATCAGATTTATCCCTCTGGATACGCTTTTATGCTCGTAGGAGACATACTTTATAAGGGCGTCCGCCACTGTTCCGATAGTTTAGAGCCAGTTACTAAGTTACTATGCGCCATTACGAGGGAAGTGACGTTGCGACTGTTGAAAGGTATTAAGATGGGAGAAAGAATAAAATTAACAGGAGGTATCCAGACAATTGAACAAGTGGATAATATAAGGCCTTGAGCGGAAAGGTAGGGGTAAGAAATAAAGTTCCGTTAAAAATGGGTAGGTTTGTAATATCTTGCTTATAATCCTTTAAGCGGAATGGGGAACAGTTTTATAGTGTGATTGGGCTGTCAGATATTATTAGTCTTATTTTTAATTATGACTTACTAACTTACTGTTCATTATGCCATTTGGCATGTAGGGCAGCAAAGAAATACCTCGTTCTTCTTCTGTCCGTGGCCATCGTCTTCATAGAACTCCAGATCTCTTCCCACTTTTTCATCTCTCCCTCAAAAGTTCTCATCCAAGTTGCCCGGGGTCTTCTTCTTCTTCTTCTTCTTCTTCTTCTTCTTCTTCTTCTTCTTCTTCTTCTTCTTCTTCTTCTTCTTCGTCTTCTTCTTCTTCTTCTTCTTCTTCTTCTTCTTCTTCTTCTTCTTCTTCTTCTTCTTCTTCTTCTTCTTCTTCTTCTTCTTCTTCTTCTTCTTCTTCTTCTTCTTCTTCTTCTTCTTCTTCTTCTTCTTCTTCTTCTTCTTCTTCTTCTTCTTCTTCTTCTTCTTCTTCTTCTTCTTCTTCTTCTTCTTCTTCTTCTTCTTCCTCTTCTTCTTCTTTCAATCTCGTGTCCAATGATGATGATGATGATGATGATGATGATGATGATGATGATGATGATGATGATGACAACGACAAATTAGTCACAACATTAATGTATGCCATTTGGCATGTAGGGCAGCAAAGAAATACCTCGATCTTCCTCTGTCCGTGGCCATCGTCTTCATAGAACTCCAGATCTCTTCCCACCTTTTCATCTCTCCCTCCACAGTTCTCATCCAAGTTGTTCGGGGTCTTTTTCCGTTCTTCTTCTTCTCCTCCCATCTGGTGTCCAGTGAGTGAAGGGTAGCATTGCTGGTGTTTTCCAGTCAGCTTTTAAATAATAACTGACTTATTAACTTACTATGCTGATGATGCTGATGATAATGATGGTGATGATGATGATGTTGTTGATGATGATGATGATGATGATGATGATGATGATGATGACAAATTAGCCATAATATTTGTTTCTTCTTCTTCTTCTTCTTCTTCTTCTTCTTCTTCTTCTTCTTCTTCTTCTTCTTCTTCTTCTTCTTCTTCTTCTTCTTCTTCTTCTTCTTTTTCTTCTTCTTCTTCTTCTTCTTCTTCTTCTTCTTCTTCTTCTTCTTCTTCTTCTTCTTCTTCTTCTTCTTCTTCTTCTTCTTCTTCTTCTTCTTCTTCTTCTTCTTCTTCTTCTTCTTCTTCTTCTTCTTCTTCTCCTCCTCCTCCTTCTTCCCATCTGATGTCCAGTGGGTGTAAGGTAGCATTGCTGGTGTTTCCCAGTCACCTTTTAAATAATGACTTACTGACTTACTGCCCATTATGCACTTTGGCTTGTAGGGCAGCAACGAAATACCTCGATCTTCCTCGAGAGTAGGTAATCATTGCTGATGTTTCCCAGTCCGGTTCTACATAACATCATCATCATCATCATCATCATCATCATCATCATCATCATCATCATCATCATCATCATCATCATCATCGTCACCACCATCAACATTCTTGTATACATTCACGATAAATGTTAATCCATCACATTGAGTTAGTCTAAACATTTACACACAAGCTAATGTTGTAGTTAAAACAACGTAAGCAAACTATAATATAATATTCTATCATTTTCATATTATACTGTATAATTCAACAGCTGTTTATAAACACTAACCATTCCCAGCTTCGTATAATACACAAAAATACGTTCGATAAATCGTTGAGATGATTTCATAACACCAAAAAATCCATGAAACTTTTCCTAGCCACGCGTTTATCCGCACATGTTCGAAACAAATTACCATTCATTGCCATTCGAGACAAACTTTGAATTATCTTATTACCGTAAGCCATCGGTGTTACGACCTACCTCATAAGTTAAGAAAAACATTGTCCTCTCTCTCGTAAATGCCTTATCTTGTTCTTATCTTTTCGCATTATACGGATGTAAACACCGCATATAAGCTCATAATTGGAATGGGTCGGGTTAGGATTTCACGCACGAGATAAACAAATTAAGGTTTGAAATGAAAGGGAAATAAACATTTATGTTTGTTATTATTTATTTATGTTTTACACCCTCGTCTCATAAATGTCAACGCCTTTTCATTTTTTGCTGAGCTAAAAAACAAACTTGTGAATATTTATATAGCGCAATATCCACAAATCGTGCTCAAAGCGATTTATATGGCGTCTCTGACCTGTTGAAGCAATAAACATGTAGGACCAAACATGACATGATGCCTCTTAGGCGATATGACATTTTTTTCTCCAGACAAAGATAACGCTGTTAACGGTCAGGTACTCGTTTTGCTTCTGAGTATGGTGAGAGAATATGAATGAAGAACCTTTTCAAAGGACTTAACATTGCGCTGCTCACATTGTATACTATACTGCGCTTTGTGTTAATGTGACAAGGTACTCTCTACTTGACTTAAAGCTTCCTTGCTCGAGTCACATAGTGGCGACGCAAAGATGAGTCCTTGAAAAAGCAGTGCGTTCTTGTAAGTAATAATGTGAAATTGAATGTAAGCTTCAATTCATTATTATACGAAAACAGATGAAATGGCCGTTTCGGGTTTCCCCTTTATCAACAAAACAGGATGAATGAAACACTACAGAAGAATGAGCTAATGAGGTAGTGGCAACGCCACTCATTCGTCTGCAGTGTTTCATTCATCCTGTTTTGTTAATAAAGGGGAAACCCGAAACGTCCATTTTATCTGTCTTCGTATATTAAATTGAAGCCTACATTCAATTTCACATTGTTATCTTTTTCTTCGAGCTTGTAGCAGCAACATTTACATTACCCCCGTTCTTGTAAGGGACATCAATCAGAGTTCTGAGGTACACACAATTAAAGCAGGAGTTGTGCGGCTATGTGGTCTTGTGGTATGACACTCGCTTTCGGATCGGAAGGTCCTGGAGCCATGAATATGAATCCAACTTTTTTTCGTATTTGTGTTTAATTGTCATTCAAGCAGATGTGGAAAAATACAAGAGGCGAATCAAAGTTACTATCGACTGCCATGCATTCAAACCCATTAAAACTCACAACCAATTAGGTCATTCTAGCTGAATTATCTTCTGCTGGCGACCCCCTCCCCCAACCCCCGGCCAAACACACACGCGCACACACACAAACAAACAAACACACACACACACACACTCACAGAATAATACTAAAATTATCGCCCAAGATAAACATCAACCCTTTAACATTATGATCGTCAAATTGATTTGACGAACAAAACATTCTGTTCTAAGTGGGAGTTAAAAGAACCAAACAATCTCGCTCACACATGGATTGAACCGTAGCCATCGTTAAGTTATAGCCTGACACTGACACCGTGGCCTTTGTAAAGTTATGGCCTGACACTGACCAAAAAATGACGTCAAAATGGTTTTGCCACAAAAGAAAACAAATCGTGAGTTGTATTCAATTGTTCAACCAATGAAATAACTTGTTTCCATGAGCACTACTAACGACAACTCACTAGGCGGTGCAAAAACCAAGTAATAACGTCAAACTGCCAGACCTTTTGGATTTTAGTGTCAGGCTATAACATAACGATGGCTACGCTGAAACCCAAAAAGACTGGCATTTTGACGTCATTATTTGTTTTCTGCACCGCCTAGTGAGTTTTAGTTACTAGTGCTCATGGAAACAAGTGGTCCCATTGGTTGAACTATTGAATACAACTCACGATTTGTTTTCTTTTGTGGCCAAAGACTGGCATTTTGACGTCATTTTTTGGTCAGTGTCAGGCTATAGATAGTATGCGCTTGGCCAAGGAGTTCACAACATTGCCATCCGGAAGTATAACGGACCAACACACAAACTCTGTGTAACCATGAACTTTTATAGTCTGGTTAATACAGTTTAGTGAGAACAACTCACAAACGCGGATGGCAAAAACAATAACAAAGGCCTGAGTGACGTCATCTGCATACTATCTATAAGTTAACGATGGCTACGCTTGAACACATTTACATTTAATAAATAAGCTACATTCAATTTCATTGTGCCTTCATTGATTTACACCGCTAATACACTTTATGAAAAAAACAAAAAACTGGAGCTTTTATAAAGAGCAATATCCACTAAATGTGCTCAAAGCGCTTTACAAAGGACCCTTGACCAACAGCAACACGTAACACGTAGAACGTGACACTTTGCATGTTAGGCTATATTACAATATTATAGAAAACAAGAATAACAAAAATTGAAAGAGGAGTGAACACAATAAAAAATAGCCGGCATGGCTAGACAGACAGACGATGTTCCAGTGCCAGATTAATTTTGGAAAAAAGGCCAAATAAATTACTGAAAAATTCGGAATGGTCTAAGTTAATGCCAACAATTTAGAAGCATCACATTTTCTAGTAAATGCCCGTAGAAGTGGATAACAATTTGAATTTCTTAACCTATTTCTATGATTTGTGCCTAGACAGGACTTTTATTTTTGTTTAATGACGATTTTTTAAAAACATTGGCATTATTTTAAAAAGTACCAAATTAGCATCAGTGTCTGACGTTTCGTCAGAGATTTCCTATGACAAGGCTTCAATCATACTTACCTATATATAACTTGAATTCATTGAAAAATGAAGCATTTTACACATTATTGTTAATGGAATATCTTTTAAAAATTAGTTCGAGGGGTGGAATAAAGGTATTCTTTCACGGGTTTGGATTTATTAAATTTGTTTTATTTTATTATCGCGGAATAACTCACTCGAAAGCTCGTGAGTTATTTGGCGCGATAAAAATAACTAATAAATTTAAATCTGTGAAAAATCCTATTTTATTCCCCACTACAACGAAGAGAAATTATCCAGGCAGTCCATAGTTGTATCTATGTATTTGATTTCCACTACAAGGTCCAGAGGGCCACAAGTGTTCTGATTCCGTGAAAGCTGGTGGCCTTCGCCACTCGTTCCTGCTGTTCAGAAATATAGAAAGCAGTGCTTTAGAGCCGCAAGGCCACCATGAGGCCGGAGTTTATCCAAATTGCTATAGCGTGAAGCGGACATCAGCAATTGCTTGCTATCATTTGGATAGGACGCTAGTTTATGGCAAAGTACTTTCCGCCAGACGAAACAGATCCAGCCAGCCATTTACAGCTGGGTGGACAAGGGGATCGGGAAAAAAATCTCAACTGTACCCGGGATCGATCTTGGACCATTTGCGTGTGAAGCGATCGCTCTACCAACTGAGCTATCGGGACCCCTATCAGAAATATTGAGGTCTTGATTTATACACTTCAAGAAGCCCCGATACCGATAAATATACCTCAATACAAAAATAAATGTACAGTTCTCTATAGATAGTTCGAAGATGACGTCACTCAAGCCTTTGTTGTTATATTTTGCCATCCGCGTTTGTGAGTTATTCTCACTGAACTGTATTAACCAGACTATAAAAGTTCATGGTTACACATAGTTTTGTGTGTTCGTCCGTTATACTTCCGGATGGCAATGTTATGAGCTTCTTAGCCAAGCGCATTCTATCTATACACAGTAAGTACGGCTATGTGGTCTGGTGGTGCCATGGTATGACACTCGCCTTTGGATCGGCAGGTCCGAAGATCGAGTCCCGATTTGAGCGGCGCATAGTTGAGTCCTTGGAAAATGATCTTTACTCACATTCTATTCTCTCAACGTTCTCAGATGTCAAATGAATACTTGGCCGTTAACAGCGTAGTCTCTGACGGAGAAAAATTGTAATATCGCCCTGACAGGCGTCATGTCTCGTTCTGCGTGTTACGTGTTGATGTTGGTCAACGACCCTTTGTAAAGCGCTTTGAGCACGTTTTGTGGATAATGTGCATTATAGATGCTCATTTTAAAACATTTTTAAAACAGTGTGTGCTTAATTCTTAGTTTATGTTGTGCTTCCATAAATGACCAAAACATATGTTATACTTAATTACTTATTAAATGTCCGCACCGCCAAGTTCCCTGTTGATATAAATAACATTATATATACAAAGAGATTCATAGACACAGCGCGGCAAAATACCGCACGCGTTTCATTGCACGTTTGTCGTTAAATTTCTACGTGTTTTTGTTTGCGTGTTCATCATAAACACATTATCCTTTAGAGTAAACAAAGAGGTTGATGAATATCAAAAATTGTAATTTCTGACTGGGTAGATTCTGCAGCACTTAATTCAGAAAGAAAAAGAGAAAAAACAAAATAATTATTACGGCAATGTGGTTTCGTGCTAAGATAGATAATCGCATTCGGATCGGAAGGTCCTGGGCTCGAGCTTCGCTCGGCGCATAGTTGAGTCCTTGGAAAAGGCTCTTTACTCACATCCTTTCTCCTCGTACTCGGGTGTAAAATGAGTACCTGGTCGTTAACAGCGTTGGCTCTGTTTGAAAAGATTAATATTGCCTAACAGACGGCATTTCTCGTTCTACATGTTACGTGTTGCTGTTGGTCAGGGACCTTTTGTAAAGCGCTTTGAGCAAGTTAAGTGGATAGTGCGCTATAAAAAAGCTCTAGTTTTTTTCTATCTTTTCTGAAATTTTATACCAAAACCTTTGACCGCCTGAATACAGCATGATGCCGTGACAAATCAGGGAGCAGAAATCGGTGTAAGCTTGACCAGAATCAGGTGGACACAAAACTATGTGTACACTTGAACATTTATAGTCTGGTTAATACAGTTAGAGAATTACTCATAAACGCGGATGGCAAAAAGCAATAACAAAGACCCGAGTGACGTCAACTTCATACTATCTATAGGTAGCATTTGTAGTCTCAGAGAGCGAATTTAGTGATTACTAATCACACAACTAACGTTCAAAAATCAATAAAATAAAAACCAGAGAGATGCCAAGTTAATTCACTCTATTGTTTGTAAACAACCAACTATATATTATTATTATTATTATTATTATTATTATTATTATTATTATTATTATTATTATTATTATTATTATTATTATTATTATTATTATTATTATTATTACTATTATTATTATTATTATTATTACTATTATTATCATTATTATTATTATTATTATTATTATTATTATTATTATTATTATTATTATTATTATTATTATTATTATTATTATTATTATACCCGTGTTGAGTTTTCATGTTTTATTGAAGAAAATAAATACAGAATTTCAAAGTGCTAAGAATAAGATTTCATAATTGTTGATCAATTGATTGAGCTTTAATATATTTTTTTAGCATCAGATTCCTCCCGACTTAACACCGTTATTCCAGTCTTCCTTTGGAACAGACCCTCGGGACAAATTTCTCCTATGGGATGAATAAAGGGAATTATATTTTTTTTAAATTTTATATTATAACACCGTTTAAAGACGATGAATCACATGTTATATAGATAGAATGCGCTTGGCTAAGAAGCTCGCAACATTGCCATCCGGAAGTATACTGGACCAACACACAAAACTCTGTGTAATCATGAACTTTTATAGTCTGGATAATACAGTTTAGTGAGAATTACTCATAAACGTGGATGGCAACCCCCCCCCCCACCCCCAATAACAAAATGACCTGAGTGACGTCAACTTCATTCTATCTATATACATATGAGGACTTGAGCTAACTTATTTCTATCAAAACACAAAGGAGGGAGCAATCCCGAAAACAGCGCTCAGATGGACAACGCAGGGTAATCGTAACAGGGGAAGACAACTGGAGACTTGGAGAAGATCTGTGGAAAGAGAGAGAGAGAGAGAGAGAGAGAGAGAGAGAGAGAGAGAGAGAGAGAGAGAGATAACATCCTTCGGTTGGACCTGGAATGAGGTACGGAAACAGACGGAATACAGAAGTCACTGGCGCTCTTTACTATCGACCTTATTATGTGTTTGCGAGCCACCAAAGAGAAGTAAGTAAGTAGAATTAAGTAGTAGTAGTAGTAGTAGTAGTAGTAGTAGTAGTAGTAGTAGTAGTAGTAGTAGTAGTAGTAGTAGTAGTAGTAGTAGCAGCGTCTCCACACCGGAAGTCTCCAGCTTGTCTTTTACACTGTCCTTACCAACTAAAGGGAAATAGTCAGATTCGTTACGATGCAACCAGCAATTTTATCATTCTGATTTCATTTGTACAACACACTATTTTTTGTTTGTTATATCTATAAAAACTCGACACTGTGTTGTAGAGTCCATTTCGCTGAACAACACTATGTATAGATAGTTCGAAGATGACGTCACTCAGGCCTTTGTTATTGTTTTTGCCATCCGCGTTTGTGAGTTGTTCTCACTAAACTGTATTGACCACACTATAAAAGTTCATGGTTACGCACATTTGTGTGTGTTGGTCCGTTATACTTCCAGATAGCAATGTTATGAGCTTCTAAGCCAAACGCATACTATCTATAGATAGTATGCGCTTGGCTAAGGAGTTCACAACATTGCCATCCGGAAGTATAACGGACCAACACACAAACTCTGTGTAACCATGAACTTTTATAGTCTGGTTAATACAGTTTAGTGAGAACAACTCACAAACGCGGATGGCAAAAACAATAACAAAGGCCTGAGTGACGTCATCTTCGAACTATCTATAGATTGTTTTTATTGCTTGTCTGTTCCCGTAAGAAAAATGGATTTTTGTGTTGGGTAGGTGTGAAGTTTTGGGGAAAATTCTGAAACTGGCTGGTAAGGAGAGAGTTAAATTGGTCACTACAGTTTAGGACACCAGGAAACCTCCCGCGGTGGATCGTCATGTTGTCGTCGTGCAGGAGCTTGAGTACCTTAATGGTCCTGAAGGTGATGTCAGCCGAAGTAATCGTAAACTTATAGATCGAATGCGCTTGGTCAAGAAGCTCATAACATTGCCATCCGGAAGTATAACGGACCAACACACAAAACAGTGTGTATCCATGAACGTTTATAGTCGGGATAATACAGTGCAGTAAGCATTACTCACAAACGCGGATGGCAAAATATAACAACAAAGGCTTGAATGACGTCATCTTCGAACTATCTATAGCCTGACACTGACCAAAAAATGACGTCAAAAGACAAGTCTTTGGTCACAAAAGAATAGAAATCGTGAGTTGTATCAACATGTCAACCAATGGAATCACTTGTTTCCTTGAGCTCTACTGACAACTCACTAGATGCTGCACAAACCTAAAGAAGGACGTTCTTGTGTCAGGCTATAGACAGAACGAAGATGACGTCACTCAGGCCTTTGTTATTTTTTTGGCATCCGCGTTTGTGAGTTGTTCTCACTAAACTGTATTAACCAGACTATAAAAGTTCATGGTTACACAGAGTTTTGTGTGTTGTTCCGTTATACTTCCGGATGGCAATGTTGTGAACTCCTTGGCCAAGCGCATTCTATCTATAAGTTAACGATGGCCACGGTTCTCGAGTCAGGCTATAAGTTGACGATGGCTACGGTTCTAGTGTCAGGGTAAAAGTTGACGATGGCTACGGTTCTAGTGTCAGGCTATAAGTTGACGATGACTACGGTTCTAGTGTCAGGCTATAAGTTGACGATGGCTACGGTTCTAGTGTCAGGCTATAAGTTGACGATGGCTACGGTTCTAGTGTCAGGCTATAAGTTGACGATGACTACGGTTCTCGTGTCAGGCTGTAAGTTGACGATGACTACGGTTCTAGTGTCAGGGTAAAAGTTGACGATGGCTACGGTTCTAGTGTCAGGCTATAAGTTGACGATGACTACGGTTCTAGTGTCAGGCTATAAGTTGACGATGACTACGATTCTAGTGTCAGGCTATAAGTTGACGATGGCTACGGTTCTAGTGTCAGGCTATAAGTTGACGATGGCTACGGTTCTAGTGTCAGGCTATAAGTTGACGATGACTACGGTTCTAGTGTCAGGCTGTAAGTTGACGATGACTACGGTTCTAGTGTCAGGCTATAAGTTGACGATGGCTACGGTTCTAGTGTCGGGCTATAAGTTGACGATGACTACGGTTCTAGTGTCAGTCAATAAGTTGACGATGACTGCGGTTCTAGTGTCAGGCTGTAAGTTGACGATGGCTACGGTTCTAGTGTCAGGCTATAAGTTGACGATGGCTACGGTTCTAGTGTCAGGCTATAAGTTGACGATGGCTACGGTTCTAGTGTCAGGCTATAAGTTGACGATGGCTACGGTTCTAGTGTCAGGCTATAAGTTGACGATGGCCACGTTTCAACCCAGTAGATCCAGACATGCTGGAACAGCTGATGGTGGAAATGTCAGAATAAGAATGATCCAACCCGGCGTCCAGACAAGGCCTGGCTTTCTCCTGGACCCACATCTCCACAATAATGAACACGAACAGAAGACATCATACAGGTGATGGTGGAAATGTCAGACTAAACTAAGAGCGATCCAAACCGTCGTCCAGACAAGGCCTGCCTTCTCCTGGATCTACATTTCCACAATGAAGTAAAATTAAGTAAGAGTCGTAAACAAAAAGTGTATTTAAAATGAGCTTTTATATAGAGCAATATTCACTAAACGTGCTCAAACATTCACAAGGGGTGGTCTCTAAGCCAACAGCAACACTTAAGCAGTTGGAATAGAAATTTTTCAAAATATAAAAACGTAAAACGCCTAACAGGCGTCATGTCTCGTTCTCCATAAAACATAAATAAATAAATAAATAAATAAATAAATATATATATATATATATACATAAATAGATAAAGAAATAAAATTCCCTTTATTCATCCCATAGGGGAAATTTGTCTCTCGGGTCTATTCCAAGGGAAGACTGGAATAACCCAGCCACAGTGCAGCGCCGCAAATTGAGCTAGGGCGAGGTGACTTGCTCAAGGCCAAACAACGCAGCGGCGGGTGATCGAACTCGGTACCTTTCGGGTACGAAGCAAAGACTGTGCAGCTGAGCCACGCGGCCCTATGTTACGTGTTACTGTTGGTCAGGGGCCCTTTGTAAAGCGCTTTGAGTATGTTTAGTGGATATTGCTCTATAGATTGTATGCAGATGACGTCACTCAGGCCTTTGTTATTGTTTTTGCCATCCGCGTTTGTGAGTTGTTCTCACTAAACTGTATTAACCAGACTATAAAAGTTCATGGTGACACATAGATTTTTGTGTGTCAGTCAGTTATACTTCCGGATGGCAATGTTGTGAGCTTCTTAGGCAAGCGCATACTACTATCTATTGACTATTGAGTGGAACGTTTGGTATAGATAGAATGCGCTTGGCCAAGGAGTTCACAACATTGCCATCCGGAAGTATAACGGACCAACACACAAACTCTGTGTAACCATGAACTTTTATAGTCTGGTGAATACAGTTTAGTGAGAACAACTCACAAACGCGGATGGCAAAAACAATAACAAAGACCCGAGTGACGTCATCTGCATACTATCTATATAAAAAGCAATTTTTTGTTTCTAATCATTTCCACTTTAACCAGTCAAGTGCCAAACTCTAGAACTCTGTGCGGTTATGTGGTCTAGTGGTATGACACTCGCTTTCGGATCGGAAGGTCCTGGGTTCAAGCCTCGCGCTCGGCGCATAGTTGAGTCATTGGAAAAGGCTCCTTACTCACATTCTCTCATCGTACTCAGGTGTAAAATGAGTACTTGGCCATTAACAGCGTTGTCTTTGTCCGAAAAATTATAATATCGCCTAACAGGCGTCATGTCCCGTCGTACATGTTAAATCTTGCTGTTGACCAGGGACCCCTTGTAAAGCGCTTTGAGCACATTTAATGGATATTGCGCTATATAAAGCTCAATTTAAAAAAAATTTTTTTTAGAAAGTCTCGAATTTAAAAATGTGTCCAGAAAACTCGTCCTTTCAATATCGATCGATTGGCTTGGTAAAAACTCTCAAACCTGGGATCTTCCACAATAAAACATCCCGAAAACCAAAAAGTAAAACCAAAAATTTTTAAAAACCCAATCCCATGTCTCCCCCCTCCCCTCCCCCCCCCCCCCCCCAAAAAAAAAAAAAAAAAATTAAAAAATAAAGACACAAGAACAAAAAGAAAAAGTGATCAAAAAAAAAAAAAAGCAAAACAAAACAAAAAACAAAGCAAAAAAGAAAACAACAACAATAACAACAACAAAAAACCCTTAAATAAACAAATATGCTATCTCCCAGAAATATGTGGAGTATGACCTTGAGTTCGCAAAATAAAACAACTGGTATTTTTTTTTCTACTACAGATACGTCGATGTTGTTATTTATTTCACATTATGACCTTAAGAGAAGTAAAACTCTCATCATAACGAAGAAAATTAGATTAATATCCACCTGTTAGGTTCATCTGTGATTCGTTTTGCACCAGGTTTTGTTTTTAATGTTTTAAACTGTGGTAGAGATTACAACACGTTGCTATGGTTACGTCTAATCTTTTGTGACCATTCCTAGCCCACCGCCCTAAAATGAGTAGTTCTCACTAAATTGTATCAATTAGACTACAGATAGTATGAAGGTGACGTCACTCAGGTCTTTGTTATTGCTTTTTGCCAGCCGCGCTTATGAGCAGTTCTCACTAAACTGTATTATCCAGACTATAAAAGTCCATGGTTACACAGAGTTTGTGTGTTGGTCCGTTATACTTCCGGATGGCAATGTTGTGAACTCCTTGGCCAAGCGCATTCTATCTATAAACGTTCAAGGTTACACATAGTTTTGTGTCGTTATACTTCCGGATGGCAATGTTGTGAGCTTCTTGGCCAAGGGCATGCTAAACTATCTATATATAGATAGAATGCGCTTGGCCAAGGAGTTCACAACATTGCCATCCAGAAGTAGAACGGACCAACACACAAACTCTGTGTAACCATGAACTTTTATAGTCTTGTTAATACAGTTTAGTGAGAACAACTCACAAACGCGGATGGCAAAAATAATAACAAAGGCCTGAGTGACGTCATCTGCATACTATCTATAGAATGCGCTTGGCGAAGAAAGAAGCGTACAACATTGCCATCCGTATGTATAACGGACCAACACACAAAACTATGTGTAACATTGAACGTTTATAGTCGGTTTAATCGTAGCCATCGTTAACTTATAGATAGAACGAAGATAACGTCACTTAGGTCTGTGTTATTGTTTTTTTTGCAATCCGCGTTTATGAGTACTTCTCACTAAACTGTATGAACCAGACTATATACGTTCATGGTTACACACAGTTTTGTGTGTTGGTCCGTTATTCTTCCGGATGGCAATATTGTGAGCGTCTTAGCCAAGCGCATACTATCTATAGCCTGACACTGACCAAAAATTGACGTCAAAATGCCAGTCTTTGGCCACAAAAGTAAACAAAGAGCGAGCTGTATTCAATAGTTCAACCAATGGGACCACTTGTTTCCATGAGTTCTACTAACGACAACTCACTAGGCGGTGCAAAAACCAAATAATGACGTCAAAAAGCTAGTCTTTTTGGGTTTCAGTGTCAGGCTATAGATAGTATGCGCTTGGCTAAGAAGCTCATAACATTGCCATCCGGAAGTATAACGGACCAACACACAAAACTGTGTGTATCCATGAACGTTTATAGTCGGGTTAATACAGTTCAGTGAGCATTACTCATAAGCACGGATGGCAAAAAACAATTACAAAGACATGAGTGACGTCATCTTCGAACTATCTATAGATAGTATGCAGATGACGTCACTCAGGCCTTTGTTATTGTTTTTGCCATCCGTGTTTGTGAGTTGTTCTCACTAAACTGTATTAACCAGACTATAAAAGTTCATGGTTACACAGAGTTTGTGTGTTGGTCCGTTATACTTCCGGATGGCAATGTTGTGAACTCCTTGGCCAAGCGCATTCTATCTATAACTTAACGATGTCGACGCTGAAATCCAAGAAGACATGCATTTAGACGTCATGATTTGGTTTTTGCACCGCCTAGTGAGTTGTTGTTAGTGAGGTTCGATACCCAGTCCAGGTCAACTGATTTTTTTGGAATGGTTTTTAATCTTGTATTTATTTTCTTTCTTGTTTTATCTGGCACCTTTCATGCCAAACTTGTTCAGTTCTTTATCGTCACCGTTCACCACCTCATCACTTGTCACGATCAAGTCATGCTTGAATTTTGTACCGGTCATAATGACCTGCCGTCCGTCTAACCAAAACTCTACTCCAATCGGCTACCTGCGAGGGAAGTAGGGAAGGTGGTGGTGGTGGTGGTAGTTAGTGGCGGTGGTGAAAGTGGGAGGAGCGAATGGAGCATCTTTTATCGCTTCATCGGCATCGCTAATAACCAACCCCTCCCCCCCCCCACCCCCGGGGGGTCTGTCTTCACGATCTCACCGCCGTCGTCAACATGCGCGTCAACCACCACTGCAATGAATGGCTGTAGGTAACAGTATCTATCTATCTAGTACATATCTAATATTATCTAGTCAAGCCCCACTTCACTATTCTTTATTCTAATGTCGTGAGGGTGTTCTGTGATAGCTTTTAGTTGATAGCTTTAATTCCACGGTCGCTGCCGCTCAGGAGAGCGCTTCTAAATGAACATCGAGTGTTCTTTGAAGTCGTGAGAAGCGAGATAGTGTTTATGTCGTATTCGAGAGAGTTATTGTTCTTGTATCATCAAGTCATAAACTCAAGAGATATTTTATAAGACTTTTTATCATTGTGAGGAGGTGAAACTTTGTGTTATGATTAAAAACTTAAATATAAACAGAGGTTTGAA
>NC_088365.1:61297920-61300420 GCF_034508935.2 Berghia stephanieae | reverse complement strand
AATTGTCCAAAAATGCTCCAAAGTCCTGATTATAGGTTCTAAGGAAATAAACTTTCCTTTTACTTTTTTACTTATCCGAACCAGCGACCACATGAGCTCTAGCCCTTCGGTCTTGTGCCATGACGTAGAAGTTAGATGTCTTTTGTAGTTGTTCCATGTGACTTTACAGTGTGTTACTGATGCTTGGATTTGGTGGGAGGAATGTGCATCTCAGATCTTCAAGAGGTTGACATTCAAGCAAGTGGTGTGTTACTGTTTCATTGGGGTGTTGACATAGGGGGCAAGAAACTTTCCTTTTAAACAAGATTTATTGAGTCTAAAACGTGTATGCAATTCTGTAGATAGAGCCAAAACTTCTACGAATTTTTCATAGTAATAGGCAGGTCTGTCTTATGGTATTACACTCGCCTTCGAATCCTTTGGTCCTGGGTTCAAGTCCAACCCCCCCCCCCCCCAAAACAAACAAACCAACCCCCCCCCCCAAAAAAAAAAGAACAACAAACAAACAGACAAACAAACAAAAATTGAGGTTTTATAGTGCAATATCCACTTAAAGTGCCCAAAGCGCTTTGCAATGGGTCCATAGCCAACAGCTACACGAGACATGACGCCTGTTAGGCGATATTACAAATTTTTGTTTCGGACAGAGACAACGCCGCTGTTAACTGCCAGGTACTAATTTTACACCTGAGTACGATGAGAGAATGTGAGTAAAGAGTCTTTTTCAAGGATCCAACAATGCGCCGAGCGAGGCTCGAGACCCAGGACCTTCCGATCTGAACGCGAGTGTCATACCACTAGACCACATAGCCGCACAAACCCTCCTCAAAACTTCTTAAATCAACACCAATCAGATACCGTTGCAATTTTAAAAATAAAATAACATTCCGTTCATTCATTCCTTAGGGGAATTTGTGACTCCCCGTCGCAAAACGGTATTAAGTCGAGTTGATTAAGACGCTGAAAATGGAACTTGTAGCCAGAAATATCATGCTTGAGTTGAGTTTATATGCTTTATAGAGGAGCAGGAGTATCATATTTTACTGTGATAAATACCAACGTTTCATATTTTTGACCAGTTTAACAATAATTTGACTTTTTAAGCATCTGGTCCATCCCGACATAATACCGTTTTGAGACGAGGGGTCACATTTGTCTTTAGGGTTTATATAAAGGGAAGACTGGAATAGCCCAGGTCAGCCGCAGTGCAACGATGCAAACTGAGCTAGGGCGAGGTGACTTGCTCAAAGCTACGCAGCGCATCGGGTATTCGAACTCGGTTACTTTTTGAGTACGAAGATAAGGCTATAGATAGTATACGCTTGGCTAAGAAGCTCAAAACATTGCCATCCGGAAGTATAACGGACCAACACACAAAACTGTGTGTATCCATGAACGTTTATAGTCAGGTTAATACAGTTCAGTGAGCATTACTCATAAACGCGGATGGCAAAAAACAATAACAAAGACCTGAGTGACGTCATCTTCGAACTATCTATACCACAGAGCTATGTTGACCCATTTTTCTCATTATATAACTACCGTACTATATTAAAAAAAAACAAAAGAAAAAACAAAACAAAAACAAAAAATCTACAACAAAAAAAAACCCAACAAAAACAACAAGCAAACAAACAAAAAAAACCCCCAACAAAAAACAAAAACAAAAAACCCAATAATATGCGAGTATATTTCATATTATATTTGGTCATAAAATTCGTTCTTCAAAAATCGATCACTTAAAATAACTTTCATCTTAAAAGTAAAAAAAAACAACAAAAAAACACCCCCCCCCACCCCCCAAAAAAAGACCAAAAAAAAACAAAAAACAAAACAAAACAAAACAAAACAAGAAAAAGATTTTTAAAAACCCACAAATCTTGGACTTCTCGGAAATCCCAGGTTTGAGAGTTTTTTCCAATGCAATATTATTTCAAATTTGTGTGTTTGTGTGTGTGTGTATATGTGTGTGTTTTGTGTGTGTGTGAGTGAGTGTTTGTGTGTGTGTGTGAGTGTTTGTGTGTGTGTGTGTGTGTGTGTGAGTAAGGCAGAAAACAAATGATGAGATACAATTTTTCTTTCTTTAGTTGCCCAGTTACCTGTTATTCTGTTTTAGGGAAATATAATTTGAGATAAGTTCTGTATCGCCGTTAACTCTTATCACCGATCATTTTCAGCTTCTTCTTCTTCTTCTTCTTCTTCTACGTTCCTCTGATGGACATCTATGGCTGCAGTCCGATATCTGCTATGAAGTCTGTGGTCCGCTTTAGGTCCTCAGCCTCACCATAGAGCTTTGTGTTGAGTGTTGTAGGGGTGACCCAGTGGTTCGAACGTTGCACGTTGTATAATGGGCAATCCATAAGCACATGTAAAGTGGTTTCATAGTCGGTTCCACATGGGCAATAAGGGGTTGTTCCAATACCAAGCTTTGTAAACATAATTTTCAGCATTTTCTCCAAAATGGCAGACTCACCCAGCAGAAAATTTGATTTTTTAAAAA
>NC_088365.1:61257920-61282920 GCF_034508935.2 Berghia stephanieae | reverse complement strand
AAGAGAGTGAGAGAGCGAGAGAGAGAAAGAAAGAAAGAGATAGATAGATAGATAGATAGATAGATAGATAGATAGAGAGAGAGAGAGAGAGAGAGAGAGAGAGAGAGAGAGAGAGAGAGAGGGGGGAGGGGGGGGGCGAGGCCCTTAAATGTGTAAGCAGAAATTCTGCCTGTATGCATATTTGTATCTTCCTCCAGACGACTTAGATTCATGCATCAAATGATTTTTCTTGAAGATTTGAGATTTCGTAAATTATCTTTTTAAAAAAGTAATTTTCGACTTCCCATGTACACCCAGCGTAACTCCTGTTGTCTTTGTATGGTATGAAATATTTCACCGATAATTTCCCTTACTTCACTTCTTCTTCTTCTCTTCCCCTCCCCCCCCCCCCCCCCCCCCCCCGCCCCCAATTCCTCCTCCTCCTAAACCTCCTCATCGGCCGCCTCCTCCTCCTTCTTCTCCCCCTCCCCCCTCCTCCTCCTCCTCCTCCTGCTGCTCCTCCTGCTCCTTCCTCTTCCTCCTCCTCCTCTTCTTCTTCTTCTTCTTCTTCTTCTTCTTCTTCTTCTTCTTCTTCTTCTTCTTCTTCTTCTTCTTCTTCTTCTTCTTCTTCTTCTTCTTCTTCTTCTTCTTCTTCTTCTTCTTCTTCTTCTCCTCCTCTTCCCGTTGCTCCTCCTCCTCCGCCTCCTCCTCCTCCTCCTCCTCCTTCTTCTTCTTCCTTTTTCTCTAAATTAAAAATCCTTCCCCCCCCCCACACCCCTTCTCCTCTTTCTTAAAACGTGACCAATCCTCTCAATACGCTAACACATGGGCTTTGGATTTTAAGTCGAACTCATTCTCAGTTCATATAATAGTTTTCTTTTCAGAGAGCGTTTTTTCTCCAACTTTTTTTAAAAAATAATTTTAAAATTCTTTTTTTTTTTTTTAAATGTTCACTTTCAAATGTTTTCTTTTCTCATGGCTTATTCCGACATATTACCAGATTTGCGTGATTGGTTACAAAAGAATTATAAAAATCAACACCCTAATCACAATACTTCTATCATACTCCACCTCTTACTACTACTACTACTACTACTACTACTACTACTACTACTACTACTACTACTACTACTACTACTACTACTACTACTATTACTACTACTACATACTACACTACTACTACTACTACTACTACTACTACTACATACTACTACTACTAATACTACTACTACTACTACTACTACTACTACTACTACTACTACTACTACTACTACTACTACTACTACTACTACTACTATTATTATTATTTTTTTAAAAAATTATTATTATTCTTATTGTTGTTGTTGTTGTTAATCATCATCATCATCATCATCACTACTACTACTACTACTACTGCTACTACTACTACTACTACTACTACTACTACTACTACTACTACTACTACTACTACTACTACTACAACTACGACGACGACCACAACCACTACCACCACTACTACTCAATAAAAAAACCCCAACAACAACAACAACAACAACAACAACAACTACTACTTCGACTACTACTACTACTACTACTACTACTACTACTACTACTACTACTACTACTACTACTACTACTACTACCATTTATACTGTCTACTATTAATACCACGACTATTGTCGCTGACTTTAACCAGCAACATCAAGTGGTCTACCTAAGTTATTCCAGAATTTAAGTCAGTCCAAAATGGGATTTAACTTTAATTTTATACAACCGTTTTGAGACAACGGGGGTCACAACATAATCTTTTTAATCGAAGTCAAAGTAACGGAAAACGCGAAGGTAAAGAGCAACCCATCGTCTGCTATGAGCTAACACACCGTGTCTCCCGTTAGCCTCGAATCAGACAGACAACGACTGCGCCTCACTGTGAGGTTAGTTGTGGCAGTGGCACAGTTACATCAAGGCCGTTGTGTTTTTTTTAACACACATAACTACAAACACACATCCTTGTACACAACGCATGAATTTATTTCTGTAAATGGAGGAGCCTAAATAACATGTTTACTTTGAAATTTCGCATGGTAAGTGATTACTTTTATTATAATTATTTATTCATGTTCCCTAAAAATCATGTTAATACATCTATGTGTTGTGTATGTAACTGTTAGGATTGGTAAGAATGGAAAGAAGATCGAATCGTGATCTCTCCGTGTCAGGAATTTCGTTTTTTGTCTGCTGAAGCGGCCAACTTCCTCTTAGGAGCGTTCCTCTTATTTTCCGGTGCTTTGTAAACCCATAAATTCCTCCAGAAACACTCGCTATTACTATTAACCTGATAAGTATAAGGTTATGTAGACAGTAGCTATTGTTCTCTTTTTATATGTAATATTAATGCCATCATCGTCATTGTAAATTTTATTCTAACTTCTTTTGATTGATTAACTGCATCTCTTACAAAATAAAATACTCTTACTCTCACTCTCAGATAAACGAGACGTTTTTATTGATTTTTAGATTTAGCTTTCGACGGTTTTTGATTTTAAATGAAATTTTGATGACATTCAGATATTTTTGGCCTCATTGTTTGATTTTTTAGCGTTATTTTTTTCTTCCATTTCCTCCGATTATGTTTTTTCTCTACCTCCTGTCCCTCCCCATCCTCCTCCTCTTCACTTCTTTTTCTTCTTCTTCTTCTTCAATTCATTTCCAAAGAGTTGCATTCCAATGATTATCTACAAATATAAGGATTTCAATTTTAAATTGAGCTTTTCTATAGTGCCATATCCACTAAATGTGCTCAAAGTGCTTTACAAGGGTCCCTGGCCAACAGCAACATTTAACATTTAGGATGGGACATCATAATTATAATTTTTTTCGGACAGAGACAACGCTGTTAATGGCCAGGTACTCATTTTACACCTGGGTACGATGAGAGAAGGTGAGTAAAGAGCCTTTTCCAAGGAATCAACTCTGCGTGGAGTGAGGCTCGAATCCAGGACCTCCGATCCGAAAGCGAGTGTTCTACCACTAGACCACATAGCCGTTAAAAATGTGAACCACTGTCGGGGTGACTTAGATGCTAAAATTTGAATTTTGATGATAGCAAATATGTAAAAAACAAAGTAGTCCTTCAGAGCCATGAGGCCCATGGAGCCAGAGTTTATCCCAGTTTCTGTAGCATGAAACAGACAAAAGCAATTGCTTGCTACTCTTTGGATAGGACGCTAGTTTATCGCAAAGTACTCTCCACCAGTTATAACAGACCCAGCTACCCTGACTACTTGGTGGACGAGGGGGTCCGAAAATTAGATCGAGTGCAGCTGGATTGATCTCGGTACCTTTGTTTGTGAAGCGAGTGCTCTACCAACTAATCTATCGGGGAAAATATGAAAATGTGCATAAAATTTGTTTGTTTTAATGACGAGAATGGATATCATTCCTTGAAGTGATAGAAATTGAACATTTACATTTCTAGCCAATTTGACTTCACAACCCCATTTCGGTGTCTGGCTCACCCCGGCATAATAAAATACCGTTTTGATGCTGTAGGTCACAACAAATATGATCTTGATAGGGTTTTAAACATCCTGATTTTGAGATGGATTTTTTTTTGGTTTGACTTTGATGTTTCGGTGAGATTGATAATAATTTACGCAAATTGTCTTGTTGACGTGCACTTATTTGGAGGTCTGATAACCCAATTCATTATTGGCTCATTATTGTATGGAAATTTTTTTTAAAATGACACCAAGTATTGTCCATTACGGCAATGTTAAACTAGGCCCATATTTGAGTTCAGATGTCAGATCTGCATATATTTTCAAGTCGCTCTTTGTCATAATATCGACTTAATCTGACAGTCTTTTTTATTGTTCTATAAGTATATGGCATGATTTTTATTTAATTTCAAACCAATGTTTTGATGGCAATGTCTTATATGACATTCATGTCACCCTGATTATATTAGAGCCAAAACATTTTTTATTTTTATGCTACAGAGATTTGCATTTTTCGAAAATTAAAATAATGATCATAAACATAATTCAAGCCTTTCCACGTGAATGAATGCTGGCACAACTGGGTCTTGCTTATTCTTTTGGGAATATTTCTGGATCTTCCTATACGTTGAGGAAAAAAGCACAAAATTCATACAACTCTCATATAACTACAGGAGTCTAAGAAAAAATATTTTTTTGATTTCATGGATAATGGATAATGTATGTTTACGGCTTTATGTTAGGAAGTCACAGTTACTCCTCATCTGCTTTAGGACTAAAACTAAAATCTTGAATTATCTCTTCTGCTTTTCAAAGTGATTCTAAGCTGCTAGAAGCTGTGGACTGTCACAAGTAATAAACAAAAATGAAAATAACAGCTTCATAGAGAAGAGGGGGAACCTGCAAAATTTCTGGTCGTCAATCGGGAATTTAGTCATGTATTTATATCTTTATTGTTTTTTTTTGTTTTTTTGTTGGCTGAAGAAGGGTTTTGAGCCCGAAACTTTCCGTGTCGGGATTTTTTAAAATTATTTTTTTTTAAGTTGCTATATTCATTTTATGTTTATCACTCCTCTGCTTTTGAGTAAGGTCTCAAGAAATCTTCTTGAATTCTTCATTATTCTTATAGTCAGTTAATAAATTTGGCAAGTAAGTAGAGGTAATTTATTTAAAGCTAGAGTAATGAATATTTACCTCATTGTGCTATTAGAAGGAAAAATAAATAATTATAGAATACATATATATTATTGTTCTCGTGATGCGCACTCTGATAACCAAAGGCAATTATAGCTCGATTAAAAATTACAGTTACAGCACAAGGTTAACTTTACATAATGTTCTTATTAGCCCCTACAAATTTGAACCAGCTACCCAATCACTGTTGGATGAACAGGGTTAGTGGGGGGGGGGGGGGGGGGGGGAAGGGTCGGAAAATAATCTGGTCTGCACCAGGGATTGATCATGTCCCTTTTGCATGTGAAGCGAGTGCTCTATCAACTGAACTATCTGAACCTCCCCCCCCCCCCCTCCTCCCTTTGCTTTTGAAACCTACTATTCAATTGTAACAATCATGGGTGCCAGTTTTCCGGTTCATGCCGGATTCCGGTTTCGCGATATCTCGAAGTCAAATACCTCCGGTTTCATTGTTTTGAGTAAAATAACCTAATAACATAAAAACAGTGATGAAATAAGAGTAAAGTTTAGGCCGCATTTTCAGTTGGAACATTTTCAGGTTTGGCAAAGTGTCGAGATTTTAGTTTCAGGTTTCAGCACTTCTTCCTGCTGGCACCCATGGTAACAATTGGATTCTAATATTATATTATGTCCTTGACCAGAGGGATCAAAATTATGTCAGCAAATTTATCCGTGATAATCCCTTTACATAAATCAAAATTGAGAAAATCATCTTTTCCTGAAGGACGTGGGTTATTAAGATTATCCCAGCTTTGACAGTTGCCAGTGTTATGTATCTGGCTGGAATTAATTTTAATTAATTCGTTAGCTCCTTCTCTCTGTGACCTGTTTGATTCCCAATATTGTAATATATATGGACTTTAAAATATTTCTTTCTTACGTCACGTCACCCACCGTCTTAAATCGCTATATTGTTGTATCGGAATGGGATTGGGACTTCAGACCCAGGGCTGGCGGAGTCGGTTATTTTTAAACCGACTCCGACTCCAGCCTTGATACCGACTCCGACTCCCGACTCCGACTCCTCAAGCATAGTATTAATAGGTAATAATATGCAACCAACACTCGCAGCTACTTTTAGCTTTTCCCCAGTATATGTATTATAACAATACAAGCCGCTTCATATTTGATATTGCATCATGAAAAGTACAAGCTCTTCTACACATTGAATGATATAAAAATGCAATGTCTGAAAGTGGTAAGGAGTCGGAGTCGGGACTTCTAAAACCGACTCCGACTCCGACTCCACCCTCAAACAACCGACTCCTACCGACTCCGACTCCGACTCGCCAGCCCTGTTCAGACCTCCCATGGTGGTGGGCAGGAGGGTCCCTTTTGATGTGTCTTCTATCCATGTCTGGGGATCTGTTTTCATTCACCATTGGTTGCTTTTGACATTGCCAAGTTTTTTTCCCCGTGGTCCTGAAAGGGATCCTTAACTGAGAGGGAAGCACTTGAATGTATTGTTTTTTTTTCTTTTCGGATTGGTGATAAGAAGTTTTTTCCCTTGTAAATCACATCTCTGTATTCTAATACTTTTAAAAAGAAGTTTTGAATGATACTTTGAAAACATTAGTGAGTCTATTCTTCAGAGCAGGATCTTTTGCTTGTTATCTGGATAGGACTCCTAGGTAATGCCAAATAGGCACATTGATAGATTGCTCATAGAATCACCTGTTCCCTGTTTGAAACATCATTACTATTATTGTTATTATTATTATCATCATCATCATCATCACCTGCCGCGCTGTATTGCCTTAAGCAAGTCACCTCGCCTTAACTCACTTTGTGGCGTTGCACTGCGGCTGATACTTGGTTGACTCATTCAAGCCTTCCCTTGAAATAGAGCCTCAAGACAAATTTCCCCTTGGGAATGAATTATAAAGGGAATGTTTATCTATTTTTTTGTTTTGTTTTTGAATTACAGAAAAATGATTATTAGATAAATACAATAATAATAGTCACAAGTTTGCGCTCTAGTTTTATTTTTATTTATGGCACAACCAAAAACAAATAATAAATCTAAAGTCTTACTCACTTAATTACTTATCTGAACCAGCGATCACCTGAGCTCTAGCCCTTCGGTCCGTGTGCCATGACGTAGAAGTTAGACGTCTTTTGTAGTTGTTAAATCTAAGGTCAAAGGGCATTTATTAGGTAGTCGGTATAGCTTTAAAAAAATAAAATAAAAATAAAAGATAAATTATATCTTTTTAAAGTTTTATGTTGGAAGTGAAATACAATCCAATGTCTTTGGTCAGAAATCCGGGGGATTAGAAACAATAGACGTTGTCATTTCTCATCTGATCTGCTACTGGTTTTTCCCCCCTAGCATCTTTTTTTTTTTCTTTTTTCTTTATTCTTCCCCTCCTCTTCTCAAATTATTCTGTCATGTCCTTCTTCTCTGCTGGTTTATCCGGTTCGTTTGTAGTTTGTTGTTGGTTAACGCAGAGGTGACGAATCACCTTGCAGATTAAAATGAGAGCTCTTTTCGTTGCAGATGTACAAACAGTCAGCCGCGGTTGTTTACATTGTTCTTTTGTTGATTAAAATAAAGAAAAAAAAAAAGAGTTTGTTGTGTGAATGTGGGTGCGTGTGTTTGTGTGTGTGTTTGTGTGTGTGTGTGTGTTTGGGTGTGTGTGTGTGTGTGTAACTTCAACGTCATTAGGTACAATGTATCTGTTGAATGGGTATTAATATTTATTTTGTCTTACCGCATGACATAATATTATTATGAAAAGAATAACGATAAATATTGAATTGCAGGCTTCGTATTATAAGACGAAGACGGATACTGTGGACGTTTCGCGTTTCCCCTTTATCAACAAAACAGGATGAATGAAACACTACGCACGGACGAATGTGTATTATTTCATTTATATCTCATTATCTCATTCGTTTGTAGTGTTTCATTCATTCTGTTTTGCCGATAAAGGGGAAACCCCGAAACGTCCACAGTATCTGTCTTCGTCTAATAAATTGAAGCTTACAATTCAATATTTATCGGGTTTTATTTTTCCCTCGAGCTTCAAGCAGCAACATTTTCATAATAATTTTACAGGAGGTCATTTATTTATGAACATAATTTAGCCCTATCCCCCCCTCCCTTCCCCTCCCCCTCCCCCCCCCCTCCCCTATTATATTCTTTTCAAAGCTAAGGATTGTTGAAATAATAATATTGTATGCAAAAATGTTATGTTGATTTTTTGTCTCAAAAAAAAAAAAAAATTAATATGTAAATAATTTTTTTGAAAAATCAAAAGAAAGAAAGAACAGAAAAAAAACCGAATATAAAATAATAAATAACGAAGAAAAAATAATACAACTGAATTGACTACGGTTGTAATATGGATTTCAAGCATGACGTAACGATAGTAACTCTAGTCGGCCATGATTTCAAGCCATTTACGTAAGAGCACTGTTACAGACAATACTGCAACTACGTATAAGTATGGTTTTTATCAAATACTTTAATAATACTAGTAAGTATACTATATTAGGGGATTTTTATCTGCGGATTTAACGTGTGTAGACCTACAAGGAAGTGCCATTCTGATTTTACGAGATAAGAAGAGTTTGTTAAAGGCCATAATAAATTAGTGCGGGGCGGTCCTTGGCAAGTTTAAGGACCACGGTCCTACGGTCCTTGGGAAATGAAGACCGCAAGGACCGGTCCTAGGACCGGTCCTTTTCGACATTGAACATTCCTGAGAGACTGTTGGAAATTCGAACCGGTTTGACCTTTGAGACCGTGGGATCGTTCATTCTTGAACCGTTAAAGACCGCTACACGATGAAAACCGTGGTCTACAGGAGTAAAACACATGGAGTAGTCACATTCATTTCAAATTGTAACCTAATTAGAGAAGAGGGGTGATGCCTTCTTTATTTGCTCACCGTACTTCATTGTTACTTCGATAATTTAATAAAATTTGAAATTTATCCCCATTAACGGAGATAATGGCATCGCCCAAGGCGTTGATCGAGTTGTTCGTGGCGTTGATACAAACACGCAACTCCTACCCCCCCCCCCCCTCCCCCCCCCCACACACACACATTAGAGGGCAGCGAGCATTGAAGAGTAAGAGAGAGACGTGAAGTTATAATAAGGGGGGGGGGGGTGGATGAGGTAATAAGAGGGGTCGATGGTGACTTTTCGCCAGATCTAACAAACTCAGCTACCCATTCATTGCTGAGTAGACAGGGATTCAGAAAAAACTCGACTGCACCCGGATCGATCTCTGACCCTTTGCGTATAAAGAGAGTGCTCTATCAACTGAGCTATCGGGGTCCCCAAATATTCTATTGGACTTTTTTAAAATTCAGACGTTATAACTGGGTTTTTTGGAAGGAAGAAACTAATGAAACTCATATTATTTGATTAGTAAAAACACCAAACGAAATTTTAATATTATTGTATTATTTTAAATGACAACACTGCGATAGAAAGGAGTGGTGACAAGAGATGGACAAAAGAAAACAAAAAATCGGATTTGCTACTTGCTAGGTTCGACACACACACACACACACACACACACACAAACACACACACACAAACACACACATCTTTAGTAGTCACATACATTTCAAACAATAACCCATTAGAGAAGAGGGGTCATGCCTTCACCATAGATCATTGTCATTGCGATCATTATGGTGTAGTAAATTTTGAAATTTACCCCGTATAATGGAATCGTCCAAGGCGTGCGCCTCCTGTTCCCCCCCATCTCACACACGAAAGGGCGGTTTGCGGAGTGGAGGTTGGTGGTCGTCTGCCTGTATGGTCGTCTGTGTCGTTTAGTGTATGGCAAAGGGGGGTGGGTGCGATTAATTAAGTGGGATGGGTGGTGATTGGTGGAAGATAGGCAACCGAAGGCAACGAATCGCTGGGGAAGTAGTAGGCTATGGCGCGAGACCGAAGGTGATCAGACCGGTCTTCAGCGCGGCACTAGTTGAAAGGTGATAAGAAGTGAGGACCGCCGCCGGTCTTCACTATGGGACCGATCCCCGGTTCACAGCTAAAAGACCGTGGGACCGGTCCACAAGGACCGGTCCTCAGCGCGGCACTATAATAAAACGTTTTGTCTTAGGATTGTTTTATTTTCTTCTTCTTCTTCTTCTTCTTCTTCTTCTTCTTCTTCTTCTTCTTCTTCTTCTTCTTCTTCTCTCTTTCCTTCTCTCTTCTTCTTCTTCTTCTCTTCTTCTTCTTCTTCTTCTTTTCTTCTTCTCTTCTTCTTCTTCTTCTTCTTCTTCTTCTTCTTCTTCTCTTCTTCTTCTTCTTCTTCTTCTTCTTCTTCTTCTTCTTCTTCTCTCTTCTTCTTCTTCTTCTTCTTCTTCTTCTTCTTCTTCTTTCTTCTTCTTCTTCTTCTTCTTCTTCTTCTTCTTCTTTTCTTCTTCTTCTTCTTCTTCTTCTTCTTCTTCAGCTTCTCTCTCTGTCTCTCTCTCTCTCTCTCTCTCTCTCTCTCTCTCTCTCTCTATCTCTCTCTCTCTCTATCTCTCTATCTATTTCTCTCTCTCTCTCTCTCTCTCTCTCTCTCTCTCTCTCTCTCTCTCACGTGATGATTTTAATCGATTCTTGTTTGAACTAAAAGTTTTCTGGTGAAATTTTAATTCAATTATTGATAAAATAGAATTTTTAAAAAAATATATAATTCCCTTTATTCATCCCCAAGGGGAAATTTGTCTTTCGGGATCTATTCCAATGAAATAATAACCCAGGCGTGAGCCGCAGTGCTGTAGCCGCGCAAAACAAGCTAGAGCTAGGTGACCTGCTCAAGGCCACGCAACGAAGTGGGTCGTCGAGCTCGGTACCTATTGGGTACGAACCAAAGACCATACCGCTGAGCCACGCTGCCCCATAATATGTATATATTACTTTAGGTACACCGTGTATTTAATTATAGATAGAATGCACTCAGGTCTTTGTTATTGTTTTTGTTATCCGCGTTTATGAGTAATTCTCACTAAACTGTATTATACAGACTATAAACGTTCGAGGTTACATATAGTTTTGCGTGTTGGTCCGTTGTACTTCCGGATGACAATTTTGTGAGCTTCTTAGCTAAGCGCATACTATCTATATCTAACACAAGCTGAAGAGTTGATAGGAGGTGTTGCATATATTATACTAAGAGATCGTTTGTTTCTGATACAACGGGGGGCTGGTGCGTGCATTTCTGGTATATAATAATAATATATAGTATACATCCTAACGGTGTGTGGTGTTTGATGCCACTACGTTTGATGTCGGCCTTTCCAATGTAAACACGTTGTTCGGAGGGATGGGGGATGATGAGTGAGGTGTTGGATATTGGGTTGAAAATGTTGATACTGCTCCTGCCGCTGATGAAAATAACAAAAAAAAAATAAAAATAAAAAAAAAAAGAAAAAAGATAAACAAAAGTGCCTGAAGCGGGGCTCGGATTCGGGCAGAGTGCATGCAATGCCCTAACCACTCGGCCACTTCATCACACGTGAAGCTGCAACTATTTTGGACTGGATTGGATTTTAGACTAGTCCAAAACATACCGCCATTTTTGGGACGTGACGACGCACGGTAGCGCGCGTAAGGATGTTCCTTTTACTTACTTATTCTAGTAGGTCTCGCTCTTTTGAAAAGTTGGTCGCTTTAACTTTGTCTGTACCATGGCAACCAGGAGACAGCTTGTCTCAATCTTCACCTGTTCATAGCGCGCAACTGAATTAAAGCCAACTGTTCCTTGACATAAAAAACAAAACAAACAAAAACAAATTGAGCTTTTATATAGCGCAATATCCACTAAGCGTGCTCAAAGCGCTTTAGAGGGAGATCCTGGTCAACAACAGCAACACGTAATATGTAGAACGAGACATGACGTCTGTTAGGCGATGATACTGTCTTCTTTTTTACGACAGAGACAACGCTGTTGACGGCCAGGTACTCATTTTACACTTGAGTGAGATGAGAGAATGTGAGTAAAGAAGCCTTTTCCAAGGAGTCAACTATGTGCCAAGGGAGGCTCGAACCCAGGACCTTCCGATCCGAAAGCGATCGTCATACCACCAGACCACATAAACACACATTGAATATTAAAATTTTTAAAATTTTATTTTGAATTTATATTCTTAACCTCCTCTAAGTGACCAGCTGTACATTAATCTACACTTTATTTGGCACGACAGACTGTAACTAGTCGGTATCACTCGAGGGATTTGCTTTAAAAAAAAAAAAAAGGGGGGGGGGGGGGGAGGATGGAAACTTCACAAAGAAAGAAAAATCACATAACGTGAACGTTAACAAAAAATAGACAGTATTAAGTTAACGATTATCGTTCCCAACCTACAACGATCATCGACACGAACGACGAGGAAGAATACGAAGATCTGTCCTCATTCAGACAGTCAGAGTAGTCTTTGGACAGATCTTCGTTTTCTTCCTCGTTCGTCGATCGTTGTCGTGTATTATTGGGAACACGAATCGTTAACCTGCTAATGAATACGACACTGGATACGGCTATGAGATAACCGGATGGTGTTGTTAAAATTAAGGCGAATGAATCATTGAAGCTTCTACTTCTTCAACTTGTTCTTTTGTTTTTTTTTGTTTTGTTTTGTATTTTTTTTTTTAATATACTTTTTTTTCGAGCTTCAATCAGCAGCCTTTGTATTTTTATACCTTCACTCATTCACTCACTCACTCACTACTCACTCAATCCCATGACCAGTTAGCAAGTTGATGTCGGGGGGGGGGGGGGGGGGGGGGGGGGGTGCAGACTTCACAACCTTACGCCATTCGTCAAGGTCTCTGGCCATTTCCAGTAGTGGCTAAGATGCTGCATTAGACCTGAGAGAATCAACTTCAGACACTTTCTAGTCTTTTTTGTTTTGTTTGTTTTTGTTTTTTGTTTGTGTCTTGTTTGTTTTGTTTTGTTTTGCCGCCCTTCCCCCTCACTTAAGCAAGATAATTAACCATCAATTTGCTCACTCGGGCAACGTGGGTGATTCCTGTTGACATTAGAGGTTTGCTAGAAGTTTGCAGGGAATTACACATATCCTATCACAGAGTGCATAGCCGACTTGAGTTAAATTTGCCGCGCGACGGGCGTAATTTAATTACACATTTTTCAAGGACCTTTATTTCTTTTTCTTTTTTTTTTTTTACAAAAAATAAAATTTTGAAATGATAAGCTTAATAAAAAAGAATGTTTATCTTTTTTAGCCTTTGGAGGCTATGTGTGTGTGTGTGTGTGTGTGTGTGTGTGTGTGTGTGTGTGACTTGTCGGTTCGCACTTGCACTTGCACAGAACAAGAAAGAAGAAAGGATGAGCAAGCGATTAGAGGTGAAGGCGCTGATGATTTTAGAGCAGCATAGGAAACATGAAGCAACAGGCAATAAAGGAAGTGCAGAAAAAATGAAAATGATGTTTGGGCGTATCCGCTTTCTCTGGCTGATTTGGCTCTCTTTCTCTCTCTCTCTCTCTCTCTCTCTCTCTCTCTCTCTCTCTCTCTCTCTCTCTCTCTCTCTCTCTCTCTCTCTCTCTCTCTTTCTTTCTGTCTGTCTGTCTCTCTATCTTTCCCTCTCCTTTCCCTCTCTCTCTCTCTCTCTCTCTCTCTCTCTCTCTCACTCTCTCTCCTCCACCTTCCTAGCTAGCTAGCTTGGCTTGAGCTTATCTTCTCTCTCTAGCTATGAAAATATTATCTTATCTTACCAGGAAACGACTCGGCAGGGGATTGTTTGTATTTGTAAGGACAGACGGAAGAGGGGGATAAAAAGTGGCATTGATATGGCTTTGTGTACCTTTCATCAAATTTATTGCTCTTTTCTTATTCAATAAAATATATTTGTTTGTTTATTTATTGCCTTTAATTTATAAGAAGAGCTTCTTGAAGTAGCCGGCTTTGTTCCGCTTCTGTAACGCTCGTCTCAGTTTTGCGGTATCTTCTCTCTCTCTCTCTCTCTCTCTCTCTCTCTCTCTCTCTCTCTCTCTCTCTCTCTCTCTCCTCCCCCCCCCCCACTTTCTATCCACTTTAAAAATTTAGTTCTGACTATATCATTTTCTGCTCTTTTTACAATGATATTATTCACCTATGACGCAAAGAAAAGCACATGCATTTGAATGACTGCGCGTTTCGTGTTTTTCATTTAGAAGAAAAGGGGGGGGTTAAAAAAAAAACCACAAAAACAAAAACAAAAAAAAAAAAAAACAAAAAAAAAAAAAAACAACAACAAAAAAGAAACCCAAAACAACAACTATTTTATTGAAAATCTAACGGAAATACTTTTTAAAAAAAATAAATAAATTCATGAGATTTTACTCTTCGCTCCGGTCTTTATAATGGGAGTTTCTGTCTTTCAAATCCTTGCTTGGTACACGGTGTGTCTCAAATTTCCGCTATTTAGCGGATTTCCGCTATTTCAAGTCCTCTGCTATTGTCTTAGTTCAGCGTGGGCTGGAGGCCCTCAGTAGTATCAATACATCTTCAAATAACAAATATCATTGTACACAGTCTGGTTGCAAGGGGCTTATCCATGTTTATTAGTTCTTTCATAATTCTCTCTCCCCCCCCCCTTCTGTATGGTATGATTTGTATGTAAGTAATTCTATATTTTACCAGTATTGCTATTAATGAGGGCATAATATTGCTTCGAAGTGGCCGACTGGTTAAGAAGGCGTTGCACTGTGATCCGGAAAGTCCCGGATTCGAGTCCCGCTTCAGGCACTTTCGTTTTTTTTTTTTTTTTTTTTTTTTTTTTTTCCATGAGCAAGATGATGAACCCCAAATTTATTGCTCACTTGGACTGCATGGGTGATTGTTGTTGACATCAGACATCCTGTGTGCTGGATTATCTATCTTCATTCCTTCGTGGAATGCGGAGGCGACTGTATCTTATGGGGCCGTGGCGGAAGGGCGTATTCTTATTTAAAAAAAAAAATCTTTTTAATTGCTTCTCTTTAGTTATGATAACACGAACTGTTGAATATCCATCATCTTATTTATAACTTCGATATTTATAATTTGTGTGTGTGATGTGTGTGTCTGTTTGCGTATATGTTTTTCCCTCTTTGTATATATCGGACATTAGCCCGCACATGCATAAACTAATTTCCACATTCGCCCAAACTTCAACAACTCACAAAAAACATTTTATGTATTATTATTTTCGTTGTTGTGGTACCGATCATTAAAAAATAATAATTGGTTAATGTAAAAAGTAACCCCGGGTATAGATAGAATGCGCTTGGCCAAAGAGTTCACAACATTGCCATCCGGAAGTATAACGGACCAACACACAAACTCTGTGTAACCATGAACTTTTATAGTCTGGTTAATACAGTTTAGTGAGAACAACTCACAAACGCGGATGGCAAAAACAATAACAAAGGCCTGAGTGGCGTCATCTGCATACTATCTGTAGTCGGTGTAAGGGTTGAGTGAGTTAAGACGACGAATGCCATAATATTAAAGATATAGTTGATTGTAGTCAGTGTAGTATATAGGTAGAGTGGACATATGGGAGTTGTTTATCTAATCCAGCAGGAGGTCAGAGGTCAGCTGGCTGCTGGGTCAGGCGGGAGTGACCCAGTGTGAAATTTAGTACCCCCCCCCCCCCCCCATTAATACTGGTTATTATCATGGGTTGTTTTTGTGTTTTTGGGTTTTTTTCCCCCCTCTAGTATAAAATGGAGCAGATGTGAGATGATGATGGTGATGATGATGATGGTGATAATGTTGATGATGATGATGATGCTGTTGATGGTGGTGATGATGATGATGATGATGATGATGCTCATGGTGATAAGTTGGACATGCCCTGCTGTTTCTATTCGCTCTTCTGTCCAAATTGTAGAAAGTAATGAACAAAGATGAATTAAATCGCTTGGAAAAAGAACAAAAAAGTGACCCATCGTTTTAAAACGGTATTATGTCGGGGTGAACCAGTTGTTAAAAAGTCACGTTATATCGAAACTGGCCAAAAAATGTGATTCATTAGTATTCAGCATACTAAATTATAATATCGATTCTCTACAATAAAACATTAAAAAAAACAACTCAAAGTAAGTCTGATACTTCTGGCTTTAAATTCAATTTTCGTTATCTTAATCATCCCGACATAATACCGTTTTGAGGCGAGAGGTCACACAAATATTTTAAAAAAAAAGTTTTCCCATGGTGTTAACACCTGTCGGTTCCCCTATCTTGTAATCTGAAATACTTCAAGGATTTCATCTTTGATAAGCCGATCCGAGCCACAAACAAGTTATGATAGTATGATATATTGTTGTATTATTATTATTATGCCGGCACAGCAGCTAATGGGTAACAAACACTGAAACAAAGGAAATCAAATTTCATCCATTACTTGAGCTACTTGAGCTATTTTATATAGCGCAATATCCACTAAACGTGCTCAAAGCGCTTTACACGGGGTCCCTGGCCAACAGCAACACGTAAAATTTGGAACGGGACATGACGCCTGTTAGGCGATATTACAAATTTTTGTTTGGACAAAGACAACGCTGTTAACGGCCAGGTACTCGTTTTACACCTGAGTACGGTGAGAGAATGTGAGTAAAGAGCCTTCTCCAAGGACTCAACTATGCGCCGAACGCGAGGCTCGAACCCACGACCCTCCGATTCGAAAGCGAGTGTCATACCACTAGACCACATAGACTCATTACTGCTGAACTTTTATTATAAGAGAAATCATATTATAATTAATATTATCACGATGCGATTTTTCTTCTCATCACTGTTTATTTTGTTGGTCAAGCGTCCTCCCCCCACCCCTGACTCTCTATCTATCTATCTATCTATCTATCTATCTGTCTATCTATCTATCTATCTATCTATCTATCTATCTATCTATCTATCTATCTATCTATCTATCTATCTATCTATCTATCTATCTATCTATCTATCTATCTATCTTTCTGTCTATCTATACATCTATCCATCCACATACCTACCTACCTACCTACCGATCTATTTATCTATCTATCTATATATCTATCTATATATATATATCTATCTATCTATATATCTATCTATCTATATATTTATCTACCTACCTGTCTATCTATCTATCTATCTATCTATCTATCTATCTATCTATCTATCTATCTATCTATCTATCTATCTATCTATCTATCTATCTATCTATCTATCTATCTATCTATATATCTATCCGTCTATCTATCCATCTGTTCTTCCACCCACCTGTCTGTTTTTCTGTGTAAACCTGCACTTACCTGTCTTCAATATTATAATCTGTTCGACTTGTCGTCGGTGATCTCTTTTGATTGGACTCGCCGTCGTTCAATATTGTGTTTGGACACGTTTACATTGTTATGATTACGAGAGCGTGTTGGCTTCTTCGGGTTATTAATTTTATGACATGACATTTTTTCTGCTCTTATCAACGAGACCAGTACTGCGTGACCTTGGCGAATACTTCCTTGTTGTTCTCCCTCTCGAGGCGGACCAAAACGTCGAGATAACAACAGCTATCTGTGAAAAAAATACCTGAAAAAAACAAAACCCGACCTAAACAAAAAAAGTTTAACACAAAAAAAATCGCTACGAACCCCGACAAGTTAAAAAAAAAACATTCTATTCTTCTGTCGTGTACATCATTTTTCTTGATTTTTTTTTTTCTTCTGATGGTCAAAGCCTGATTTTAAAAAAATGTCAATGAAGAAAAGCCCATTTTTGAATGTATATTATGTTTATTATTTATTTTGTCAAAGAAAGTAAGTGCCACTGCTTTCAAAATTAACCAGTAGATTTTTGACCAATGAAATCGTGGAATTTGTGACAATGACACACCTTCACCCTTGCTCGGACAAACATGAATGTAAACGTGACTGGAATCGACCTCTCTTTGATCAGTGTTATTGTTTTTATACCGCCAGATGGGCGACTAGTTATCACACGATTTTCTCGATCAAACTCAGGTCTTTGTTATTGTTTTTTGCCATCCGCGTTTATGAGTAATTCTCACTAAACTGTCGGAACCAGACTATAAACGTTCATAGTTACACATAGTTTTGTGTGTTGGTCCGTTATACTTCCGGATGGCAATGTTGTGAGCTCCTTAGCCAAGCGCATACTATATATACATGATTTATGTGTCGGCACGTTATATCTGACAGGCGGATGTTGTGAGTATTTTGGCTTAAACGCAAAGCATCTATAAGTATTCTAACTGTTTGGTGTATCTCATCACAATGTTGAGACCGGACACGGTGTCACCACCATAATGTGTTAACGATAAACCCCACACGGAATGACTAAACATAAAACGCTCATCAAATTATTTAGGTATTTGGCATTAGGACGTTTCTACACTGACAAAAAAACAAACAAACAAAAAAACAACAAAAGCTTTCCTATTTTTTTTTTTTTTTTTACATTTTGTTCAGAAATTAAAAGAAAACATTAACACATTAATTAAAATACATTTATATCAATGGTCAGCGGATCAAACCTCTGAAGTCCCGAGACAGAGATAGAGAGAGAGAGAGAGAGAGAGAGAGAGAGAGAGAGAGAGAGAGAGAGAGAGAGAGAGAGAGAGAGAGAGAGAGAGAGAGAGAGAGAGAGAGAGAGAGAGTGTTTATGATCTGTTTATTATTATTACCATTATTGTTAAGGGCCGTATTTTATGATGAAAGCTAGTGATTTTTATCATTGATTTACGTCATAATCCTTCCCTCTTTCCTCCTCCCTCCCCCCCCCCCTTCCTCCCCCTCCCCCCCCCCCCCCCCCCCCCCCCCCCCCTTCCTCCATTGACGCGGAAAAGAGACCTTGATTAGGATGAGATTCACTGCAACCACCTTCACCACCTCCACCGCTACTACGAATACTTCTTTTGCGACTACTACTACTACTACTACTACTACTACTACTACTACTACTACTACTACTACTACTACTACTACTACTACTACTACTACTACTACTACTGCTACTACTACTACTACTACTACTACTACTACTACTACTACTACTACTACTACTACTACTACTACTACTACTACTACTCATACTACTACTACTACTACTACTACTACTACTACTACTACTACTACTACTACTACTACTAGTACTACTGCTACTACTACTACTACTACCACCACCACCACCAAAACTACCACCACCACCTCCACCATCACCATCATCATCATGTTTATCATTGATTTGCGTCATAATCCCTTCCTTTTTCCCCATTGACGTATTATAGAGGCCTTGACGAGGATCAGATGTGTCGAGGGAAGAGACGTGTTAATGTTGACTTGGGCTATCTAATAGGCCTATTAGTTCCTCCAGTCATTTTAGACTAGATAAACCTTTCTTCTCTTCCTGTCCGTGCGGATTAACCCTTATCTGGCGGGGATCGACGTTGGTAGTATTGGTGATGATGACATCATACCCGCTGCTAAAAACTACTACTACTACTACTACTACTACTACTACTACTACTACTACTACTACTACTACTATTACTACTATTACTACTACTACTACTACTACTACTACTACTACTACTACTACTACTACTACTACTACTACTACTACTACTGCTGCTGCTGCTGCTACTACTACTACTACTACTACTACTACTACTACTACTACTACTACTACTACTACTACTACTACTACTACTACTACTACTACTACTACGACTACTGCTGCTGCTGCTGCTGCTGCTGCTGCTGCTACTACTACTACTACTACTACTACTACTACTACTACTGCTACTATTACCACTACTACTACTACTACTACTACTACTACTACTACTACTACTACTACTACTACTACTACTACTACTACTACTACTACTACTGCTACTTTTACTACTTTATTATTATTATTATTATTATTATTATTCCTTCTTATTTTCATTTTCAAAATTATCTATTTTACCTAATATTCATTTTTTTAAAAACATGTGTGGTACAAACGAGCATAGAACTATTGTATTTTGTTACAAATGTTCAGTGTAAAAAAAATAAATAAAATAAAACCGCAACAAAAAACAAAACAAACAAATAAACAAACGAAATTTTAAAAAGTGCATGTAGAGACGTGTTTGTGGGGGAGCCAATGAGCTATTTATAAGAGCTTGCTTGGCACAGAAAAATGAAGGGCTTCAAGTTTCCAACCATTATAGGGCGTGAGTCATAACGCATAATTTGTAATGTCTATGTAATTGGGTAGGAGTTTGTGGGAATTGTTTGAAATGCATTTCTAATTTCTAACGTACTCGTCGCTCGGGTGGAGTCTTCTTCTTTATCGCTTCCTGATTGAAAGAGACCCGTCATCAGCTTCCAATTTTTGTTTTTGTTTTGTTTTGTTTCTCTGTTTGTTTTAACCCTCTCTTTACCAATTGTATGAAAAAAATCGTCACATTCGTTACGATACAACCAACATTTATGTTATTCAAAAATTTAAATTTCTTTTCTACATCATAAAATTTAAAGAAAATGAATAATGTGTCGTAGAGCATGTTTTACCAAAGAAATTATGTATCGCAAGAACTTACTGCTATTGTGAATGAGTGATAAAAAAAAATAAAAATTTTTGTGTTAGTTGGCTGTGAAGTTTTGTGGAAAATCCTGAAAATGGCTGGTAAGGAGAGGGTTAACATGCTTCTTGCCAGTCAGTCTTTTTGAAGTGTCTCTTTTTTAAAAAAAAATGTCTTTAAGTGATGTGAAGCGGATGGAATAAGCTGTGGGTTGTAAATAAGTAATGAACAGAAATGAATAATAATATTTATGTATAACGGCTTCGAGAAAGAACAAAACGTGTATCAGAACACGGAACGTTTCGAGCTCAAAGCCTTACTTCAGTTATATAATATACAAAAGGGAGAAAAAATAATATCAATACATCAGTTTAAAATCTAGATAGAAATTCACTCTGGATTTTGAGTGATGTGTGTATTAATGTCTTAATTATCTTTGTTTTTGGCTGAGCAAGGGTTTTGAGTCCGAAACGTCCGTGTTTGGTATTTTGTTATTTTTTTTTTTTTTTTTTAAAGCTATTTTCTTCATTTTTTGTTCAGTAATTAAAAAGTCTGAACAAAAACTCGGTATTTAAAAAATTTGACCAGAAAAGTCTTCCTTCAAATTATTTTATCGATCGATTTAAATGAACTTCATCTTGGAGGGGGGCGGGGGAAGAAAAAATAACCCCGAAACAAAACAACAACAAAACCAAAAAAAAAAACAACAAAACAAACAAACGCGTTCGATTTTTAAAAAGAGTTTTTGCCAAGATGAGAGTCACTTTCAGTGGATTGATATTTGAAGGACGAGTTTTCTGGAAAAAAAAAAAAAAAAAAAAAAAAAAAAAAAAAAAAAAAAAAAAAAAAAAAAGACAAAGCAAAAAAAAACAAACAAACAATTCTCAAACCCGGGACTTCGCCGAGTATGTGTTGTCCAGGATGTTCCAGCGGTGAGACACGTCCGACTATAGATAGAATGCGCTTGGCCAAGGAGTTCACAACATTGCCATCCGGAAGTATAACGGACTAACACACAAACTCTGTGTAACCATGAACTTTTATAGTCTGGTTAATACAGTTTAGTGAGAACAACTCACAAACGCGGATGGCAAAAACAATAACAAAGGCCTGAGTGACGTCATCTTCGAACTATCTATACTATTACGGATGGGTGTGGTTGAGCCTGGATTCGGATATTTTATTTTTTTTTATAGATATATTCTTTTTCCATTTTCTTTTCTTCGTTTGTTTTTGTTGTGTGTGTTTTTTAAAAAGATGCGCTTAGAAGATTATACAACTCCCACATTTTTTTTGTTTTAATTTTTTTTTTCGGAATGGAATGGGTTATTTTGATCTTATTTCCACCGTGGTTAGGCTATATTTTGATTTCCTTTTTTAAAAAAAAATATTTTATTTTTTAAAGATAGTATCTAAGAATGCCATGAGATTCCGTGTGTGGAGAGGTTGATAACGTATAATATATTATAATTTTTATAGTAGCTAAGATACAATTCTCTTTCAACCGCGCTTATCGTTTGGGATGTGCGTCTATTTGTCATAAACTTTTGCTATGAATAATAACCCAACGATTAAAAAAAAAAAAATGATTACAGTGGTGGTGATAGGATGGAGATAAAGATAAAGGGAGTAAATCTGACTCATGACTTACTGAACAACACAAAACAAACGACGTTTCGGCCTTTGACCTTTTTCAAGTTACTACAAAATACATATATATTTATATTTATGTTAGATTCTCGTAACAATATAGGTGAAAATGTGTAAATGTATATATATATATATATATTATATATATATATATATATATATATATATATATATATGTGTGTGTGTGTGTGTGTGTGTGGGTGTGTGTGCATGCGTGCGTGTGTGCAATGGAAGAGAGAGAGAGAGAGAGGGAGAGAGAGAGAGAGAGAGAGAGAGAGAGAGAGAGAGAGAGAGAGAGAGAGAGAGAGAGAGAGAGAGAGAGAGAGAGAGAGAGAGAGAGAGAGGATAAGGTGTTAAAACACTCTTCGTTGTTAATGATCTTTACCCACACTCGTAACAATAATAGTATTTACAATACAATCATCATCAGCAGCTCCCCTGCCCTGCAAGGCAGACAAGAGATCAGGATCCCAGCCAGGGCTAACTTAGCTGTAGCTTTAGCTGCATGGATTAAAAACAGAGATACACAAATGAAATATTATCCTTTTCCAGTCTCGTATTAAACATTATAAATTATATGTATTAATCCACCCCCCCCCCCCATCCCCCTTTCTTTCTTTTTTTTTTTTCTTTTTCTTTTTCTCAACTATTTTGGGGTCAGCGGATTGTTGAAATACTTCACTAAAACGGGACGGGACACTGTCAAAACAAACGGAAGAGAGGAATGAATATGCGCGCAAAGCGCATAAAGGGTTGCCACTTTGGCGTTTTAATTACAAATTCAAAATAACATTTTAGCGTTTTTGGCGTTTTTTTTTTTTTGTTTGTTTTTGTTTGTTTGTTTTTGAACCTGTACCGCAGTACTCTGGAAAAACCCATATTTTAAAATTTGGCCGGAAAACTCGACCTTCAAATATCGATCGATTTAAACGCCATCATCATCTTGGCAAAAAACCCTCAAACTCAAACCCGGGACGTCGCCAAATTTTAAAATATATGTGTTTTTCCAGAGTACGGCAGAACCGGGATTTGACAATTTTGTCATTTTTGCCTTGTGCAGTTTTGTCAAATAAATCACTTAATGTCACCTTTTTGATAGGCAAAATGAACACGAAATTCATTTTAAAATATATAAAACCGGCGAGACGATTTGTGCGGCTATGTGGTCTAGTGGTATGACACTCGCTTTCGGATCGGAAGGTCCTGGGTTCGAGCCTCGCTCGGCGCATAGTTGAGTCCTTGGAAAAGACTCTTTTCTCACATTCTCTCACCGTACTCAGGTGTAAAATGAGTACCTGGCCGTTAACAGCGTTGTCTTTGTCCGAAAAATTGTAATATCGCCTAACAGGCGTCGTGTCTCGTCCTACATGTTAAATGTTGCTGTTGACCAGGGACCACTTGTAAAGCGCATTGAGCACGTTAAGTGGATATTGCGCTTTATAAATGCTCAAAAAAAAAATGATATTATGGATACTTACACATGGCAGCGGGGTAGGAATATGAAGACATATTTCCACGTTTATAAACATTTTAGCAGAAAAGATATGCCTGGAAAAAGTTTGGCATTTTTACAGATCATTTACCCATTTTTTCTGTGACATGTTTGGCATTTTTTTCTTGTTGTTGCAAGCCATATATGGCAGCCCTGAGACTATAATGTTATTATCATTTGTTTACCTAAGAAATAATTTTTAAAAATTCAGCTTTATATATAGCGCAATATCCACTAAATGTGCTCAACGCGCAAGGGGTCCCTTGTCAACAGCAACATTCAACAGGTAGGACATGCCGCCTGTTAGGCGATATTACAATATTCGGACAAAGACAACGCTGTTAACGGCCAGGTACTCATTTTACACCCGAGTACGGTGAGAGAATGTGAGTAAAGAGCCTTTTCCAAGGACTCAACTATGCGCCGAGCGCGAGGCTCGAACCCAGGACCTTCCGATCCGAAAGCGAGTGTCATACCACTAGACCTCATAGCACACCTACAGTGTAGTTTATTTAAGAATACACTGATGTCAGAGAATAAGGTATATGAACTGAATTTCACAAGTGGAAACACACAGAGCATAATAGAAATGAAGTGACTCTGTCGACTTGATTGTTGCACACTGTGTCTTCTATCCCCATTATTTCTGTTTTCCGAGTTGCTTTCTGACATTGTCTTTGAATGAGAATGCTTGGTTTTGTCCTGGCCCTTACCGAAGTCCTTTGCTGAGAGGGTAAAAGTCAAATGTTAATTTTTAGTTTTGAGAGATGGCATTTTTTTTTCCTCGTAAATCATTTCTTTGTTATGTATTCTTAGTTGTGTATTCTGTTTTGGATATATTCTATAAACAGTTGAGTGTATTCTTCTTAGTGAGATCCTCTGCTGGTGTCTGGGTGAGACTTTTAGGTAGTTTCAAACTGAGTAAAAAAATTGAGCATTTATATAGCGCAATATCCACTAAACATGCTCAAAGCGCTTTACAAGGGGTCCCTGTCCAACAGCAACATTAAACATTTAGGACAAGACATGACACCTGTAAGGCGATATTATAATTTTTTCGGACAGAGACAACACCGATGATGTGCTCCTGAATCTACATCTGTTCCCTATTTGAACAAATTCCCCTTTGTCTGACTTTCTCTCATGTCCCTCTAATTGTAATTGTAATCCTAGCATCTCATCACTATCTCATTTTCTTCCTTTATAATGGCGGTGAAATGACCTAAATGTGTCGCAAACGTCGTAAAGACCCTTATAAACATAAACACAAACTGTTAACGGCCAGGTACTCATTTTACACCTGAGTACGGTGAGAGAATGTGAGTAAGGAGTCTTTTCCAAGGACTCAACTATGTGTCGAGCGAGGCTCGAACCCAGGACCTTCCGATCCGAAAGCGAGTGTCATACCACTAGACCACATAGCCGCACACTTCCTACATTGACACCAAAGACTATTAATTGTTCATACTCCCGAAATCCCCCGACAGAACAGCGGCGGGATAACAAGACGACATGTTACAAAAACCGGGATGAACTTCCAAATTCATAGATGACTAACTGGTCACCGTATCACCCACCACATCTTAAATTAAGAAATTAAGGATCAGGCACCGGTGCAAGATCAAGAACTGAACAAGTGTGTGTGTAAGATGCCAGACAAAGCAAGAAAGAAAAATACAAGGGGAAAAAATCAGTATAT
>NC_088365.1:61230420-61255420 GCF_034508935.2 Berghia stephanieae | reverse complement strand
ATCTGGGGGAAAAGAAAGAAAGTGATTTTTAAAACAAATGGATTGTTTATATTATGTAAAGGAAATGAACCCAACATGTCCCAGGAGTAAGATTTATTTTTTCTTTTGACTAATTAAAACACGGAACGTACAAATAGAAAGTTTAGCTTTAAATCTAGATGCTTATTTATTTATAATACTGCCAAAGTATGGAATGGAAAAACCCATAATATTTAAGAATTTGGCCAGAAAACTCGTCCAGTTTAAATATCGGTCGATTTACATGACTCTCATCTTGGCAAAAAAAAAAAAACAAAAAAAAAAAAACCCTCTCAAACTCGGAACTTCCTTTTGACTTATCTTGCTCAACCCGACTTAATATTGTTTAAAGCTTTGAGACTATGGGTCACATATTATGCGTGATCTGCCTTCTCAAATCTACCGCTGAAACTGGGAATAAATTCAAACCTTCTTGCATAATTTATAAAACTTGAGCTCAAAAAAAAAAAAAAAAAAAAAATTGCCTTCATTAATGAGACTGAGTTATTCATTTCTTATTCTTAAACTTGTAAAAAAAACAACGTTTTATTTCCTTATTCTTGTCTAATATTTAAAAAAAATCATCTTCAACTTGACCTTTTTGTTATTTATTTCATTCCGGCGTAGTAAATACCGGATTGACGCCCCGGGTCACGGTCAAAGTGTATGTTTTAACTGGTCTGATAGCCGAACGCATATAAGTACACGTCGTTCACGTTCTCGATAGTTCGAAGATGACGTCACTCAGGTCTTTGTGAATGTTTCTTTTTTTTTTTGCCATCCGCGTTTATGAGTAATGCTCACTGAACTGTATTAACCTGACTATTAACGTGCATGGATACACACAGCTTTGTGTGTTGGTCTGTTATACTTCCGGTTGGCAATGTTGAGCTTGTTAGCCAAGCGCATACTACCGGATGGCAATGTTGTGAGCCATCCGGGAGTATAACGGACCAACAAACAAAACTATGTGTAACCTTGAACGTTTATATAGTCTGGTTAATACAGTTTAGTTAGAATTACTCATAAACGCGGATGGCAAAAGACAGTAACAAAGACCTGAGTGACGTCATCTTCATTCTATCTATAACAAGTCTTTGATCACATTATTAGTATGCATATTCCTTTGCCTGTTGTTTCCTTATTAGTATTATTATAATATCTACCCCTCTCCCTCAATAGTAACGCGTAATGATAATAATGATTATATGTTTACAATAATAGTATATATGTGACGTCAGATTATAAATCGTTAAATTTCACTAAAAATTCGATTCTTTAAAAAGGTGTATTATTTAAGTGTTTTTGATGATGTCTTTCATTCAACGATTTCGAAATCGGAATTGATTGAGGGGTAGAATAAATGATTTCTTATACTCTTGCTTTTTGGAATTCGCAAGCTCGTACAGCGTTTGGGGACCAGTCCGGAAATCCAAAAGGCAAGTGTGTACGAATCGTGTATAATAATTCATTTTCTTCGAGAGAAAAAAAAATTGCGACGCAGTTGATTTAACCGTCTGTATACATATTAATATACATTTTTTCATTATTTAGAGTCTGGGCTAATTATCATAAATTGACACCTCCCCCTTTTCTGAACCCAAAAAGACTGGTGGGGAAAACCCCTGGCCTGAACCCGATGTTTGCTCTTGTTGTTGTTTTTGTAGGTCATAGTGCGGACTGGACTGGGAATTTCGGCTTCAGCCACAGGTTGATGTCTGTCATCTTTGGCCTTCTTCTTCCTCTTCTTCTTCTTCTAGGTCGGTCGACCCCTCTATCTGCCTTGAAGTGTAAAAAATGTGATGAAGAGAAGGCAACGTTTCTTTTTTTGTTTTTTGAACATTGTCAAGCTGGGGGTGAAACAGGTGCGATGTTTTAACGCCGTGTTAACTCGACAAACATTTGGGGTATTAAGAATAACATACACCGCATGGTCTGTTGTAATAATATATGCATTATACCGTTCTGTGAAAAATCTCTTTGGGGGGAGGGGGGGGGGGGGGGTCATTTAATTTTTTATTTGGCCGATTTATAATAAATTTATCGGTTAACTTACTGTCGTGCTGCGCAAGAACACGTATTTCAAAATTTGACCAGAAAAACTCATCCTCCAAATCTTGATCGATTTAAATGATCCTCACCTTGAAGGAACTTGAAGAAGATCTCGCGGGGTCCTAGGTTTGAGGTTTTTTTTTGTTTGGTTAAAAAAAAAAAATTTTTTTAGCCAAGAGAAGTGTCGTTTAAATCGATCGACAATTTAAGGCCAAGTTGCTTTTTTTTCTGGCCAAATTTTTCAATACGTGACTTTTCCAGGGGACGACTGTTTAACTGTCTAAATTAATATGGAACGACTAAAATGGACCCCGATTTGTGATCCTTCAGAGAAGGAGTTTATCCTGGTTTCTACAGCGTGAAACGGACAATTAATAGCAAATGCATGCTATCCTTTGGGTAAGACGCGAGATAGTCTATCGCAAAAAAAAGTACTTTCCCCCAAATCTAACAGCCACTGCTGGGTGGACAGGGGCCCGGGGGTGGGGGGTGGAGGGGGGGGGGTCAGGAAATATCCCGACTGCACCCGGGATCGATCTTGGTCCCTTTGCGTGTGAAGCGAGTGCTCTACCAACCGAGCTCTCGGGACTCCCCCCCCCCCCTTGATTTATGATCCACTGTCCCAAAAAATCGGTACGTTTTTTCCTCCTGTTTTATTGTGATTTGTTTTGTTTTTGTTTTTTTGTTTTTTGTTTTTTTAAAATGTGGCCTGAAAATTAATTTATTTATCTTGTTTGTTTGTTTATTTATTTATCTTGTTTATTTATTATCATTAGCGAGTTTCCTGAGTTGACCGAGCCAATTATTTATGTAAATATTACCCACCCCCCCCCCTTCCCCCCCCCCATTTTTTTCTTGCCTATTCCAATGTTTTATACGTAATTTCAAACCAAAATTATGCACATTCAATCGAATATCTCCGAGCACAATAAATCTCTTGTAATGGAAGTACGAAAATAGACAAACCTAGTCAACGAAACCTGCCAACTGTTTCAATTAAAATTTTTTTTTTGTTTTCTCTCACTTTGTTAACGTTCATATTTGTTAAAATTGCTATAATATATTTTTTTTTTCTCAAAAGCGGGAGGGTTGAACTCTTACAATCGCTAACGGCAAGGATATTATAATCAAGTCAGAGGTTATTTGGGTACAATGGTTTAACAAAGCTGTGTTGTTCATTTGCGGTTTGCAAATTTTGCTCGAACGGCACGCGCAGCCAGCTATTCGAATGTTTTTCTGAAGGACTTCGAATAAATCTTTCTCGAATTATTATGTTGGCTGTAGATAAATACTTTTGAGTGATATCATCATGGTACCAAATTGTGTAAACTGACGTTTTATTAAAGAACACAGTGCTATTTGGTTGGCATTGCATATACTGTGTTTTTAAAAACAACGACAGTAAACGAAGAGAATAACAAGAGCTCGCGTGAAGTACGAATTAGAAAATAATGTAGCTTGAAATAAGCTGAATTGTACTTGAAATTATATTTTAAAAATAATTATCCCAACCGCTATCCAGTAAGTCTAGAAGAACAGTAAAAAGTTTAGAATTAAAGAAGTAATTTTCGAAGTCAAAGAATGTGGACGCGGAGAAGTTCCGTATGTGGATGTACGGGTGTGCGTGTGTGAGCGTGCTAGTGTGAATGCTAGTTTATATAGTCTTGAGTGATTGTAAAGCGCCATAGAGCACTTGTCAGTGGATTAATGGGCGCTATATAAGTATATTATATTATTATTATTATTATTATTATTATTATTATTATTATTATTATTATTGTTATTATTATTATTATTATTATTATTATTATTATTATTATAGAATAATAGAACGGTGTCATGTCGGGTATCAACTCAGTGTTTGTTTGGTCGTGAATAAAGGCAAATCGTATTTTATACTCACTTTTTGATCATTGCTTGAAGACGTCATGGCGATAATATAATTCGCCGACGAGGCGCGCGAGGACTGACAATGTCAGTACCGTAACATCAAAGTGAGAAGTATTTGTGACCCCTCGCCTCAAAATGGTATTATTTATTTATTTATTTATGATTAAGATGCTGAAAGTTAAATTTGTAGCCAGAAATATTAGACTTGCGTTGAGTTTATAAACTTTATTGAGGAGAATGAATATCATATTTCAGGTTGTTGAATACCAATCGTTCCTATTTTTGACCAGTTTAACTTTCATTAGATTTTTTAAACATCTGGTTCATCCCGACATAATACCGTTTTGAGTCGTTGGGTCACATTTGCGAGTGTACGAGTAGCATTAGGACTGTTCAAATGTTATTTATGGAAAGAATGGAGAATGGAAACGATTAGAATCGGGTCCTATCTGCTACGGGTCGATACCATTATACGCGTATTCGATACCCCACGAACAGTAAGCCAATATTATATCACTATAGATAGTTCGAACATGACGTCACTCAGGTCTTTGTTATTGTTTTTTGCCATCCGCATTTATGAGTAATGCTCACTGAACTGTATTAACCTGACTATAAAATTTCATGGATACATACACAGTTTTGTGTGTTGATCCGTTATACTTCCGGATGGCAATGTTATGAGCTTCTTCGCCAAGCGCATACTATCTATACCCCGACAGAGTCGATGATGAAGACAACGGCGTTCTTTCATCATCTTGATTTGACGTTCAAAAGTGAAGAAGAAGAAGAAGAAGAAGAAGAAGAAGAAGAAGAAGAAGAAGAAGAAGAAGAAGAAGAAGAAGAAGAAGAAGAAGAAGATGAGAAGGAGGAGGAAGAGGAAGAAGAAGAAGAAGACTTCACTAGAATGTGCGGGATTCTGTTGTACAACTTGTAGCAATCATTATCATCTCTTTTGCTTTTGCAAACGCAGAGCTAGCTGCGGACTCGATCGAACGAATAGTCAGTCAGATGCTGTTCGTTCCGCGAGCGAAGTGTGTCTGAGGATGACTAGGTGAGCAAACACAACCGATTGTTGGTCGAGCTGTTGAATCAGTCGCTGCGTTGTAATAGTGATAAGTAAAGTTATAACTGTGTACATAACATTGTATAGCTAGGCAAGCATCCTTGATGGTTTGTATCGAGTAGGCTCGATGTTGGGGACGTTTGAGACGCAGAAGAAAGAGGAGACGGCCTCTTTTTTTTTTTTTTTCTATGGTTTGGGAGAAGGTGGAGGCGATGGTGGTGGTGGTAATTTGGATGATGATGATGATGAGGATGATGAAAGTGACGATGATGATAGTGATGATGATGATGGTGATGATGATGATGATGATGACGACGACGATCACCAGAAGGAAGATGCCGGAATTGCTATTGTAGTCAGTGCTTCAGGTTTTTGACCGAAAGTCCTTACAAATAAAACTTTGTTACTCATCATCATCATCATCATGATCATCATCATCATCATCATCATCATCATCATCATCATCATCAACATTATCATCTTACAGGGTGTTAGTTAACTTTTTTTTTTTTAATGTTGGTGTTGTGACGACTAAACTCGGATGCAGAGATTAGATCACAATAACATGACCTTCCTCTCCTGCTGTCCTCCATTTACTTTTCAAATCAAAAGCGTTCTGCAAATCACATCGCCCTTTATTTTGTCAAACACAACGGGTGGGCGAAATAGTAACCTTTGTAGTAGTGAGGATTCCTGGCATAGCTCGGCCACTTATCTCTATCAATCAATGGGAACGTCGTAACGTCGTAATAATAGTAATAGTAATAGTAACAGTAGTGATAGTAACAGATGTAATAGTAAGAGTAACTTTGTACTACTTTGTTCTAGTCTGACAAAATACTTGATTTAAACATTATTATTATTTTTTTTTTCGTTTTGGCCAGAAAAAAATTATTTGCTTCAAATATTGACTGGTTTATAGAAAGTCTCACTGACGTGTCCTTTTTTTTCTAATTCTCATCGTCTCAAACCTAATAATTTAAATTAGTAATCGAATGACGATTTCTTATTTATTTATTTATTTATTTATTTATTTATTTATTTATCTATTTATTGGTCATATTATTTTAACAATAAGTGGGGAGCAGGGCGGCTACCAATACCAGCAGATAGCTAGAGTTCTTCGTGGCCAATTTTGACTTCAAAAATGGCCGAATAGAACTTCACGTGGCCAAACACTACTATACTAACACTCTGACCCGCCTTAACAAACTTATCGGTCTTGATAAACTTAAAAATCGACTAAATTTTGGAGAAAACTTATTTTTTTTATATAATTGTTTAAACTCTCTCGAGTTCACCCTCATTTAAAATTGAACAAATTTGTTCGATATTCCATGCATATGAATTCGAGGTACTAGTTAAATGTTTTTTTTTTTTTTTTTTTTTTTTTTTTTTTTTTTTTTTTTTTTTTTTTTTTTTTTTTTAACAATAATAGAAACGCGATTTTCTGTGTTTTGGCAACATGGACCATCTGGTGGGGAATTTTTTTTGTTGTTGTTTTTTTTCTTCTAATTTATTGATATTTGAGGTAAAAGTTTTCTGGTCATTAAAAAAAAATATTATTAAAAAAGTGTTTCGTTAGAGTAGGCACAGCAGTAGGCTACTAATGTACCGTACTACTACTACTACCGCGACATATTATCTTATGTTTCCATCATCTTATCTATCCAAGGGGTGTTCTTCTTATTGTAGCGACGGCGACATTCCAGAAGATTAAGAAGAAGAAGAAAAAAAATACCCTTCAAACTCTCACAACAGCCCCCCCCCCCCCCCCCCCCCCCCCCCCCCGATTCACTCTCGAGTGGTTAATGACGACACCTTTCTAAAGGCAGTACGTTTGTTAAGTTTCCCTTTCGAGATGCAGTGTGTGTGTGAGTGTGAGTAAGACAAGTTGTTTTCTGAGAGTGAGAGTGAGTGTCGGCATGACTATGATGACTACCCCCTCTGAGACTTCCGCTTCCTTTTTTTTCTCACAGACTCACAGACTTTATTTATTCTTTTTTTTTTTTTTTTTTTTTACTTCTTTCAATACTGAGATGTCAAGCATGTAGGTACAGAGTTTTTTTGTTTTTTTTTTGGTGATGTGCCAACAGTTATTGTTTTGCACGGAACAATTAATAGTCGGTGCAAGGCGGGAGAATAAGAATAAGACACCCAATGATCAAGAATTTTATCCTTCTCCTCCTCTTTCTGCTCTTCCTCCTCATCCTCCTGCTCTCCTCATCTTCCTTCTTCTCCTCCGCCTCCTCTTCCTCCTCATCACGCTCTCCTCCTCCTCTTCCTTCTCCTCTTTCACCTCATCCTTATGTTCCTTCTCCCCCTCTTCTTCCTCTTCCCTCCCCTCTTTCTTTCTTTTCCTTCTGCACCTTACCCTCCATCCGGCTCCCCTGCCCTCCTCTTTTTTTTTCCTTCTAGAATATCAAACTGTTTTGGTAACCGATAATCCTGTTATGACAAAACCTGTAATAAAAGTCAAGACCCATAACTATCAACCACTTAACCGTGCCATACCCTCGGAGAACTCGTATTTTAAAATTTGGCCAGAAAACTCGTACTTCAAATATCAGGTCGATTTGAATGAACCTCATCTTGGGTCCCGATAGCTCAGTTGGTAAAGCACTCGCTTCACACGCAAAGGGAACGAGGTCGATCCCGGGTGCAGTTGAGATTTTTTTTCTGACCCTTGTCCACCCAGCAGTGGGTCTGTTAGCTTTGGCGGAAAGTAACTTTGCGATTGACTAGCGTCCTATCCAAAGGATAGCAAGCAATTGCTATTGTCTGTTTCGCGCTATAGAAACCGGGATAAACTCCTGCTCCATGGGCCGGATGGGGATGAAGGAATACATCTTGGCAAAAACTCTCAAACCTGGGGCTTGAGTTGACTTGACAAGACGAGGGTCACTTGAATTGATCGATATTTTGAAGAATCTGGTTTTTCTGGCCAAATTTTCCAATACCAGATTTTCTGTTCCCCCAGAGAGTGGCAGTTAGCTGGTTGAAAGTGTCAGATGTTCATAAAACGTTTACAGAGAAGGCAGAATAGTGGTATTATTTGAACTCATCCCTTATAATATGTGTCATGGTAGCACGTGTGACCGGTAATCAGAGAAGGTCTGAGGTTCAATCCCCAGTCGAGGTCGACTGATTTTTTGGGATGTTTTTTTTTTTATTCTTGTATTTTTCTTTCTTGTTTGGTCTCTCACCTTTCATAAACACTTGTTCAAATCTTTATCTTATAGATAGTATGCGCTTGGCGAAGAAGCTCATAACATTGCCATCCGGAAGTATAACGGACTAACACACAAAACTATGTGTAACCATGAACTTGTATAGTCCGGTTCATAGAGTTTAGTGAGGACTACTCATAAATGTGGATGGCAAAAAACAATAACAAAGACATGAGTGACGTCATCTTCGTTCTATCTATAGATACCGGTGCTTGCTCCTTAATTGCTTAATATGATACATCCCTCATATAATAACGCGTTGTTTGTTTTTTTTTGTTTTTTTTTTTGGTTTTGACCGATTTTTACTTTATCAGAACGGAAATGAATTGACCGAATCGTATTATTGATAATGTAAATCTTATCATTGTATTATCGAATAGTTATTTAATTCTCTCTCTCTCTCTCTCTCTCTCTCTCTCTCTCTCTCTCTCTCTCTCTCTCTCTCTCTTGCTTTCCTTTCTTTATTTGTTTATTGGTTCATTATTTCTTTCTCTCTTTGTTTCTTATTTCTCACTTTCTCTCTATCTATTTTTCTTTCATTCTTTCTATCTGTCTTTCTGCCTATATGTATATGAGTGTAGAGCATTTTTCAAGGACTCAACTATGCGCCGAGCGAGGCTCGAATCCAGGATCCTCCGATCCGAAAGGTCGCACGGAAAACCCCAACAAAACAAAACAAAACACCCCCGGCCCCAAAAAAAAAAAACAACAAAAAAAAAACAAAACAAACAAAACAAAACATAACAAACAAAAAAAAAACAAAAACAAAAAAAAAAAACAATTCAAAAACATTCAAAAGAGAAAAACAAATCCAACATTTTATTTAGACACAAAAACCAAAAAGCAATCAAACCCAAAATAAAACCAAAACAGAAACACAGCAAAGAAAAACAGACGCTCCCCCCCACCCCCCCCCCGGCCCCCGCTCTTTATTCGCTGTTTCAGTCTAGTTTTCGGTCTTTTAACTTTTATCACTACTCGTGTGGTCAGTGGTATGGTATGCCTTATTTATTTATCTTGAAGCTTGCTCGGCTCTTTATTAACTCTTTCAACCCTAGAGATTTTTGCTACTTTTCAAAATTGGAAGGGAAAAAAAAAATGTATTGAAAATGAGTTTGTGCATTGATAGTTTTATTCAACTATCATTGACATGTAAAAACACTAGCTTTGATACTACGCCTATAATTTGTCTCAGAAAAAAAGTAATGAATAGGCAATGGGTAAAAGGAACCCGGGCAAACTTAGGATATAGTCCGTGTTAGGGTTGAGTGAGTTGAACTACTTGTATGTATATATATATATATATATATATATATATATATATATATATATATATATTATATATATATATATATATATATATATGATTTTGCTTTGAATTTGCTTTTCACTTTTCTCCTCAATGATGTCGGCCAAGAACGAATTTATCTGTCCCGACTGTTTATCATCATCGACCATGGGAATCCCGATTGCTTAGTTGGTAGAGCACTCGCCCCACAAGCAAAGGGGCCGAGATCGATCCCGGTTGTAGTCTTTTTTATGCCTCCCCCTCTCGCTTCTGTCCACCCAGCAGTAATTGGGTAGCTGGGTCTGATAGACCTGTGCGCCTATGTGGTCTAGTGGTATGACACTTGCTTTCGGATCGGAAGGTCCTGGGTTCGAGCCTCGCGCTTGGCGCATAGTTGAGTCCTTGGAAAAGACTCTTTACTCACATTCTCTCACCGTACTCAGGTGTAAAATGAGTACCTGGCCGTTAACAGCGTTGTCTTTGTCCGAAAAATTGTAATATCGCCTAACAGGCGTCATGTCCCGTCCTACATGTTAAATGTTCTGTTTACCAGGGACCCCTTGTAAAGCGCTTTGAGCACATTTAGTGGATATTGCGCTATATAAAGCTCATTTTTTTTTTTTACTTACAGGAGAGGTGACGGATCGAAAAGAGTGCGGGGTAGAACTAGAATAGGTTGTTTGTTATTAGTAACTGTTGATTGTCTTGCATTGTGATAATGTGCTATAAGTTATTTGATAATCCGAATACCTTTTACGACCCAGCCGCAATGAATGTATGATACGGGGGTGTTCGGACTATCGAGCCGTGACTGTAGAAAGTGGGCAGCACTCTTTTTGTTTGTGTTAGTGTTAGTAGATATTATGGTTCTACTTGCAAGAAAGGTGGCGGAATGAGAGAGTGGGGGTAGTAACTAGAATGGGTTGTTTGTCATTGTTGATTGTCTTGCATTGTGATAATGTGCTATGATATATTGTAAGACTTATCGTAATAGTAGTATAAATTATAAGAAGTTATTTAATGTGTTGCTTTGTTGATATTGGTCTATATGGTTTTGTTATTCAACACATTGGATGTGGTGATGCGTAATGAAAATGATAAGGATTCATTAAAAACAGAATTTCTTGAAGTTCAATTTGGACACATTCGGTTTTGTGACTAAAAAGGTTTCCTCGCGATGAAGATGAAGTAGTTTTGGTGCTCTCTTCTCCCTGGACTTAAGGATTAGGTAAGGTAAACCGCATTTTTTTTTTCAAGAAAAAGAAAGGTAGTCCTTCAGCGCCAAAAGACCCATCGAGCCAGAGTTTATCCTGTTTTCTGTAGATAGTATGCACTTGGCGAAGAATCTCACAACATTTTTATTTATGGACAATAAAGATCTATTATTATTATTATTATTATTATTATTATTATTATTATTATTATTATTGCCATCCGGATGTATAATGGACCAACACACAAAACTGTGTGTAACCTTGAACGTTTATAGTCTGGTTGATACAATTTAGTGGGAATTACCTACTCATAAACGCGTTGGCAAAAAAAAAAAAAAAACAAAAAAAAAAAAAAAAAAAAAAAAAAAAAAAAAAAAAAAAAACCAATAACAAAGACCAGAGTGACGTCTTCGGGGACTATCCACTAGCTCTAACAGACCCAGCTGCTCAATCACTGCTGGATGGAGAGGGCGTGTCAGAAAAAAAAAAACAACATATGTCGACTTCACTTGAGATCGACCCCCACCCTTTTGCGTGTGAAGCGATTGCTGTACCAACTGAGCTATCGCGACCTCTCTCCCCCCCCCCCCCCCCCCCCCCCCCTTTAGTCATTAATGATCGGTACATCTCGTTACTTGTTAAAATTATTCAGACAGTCATATTTTATCTCTCATCCTTTTAAATTTGTTTTGATAGAGGTAAATGTTTAATATTAATATACATCGTTTCTGTTCCCCTGTGCTTTTCTTCGCGTCTAGCGTGCCTTTGAAGATTGTAGAGTTGATTGAGCAAAGTCTTTGAGAATGAAAAGATTCTCATACTTTATGATCTTCTTATCAGCGCTGTAATTTTCATTTATTTTTTCTTCGGTATCATCCAAGAACATCTGGAGGTTTTTCTTGTCTTTATGAGTAATGAGTAATGTTTATTTATATCGCAACTAACACACACACGCACACAGGCACTCACACAGACACACAACGAGACGAATTCATGAGCGGCGGGTAGATTCGGCGAGGTGGTGACTTGCTCATAATTTCAAATTTGAGGGGAAAACAAAAATGTTAATGATAATAATGATGACTGTGATAATAAAATGATGCTGCTGATGATAGTAATAGTTATAGAGATGATGATGATGATGATGATGATGATGATGATGATGATGATGATGATGATGATGATGATGATGGTAATTGTTATGGTGATGATAATGATGATGATGATGATGATGATGATGATGATGATGATGATGATGATGATGATGATGATGATCATGATGATGATGATGTTGGTGGTGATGATGGAACACATTTTAGATAAAGAACAGTATAACTGAGACCAACAAGCGGAATTGACTTTAAGCAGAAGTTGACTTTAAACAGGTTTACTTTATACGGATTCCCACTGTATTACATTATGAGTACACAAAGGTGCTAAAATGCCCGCTCTGTGCTTATTTATGAATTTCATCAATTTTTGTTTGTTTTGTTTTTGTTTGAATATTTCTTTAAAAAGAAATGACTCCTTTGGAAACTGAGGAAATATATATATATTATTTTATGAATAACTCTTCCTCCCCGAGCGAGGGGAACTTATCATCTCTGCTGCTGCTACTCCCGAGTTGTGCAACCACCTCTGTATGCACTCATTTGACATGAAGGCTGATTGGTGATCTTAATGACTCGCCGCTGTCTGTTAATTAACTTTTTTTTTTTTCTCTTTTCTCCTGACATGTGATCTATGTTAATATTTAATCAAGGGCTAAAGGGGCCCCGGCTTAATGCGTGTATATATTATTATTATTATGCTCTCCTTTTTCGTTTCCTCTCCGGTAACGATTTTTCATCGAAGTCGGCTAGCTCATCTTTCCTGTTATCGGTTGTTTATGGCGGTGTCAGGGACCGGTTCAATTTCCGGTTAGGGAAAAAGTAATAGAAAGAAGACTAATATAATAAATAAGATTCAAGGTGGCATGCGGCGTTGAGGTACAATACTCACAAAATCCGCCAGCCGGATATAACGTAGCAACATACAAATCTGCCCAGGTTTCATGCCATTATAGAGAGAACGTCAACATAGCATTGCGCATGCGTCTCTCTTATCAACTGAGGAAATCTATCGTTTGGTTAATGAGATATCACTAATTACATTGGAGAAATCACTTTTAAAATGTTATTATATACATACTTTTATAAAATAAAAATATAATCAATAAACTTATTTTGATGAAACGTTCACAGTGATGCACCATGCCAGATAAATCGTTTCTCAGCCATCTTTCAGTTGAGTTACCGAACTGTGAAGTCAGTGGTTTCACGGCGGGTAATCTTAAAATCTCGGATGCATTCCTTAATATTTTTCATTCTTTGCAACACATCACTAACACTAACTGTGATCTTTTCATCAAAATAAGTTTTTATTTTTATACAAGTAAGTAGGATAATAACATTTTGAAAAGTGATTTCTCAAATAATATAGGTGATTACTGCTATCTCATTAACCAAAAGATGGAGAGAAAGAGAGACGCATGCGCTATGCTATGTTGACGTTCTCTCTGTAAGGGCATGCCGTGCCCAGGTTGCCAGTTTCATGTTTTTCATCAGCCCCCCCCCCCCCCCCCCCCGACCTAGACGTTTCCCTCATATGTGACCCCTCGTGTCAAAACGGTATTAAGTCGGGATGATTAAAATGCTGAAAATGGAATTTGTATCCAGAAATATCATGCTTAAGTTGGGTTTATATGCTTTATAGAGGAGGAGGAATATCATATTTTACTGTGCTAAATACGAATGTGTCATATTTTTGACCCGTTTAACTATAATTTGACTTTTTGACATCTGGTCCATCCCGACATTATACCGTTTTGAGACGAGGGGTCACATATTCAGCCTCTCTCTCTCTCTCTCTCTCTCTCTCTCTCTCTCTCTCTCTCCCTCTCTCCTTACTCATTACCAGGGCTACCGTACCCATTTCCCCCGCTTAATTTCTATACTATTATACTCTCTTCTTGCATTGCACCCTGTGTCGACTTCCAGCTCATCTCAACGCCAGCTATTTCCGGTGGAACCGGATACCGCACAACCACCTCCACCTACCCTTCACTGACAGAATGGCTGTTTATCATTTTGGCGGAAAGAAAAAAATAAAAAAATAAAATTGAACTTTATATAGCGCAATATCCACTAAATGTGCTCAAAGCGCTTTACAAGGTGTCTCAGGTCAACAGCAACATTTAACATGCAGGACGGGACATGCCGCCTGTTAGGCGATATTACAATTTAAAAATTAAACAATCAAGGAAATGATTTAAAAAAAAAAACATTTAAAAAAAATCGATATATAATAAACTTTAAACTTAAACATGAGCTTTTATAAAGCGCAATATCCACTAAACGTGCTCAAAGCGCTTTACAAAGGGTCCCAGACCAACAGCAACTTGTAACATGTAGAACGAGACACTACACCTAGGCTGTGAGGCAATATATATATTACATTTTTTTTTCGATAGAGACAGCGCGGTTTTCTGGCCAAAATGAGAAAAAATTATTTTTCCATTGTATGCCAAACAAGGCAGGATGCATGCAGCAAATGCACTGCTTGTTTCAGGCAGGAATTCGTAGTGTTTTTGGTTTGGATGGAGAGAAAAATAATAAAGGGAGTAGATAAATGTGACTCATTTTTTCTCGTTTTTGTTTCTGTTTCGTATTTTATTTATTTATTTATTTATTTATTTATTTATTTATTTATTTATTTATTTTACTTTTATTATCCCCAAATCGTTTTACGCATTCAATAATTGAATTTTGAAACTCGTTCAGCATCGCCGCCGTCTTTTAACGTAAGACAACAGGTGTATAGCTAGATAGACTTCACTTCACTCACTGGTTGTGATTTTTCAGACACGTTTAGTAAGCCCTAAGCTTATGACTTGAAACATCGAAAGAAATATCACCCGCCTTCTGTGTGTGATAATTGTCTCTCTCTCTCTCCAGTTTACTTTCATTTCATTTTTCAAAAGTTTGTTTGGGTGTCAGTTCGTTCTATCAGAAAGCATTAATATGTAAAAAAAAAATGCTTAAAAGATTTTATTTTTGGGAAGTGGGGGGGGGGGGGGGGGGGGGGGGGGGGTGCGGTTAAAAAAAAATAGTTATCAAACACATTTGTTTTACCTTCGTTTTACTGATACATTTTTAATTAGGATCTCCTTAGGTCTTCCTTTTCTCTTATTTATTTATTTATTTATTTATTTATTTAGTTATTTATTTATTTGATCATTTATTTATTCTAAAAGAGAAGAAAAGCAAACAAACAATTATTATCGTAATTGACATGGCTTTCAATCTTGTATGTATATATTATGCATTATTATATTATTATGGTTATCTTCTATACGCGTGTGTATGTGTGTGTATGTGTGTGTGTGTGTGTGTGTGTGGTTGTGTGTGCGCTTTGCATGTCACGGTTAAAGATATATGTTTGTACACCACATGAGTACATTTAAGTTGAAATACTATCTTTACCACGTGTATCGTTATTGTAATATTTAATCAATAGATTTATGGCATTACTAATTAATATTAAGGGCATTCAAAGGATCTTATCCTATTTTGCACTATACCACATGTTATGTTAAATACCTTTTTTTTTAAAAAAAAAAATTGATACGCTTTAAACAGTAAATAAAAAGGAAAAGGTTAACATCGCTATTTTAAGATCCATTTGTTTGTATGTTTTGATAATTTTTTTTTTTTTTTTTTTTTTTTTTTTTTTTTGGTCAAATGAAAAGGAATTTTCCAATGGGGTTACCAGACATGTCACGTTGTCCCCCTTTTTATAAATACGTCACACAGCTCTTTGTTATTGTTTTTAAGCCAGCCATTTTTTATGAGTAGTTCTCACTAGATTCTATCTATCAATCAATCAGACCATAAACGTTCAAGGTTACACATTATAATTTTCTGTATTGGTACGCTATAGATAGTATGCGCTTGGCTAAGAAGCTCACAACATTGCCATCCGAAAGTAGAACGGACCAACAAACAAAACCGTGTGTATCCATGAATGCTTATAGTCAGGTTAATACAAAATTACTCATAAAAGCGGATGGCAAAAAACAATTACAAAGACCTGGGTGACGTCAACTTCGAATTATCTATATCCCGCTGGCGGATGTTGTGAGTTTTATTTTTGGCTAAACACATAACAACAATAATGACGTTTTCTTATAAATCGATGCATCTCTAAAATGTTAATTTCGCACTAAAAAAAAAAAAGGTTGAAATTCCTACCCCCCTCCCATCTTATTTATTTCTCTTCGCTCGCTCAATAGTTTTTTGTTTCTTTTTTTTTTTTCTTCACCGTCTTAACCAGAGTTGACTGTTGTACTCTGGAAAAACACGTATTGAAAAAATTTGGCCAGAAAACTCGTCCTTCAAATATCGATCGATTTAAATGACTCATCGTAATTTTTTTTAAAACAACAAAAAGCAACTGTCAAACATGGGTCAAGAAGTAAGACATCGCGACGTCCCAGGTTTGAGAGTTAAAAAAAAAACAAAAAAAAATCAAACTTTGATTTAAATAATTTAAATCGATAGTTATTTGAAGGATGAGTTTACTGGCCAAATTGTTTTAACTACCGACGTGTCTTTCCAGTTTACGGTAGTGAACTGGTGGTTAACAGACTCCACTGTATATAATATAATATATTATAGTATACGTTTGTAAAGTAAATAGTGATTTAGTTTTGTAGTGTGCACACATACTCGGCGGACCACATTCCTCTCTCTATCTGTGTGTGTGGTTGGAAAAACCGTGTATAATCGTTAACCCCTGCTTAGATCAACTTAGTTTGGACAATTAGATTGTTCGGCATGGATAGCTAGGTGGATATTTTCCGGCCTGCTAGGCTAGCAGCGAGCGGTGGTGACGCTCGGCCTCGCATGCACTTCTTTCTTCTTCAGGTTTGGTTTTCTGTGAAATCTCGACTCGGGAATGTCGGGTAATAGGGAACCTGACTTTTTAAAACTTTTTTTTCACAATAGATAGAAGAGTATTGTTGGGGGACATTTGTGATTCCTGTTGATATCAGTTAGAGGTTTGTTTGATCTGTTTGTATTGACATTCCTTCATGGAATGCCTAGGCGACGGTATCTAACGATGTGGTTCGGGAGGGCGGTTTCTAAAAAAAATTATTATTATCATCATCATCATCATCATCATTATTATTATTATTATTATTATTATTATTATTATTATTATTATTATTATTATTATTATTATTATTATTGTTATCATCGTCGTCGTTGTCGTCGTCGTCATCATCAACATCATCATCAGATTTGAAGAAATATTTCTCTACAGCTATGAGGACTCCATACTCCATACTTTGTTCTTGAGATCTTGAGAGAAAAAAACATCTCGACTGCACCGGGATCGATCTTGGTCCCTTTGCCTGTGAAACGAGTGTGCTCAACCAACTGAGCTACCGGGACCCCCACAATTATATACAGCATATTATATGCTTATTGCTTATTCCTTTTCAGTAAAAAAAAATCTTTTTTTTTTTAAATGTTGGGTCGTCATGGCGTTTTTAGGAAAATACGGAAAATGATCGGTAAAGAGGGAGTGAACTGCAATGAAAAAATTAACATTTCCCGATTTCGGGGATGCGTATCTAATGGGGCTGTCCCGTTTTCGCAGTTTGCTCTTCTATGTCTACTTTCACGCACACACACATACGGAAACATTGCAGCGGTAATTACTTCCGTATGCGATGTATAAATAGCCCTCTTGCTATCGTCTGCGATGTATGTGCCGCGTACCGCGTCGACCTTTGCCCGTGTGGCCACGAAACGACGTAAGCCGGAATTTATACTGTTCATTAAAAAAAAAGTTGGTTGAAAACTTGAAGCGTTTATAGATAGAACGAAGTTGACGTCACTTAGGACTTTTTTGTTTGTTTTTGTTATTGTTTTTGTTTTGCCAACCGCGTTTATGAGTAATTCTCGTTAACTGTATTATCCAGACTATAAAAGTTCACGGTTACACAGATTTTTATGTGTTGGTCCGTTATACTTCCGGATGGCAATATTGTGAGCTTCTGCTTGGCCAAGCGCAAACTAGCATCTATATTTTATTTGTTTTTGACAAGATGATTTGATTCCTTAGTATGGTAGTATTAGTATCTGCTGCCACAGACCCACTCGCCCAAGCGTTTTCAACAACGCGGAACAGTGCCGCAGGAAGTGCAGGCTAAAGCGCGCGGTGCTTCACTTGTCCGAGCGGCGAAGCCAGAAGGTGGTTTTAGACCCGTCCGTCCATCACTCGCTTGGAACAATTACTTTCTAGATAGAATGAAGATGACGTCACTCAGGCCTTTGTATTTTTTTTTTTTTTTTTTTTTCCATCCACGTTTATGAGTAATTCTCATTAAACTGTATTAACCAGACTATAAACGACCAAGATGACATAATATAGTCACATAGTGTGTTGGTCCGTTATATATACTTCCGGATGGCAATGTTGTGAGTTTCTTAGCCAAGCGCATACTATCGATACTGGTATTGATGGAGTCGTCATGGAATGAAGCTGATTCCGGGTTGCCATAATATTTGCCATTTTTCCCCCCAATAAAATTCAACAGTCCACGCAGACAGACACCCCCTAAAAAATATTCACCCCTTTGGTCATGGTCACTTACGTGGAAACTACCTTTGTTGGGAAATAACGACGAGCGATACGATTTTTTTTTTTTTCCTATTTCTTTGGCCAGGCGATGGTTGCCGACTCCAAAGGGCAGGTTCATATTCACTTACTGCCATTGATAGTTTTTTTATGTTGTTGTTTTTGTTTGTTTGTTTGTTTGTTTGTTTGTTTGTTTGTTTTTTCGTTTATTAAAAAAAAAAACAATTCTGCCCTGCATCAGGTATGCCAAGCTATTCCTGATTATTTCTTTTTCTTATAAATAGCACGAAGATGACGTCACTCAGGCCTTTGTTATTATTTTTTTGCTATCCGCGTTTATGAGTAATTCTCACTAAACTGTATTAAAAAAACAAAACAAAAAAACTTGAGCTTTTATATAGCGCAATATCCACTAAACGTGCTCAAAGCGCTTTACAAGGGGTCCCTGGCCAACAGCAACACATTTAGAACGGGACATGACGCCTGTTAGGCGATATTACAAATTTTTGTTTGGACAAAGACAACGCTGTTAACGGCCAGGTACTCTTTTTACACCTGAGTACGGTGAGAGAATGTGAGTAAAGAGCCTTCTCCAAGGACTCATCTATGCGCCGAACGCGAGGCTCGAACCCACGACCTTCCGATCCGAAAGCGAGTGTCATACCACTAGACCACAGAGCCGCACTAACGTATAAACGTTCAAGGTTACACATAGATTTGTGTGTAGGTCCGTTATACTTCCGGATGGCAATGTTGTGAACTTCTTAGCCAAACGCATACTATCTATGTGTACAAGATTATACATTGCAGATGCTTATTAAATGTATGCTAATCTCAAGTCGTCTAAATGTAATAATCTTACCAGATTTTAGTTCAACGTCAAGGTACGTAGTTTTGTCGCTTCAAGAGTCATCGTCAGCGACACGAAATCACGACCAGTGGGTAATGTTAGGAATTTCCGGGAGGCGGTGAGTCAATGGTAGAAGAGTAAGTAGAAGTGAAATGGAGGGCTAGAAGAGGCGAAGGTGGGGGGGGGGGGGGGGGGGCTACATATATATGGGATCACATTCTTTAGGATTAGAGTATGGTAAGAAGAGATGATGATATTTTAGTGGAGATGAAAGGGAGAAGATATATGTTGGGGGAGGGGGTTGGGGGGGGGGGGGGGGAAATGAGATTGTGCTTTGTCTCTGCCACAGGCAGAATATTATAAGGACAGACCTGCGTACTAGGGAACAAAAGAAATAATAGAATGACGAAATTTTGCCTCCATTTTCAAAACTTCACGAGCTTCTGCTCTAAGTCAGTAGCTAATACTTATTGAAAATGAAAGTTGATGTCGACTATAGATAGTTCGAAGATGACGTCACTCAGGCCTTTGTTATTGTTTTTGCCATCCGCGTTTGTGAGTTGTTCTCACTAAACGGTATTAACCAGACTATAAAAGTTCATGGTTACAAAGAGTTTGTGTTTTGGTCCGTTATACTTCCGGACGGCAATGTTGTGAACTCCTTGGCCAAGCGCATTCTATCTATACATAATGTTGGTGATTTTGAAGTGTGTTACCTACTCCTTATTATGAGGGTGAATTGCTGATTTTTGAATTTACACAGACAGCAGCTATCACAATTTGCTTCTCTTAAAATTTACGAAATTTTGAATTTTCAAGTCGGGCAGGTCTGGATATGAATAAGACACTTAAGGCGATAGAGACAGCGCTGTTAACGGCCAGGTACTCATTGTACACCTGAGTACGGTGATGGAACGTGAGTAAAGAGTCTTTTCAAAGGACTCAACTATGTGCCGAGCGAGGCTCGAACCGAACCCAGGACTTTCCGATCCGAAAGCGAGCGTCATATTATACCACTAGAACATATAGCCGCAAATCGTACATATTATTAGTGAGTTCATTTTACGTTATCCGACACCAGACGAGTTCCTTCCAACAACAAAGCTGTATAGATAGTATGCGCTTGGCAAAGAAGCTCATAACATTGCCATCCGGAATTATAACGGACCAACACACAAAACTATGTGTATCCTTGAACTTTTATAGTCTGGTTAATACCGTTTAGTGAGAACAACTCACAAACGTGGATGGCAAAATACAATAACAAATGCTTGAGTGACGTCATCTTCGAACTATCTATACTTCCGAATGGCAATGTTTCGCAGTTTCTTAGCCAAGCGCAAACGATCTTTATAGATAGAATGCGCTTGGCCAAGGAGTTCACAACATTGCCATCCGGAAGTATAACGGACCAACACACAAACTCTGTGTAACCATGAAGTTTTATATTCTGGTTAATACAGTTTAGTGAGAACAACTCACAAACGCGGATGGCAAAAACCATAACAAAGGCCTGTGTGACGTCATCTGCATACTATCTATAAACTCCATATTATTATCCGGGCATTTTACAAGTCTTTTGACACCGGCGGTAGCTCGCAGCTGGTGAGGTGGGGGTCTGGTCTGGAACACAGCAGGAGGTAACCACGATATATCCGCCCGTCGGAACAACTAACTAAAGTAAACACCGGATTTTTGACAATCAATCACTTAACTATTGAATCGTGGATAAATTGTTGTTGTCGTCGTCGTCGTCACTGTTCCATTTTCTGTATCACAGTATCTAGGTTCAAGCGACTGACCTATTGGAATGCACTGCGTGCAACTTTTATACTGGTTTTCTTTTATCTTTGGGTTAGTCACAAATTTGGCGGAAAAGGTGGAAAATCCAATCCAACAATAATAATGGTTGTCGGTTGTCGTTGTTGTTATTATTATTATTATTATTATCATTATTATTATTATTATTATTATTATTATTATTATTATTATTATTATTATTATTATTATTATTATTATTATTATTATTATTATTATTATTATTATTATTATTATTTCGTTGTTTCTAAATTCGTTTTCAATTACTATACGTTCAATTTCAGCACGCTGCATACAATGGTGAAGTTTATCAAAACTTGTAACTCGCTTCGAGTCACAAGAATCCGAAAAGTAAAATTAATAGCGGAAGTCTGCGTTGAACCCTTATTGATACTATGCGTTTAGGTAAAAAAAAAAGAACATCCGCCAGCCGGATATAACGTACCAACACACAAAACTATGTGTAACCTTAAACGTTTATAGTCTGTTTGATATAATTGGGTGAGAACTTATCATTAATTGGCTGGCTAACAAACATTAACGTTCCGACTTTATTATCCGTTTTCCCTCTTTCTTTTTGGCTCGGACGACTATGATCATTTGCCGTGTGTAAGACCTATCTATCTATCTATCTATCTATCTATCTATCTATCTATCTATCTATCTATCTATCTATCTATCTATCTATCTATCTATCTATCTATCTATCTATCCATCGATCCATCCATCCATCCATCTATCTTGTATCAATCGATTTATCTTTACATCTATCTATCTATCTATCTATCTATCTATCTATCTATCTATCTATCTATCTATCTATCTATCTATCTATCTATCTATCTATCTATTTCGATCTGCATGTATTTTGAGTAGAAAGGGAGGGGGGGGGGGGGGTTACACATACAATGATTTTGCTCTCAGCGCCCAACCCTAGTGTTAACTGCCACAATATTATTGTCACACCGAGACCGTGATTGATTGGTTATATCTGCCGTACCCTGGAATGATTCCGGTTCCGACGTCCTTTCATTTGCAGACTACTAAAGGTCTGTTCCCATTCGCAGTGCGGCTACGTGGACTTGTGGTACGACACTCGCCGTCTTTCTTTCTTTCTTTCTTCTCTTAATAGGATTCAACAGTCGTGACGTCGCTCCCCTCGTAATGACACATAGTAACTTAGTAACTGGTTCTAAACTATCGGAACAATGGCGGACGCCCTTATGAAATACTTCTCCGACGAGCATGAAAGTGTATCCAGAGGAGAAAAAAACATTATAAATCTGATCATGTTTTGACTTTTATTCATTCTGATCACATGGCATGTGAAAAAGTTCTAGCCAGCATGAAGAATAAAAAGTACCGATTTTATTTGTTTAGAACCAAGCTGCTGGTTGCTGGGAGGACGTGACATCAGACTATTGAATCCTATTTGCAAACCATCTCTTCTGGTGCATTGTGGCAAATATAGGCGTCTTAATGTGTTACTCTTCAGGATGTATTTGAGTTCTATAGTAGTGAATTAGCCTTTCTCCTAACTGTTCCGTGGTGAGTGAGGACAGTGATGGCTTATTCCACACGCGAATAGAAGAAGACAGGAATGTTCCGAGTTCGAGTCCCTCTTTAAACGGTGCATAGTTGAGTCCTCGGAAAAGGCTCTTTACGCACATTTCATTTCTGTCGCCGCGCTCAGGTGTAAAAGGAGTACATGGCCTTTAATAGCGTTGTCCCTCTCGAAAATAAATGTATTACCGCCTAACAGTCTAGTCCTACATGTCAATTGTTGCTGCTTATTTTTTGTTTGTTTGTTTTGTTGTTTGTATTTGTTTATTTGTTTGTTTTTAAATTTTCCGAGAACGATCTGCTCGCTGTTGTTATGTATTTAACACTTTGGTGATTTCATGTAAAGAAATTATTGTAATGTAATGTCGACATTAAGGAACTGACGGTCGCATTACGACGACGGACTGTTTACGTTACGGTGCATGGGAATGGGCCTTTAACTTCGATATGCAAACTGTTGATTTCGTGACGTTAGGGCGAGCGGCTCGTGTGATTGCGTCGCCCACGTTCGGGCTCTCTGGGTGTTCGTGAAGGTATTTTGTTTATCTATTTCCTGGAATCCCTAATGATACGCTTGAAGCACACACACGCATACACACACGCACACACACACACACACACACACACTCTCTCTCTCTCTCTCTCTCTCTCTCTCTCTCTCTCTCTCTCTCCTCATCCCTACATTACTTTATCTTCAGCAAACAAACAAGACAAAAGAAAAACAAAAACACCCCTCCCCCCAAACAAAAATACAAAAAAAAAAAAAAAAAAAAATACAAACAAACACACAATCAAAACAAATAAAAAAAAAACCAAACAAATGTATAAATAAATACATTGATTAATTAATAGTAAACAGAAAACACAAACAATTTTTTAAAAAACAACAAAAAAAAAACAAAAAAAAAACAACAACAACAACAAGAAAAACAAAAACAACAACAACAAAAAACAAAAGAATACAGAAACAGAAATTGACGGATGTGTTGTATTGAATCAGGTCTGGGGTAATCCCACGGATGTTTGTGAACTAAATTGTGGACGACCCCAGTTTTCATTTCCAGTTAATTAAACTAGTATTGTCACCATTAAAGGTCAATATCTCGGGCATTTCACATCCATTTCTATTCTCGTTGAAAGCAACCGCAATTGCTTTATCATCTTTTTTTTTTAATCGTCGTAATCACCTTTATCACTGTTGTCGTCGTCATCATCATTATCATCAGTGTGGTAGCAGTCGTAGTAGTAGTAGAAGTAGTAGTAGTGGTAGTAGTAGTAGTAGTAGTAGTAGTAGTAGTAGTAGTAGTAGTAGTAGTAGTAGTAGTAGTAGTAGTAGAAGTATAGTAGTAGTAGAAGTAGTAGTAGTAGAAGTAGTAGTAGTAGTAGTAGTAGTAGTAGTAGTAGTAGTAGTAGTAGTAGTAGTAGTAGTAGTAGTAGTAGTAGTAGTAGAAGTAGTAGTAGTAGTTGCAGGAGTAGTAGTATTAGTAGTGGTAGTAGTAGTTGCAGGAGTAGTAGTATTAGTAGTAGTAGTAGTAGTAGTTGCAGGAGCAGTAGTAGTAGTAGTAGTAGTAGTAGTAGTAGTAGTAGTAGTAGTAGTAGTAGTATTAGTAGTAGTAGTAGTAGTAGTAGTTGCAGGAGCAGTAGTAGTAGTAGTAGTAGTAGTAGTAGTAGTAGTAGTAGTAGTGGTAGTAGTAGTTGCAGGAGTAGTAGTATTAGTAGTAGTAGTAGTAGTAGTTGCAGGAGCAGTAGTAGTTGGTAGTAGTAGTTGCAGGAGCAGTAGTAGGTAGTAGTAGTAGTAGTAGTAGTAGTAGTAGTAGTAGTAGTAGTAGTAGTAGTAGTAGTAGTAGTATTAATAGTAATAGCGAGAATTACTCATAAACGCGATTTTCAAAAAGGAATAACAAAGACTTGAGTGACGTCAACTTCGTTCTTTCTATGTCTAATATTCTATTCGCATTATCAATAATTGCCCCTTTCTTTCCCTTCTTGCCAACAGATTCTTCCGCTTTTCGCCCACTTGCCAACCATGAAGATTCGAGGATTCTAAATGGTAAGTAAGCTCGTCATTTTCTTCTCTTAAAAAATTAAAATTGAGCTTTATATAGCGCAATATCCACTAAATGTGCTCAAAGCGCTTTATAAGGGGTCCGTGGTCAACAGCAACATTTAACACGTAGGACGGGACATGCCGTCTGTTAGGCGATATTACAATTTTTCGGACAAAGACAACGTTGTTAACGGCCAGGTACTCATTTTACACCTGAGTACGGTGAGAGAATGTGAGTGAAGAGCCTTTTCCAAGGACTCAACCATGCGCCAAGC
>NC_088365.1:61212920-61225420 GCF_034508935.2 Berghia stephanieae | reverse complement strand
CATCATCATCATCGTCATCGACATCAACATCATCATAAGTCCGAAATATTTTAGCCGCTCCTAGCAACGGAAGTTGGTGACACCTCATTACAAATTTAAAATGTGACTTATATCACTTCAAACTGGTATTGTTTTCAGGTAGAACCAGGTGACGAAACGTGAATAGGATTGTCACATCCGCCCAGCAACGAGCAGCGTGGTTCTAAACAAAGAAAATCGGTACTTTTTATTCTTCATGCTGGCTAGAACTTTTTTTACATGTCATGTGATCAGAATGTGTAAAAGTCAAAACATGATCAGATTTATAATGTTTTTCTCCTCTAGATACACTTTTATGCTCGTCGGAGAAGTATTTCATAAGGGCGTCCGCCATTGTTCCGATAGTTTAGAACCAGTTACTAAGTTACCATGCGTCATTACGAGTGAAGTGACGTCACGACTGTTGAGCCATATTTATAGTTATTGTTCTGTCGTACGAAATATCAATCACTCATTACATTATATTGATACATCTGGAATATATGTAGACTAATTACTTTTGGCCATAGATGTTACTAGACAGACAACAAACCCCTATATCACGTGGGCAGATCAGCCGATTATATACTGTGTCACTGAACTTAAAAGACGTCATTCTTGAACTCTCCTTGTATTATTTCGGAATAGCAAATGAGCGGCACAACTCGTTTCGTGTTATTTATGTGACTGCATCAAACAAAATCGTCAAAGATAGCTCAACAAGTTTTCATAGCCCAGTTTCCAGACCGTTAACCCCCTCCTTACCAACTATAGGAAAATCGTCACATTCGTTACGAGACAACCAACATTTTGTCTTATTCAAATTTCTCTTGTACATCATAAAATTTAAATAAAATGATCCGTGTGTTGTAGAGCAAAGAAATTATTTATCGCAAGAACTTTACTATTGTGTTTGAGTGATAAAATATATATTTTTGTGTTAGTTGGGTGTGAAGTTTTGGGGGAAATCCTGAAAATGGCTGGTAAGGAGAGAATTGAAGGAAAACGACTTATTTTTAAAAATGGGATAATCTAAATTTGCTGAGACACGTAGTAAGAGATTGATCACACTCCCTTTCGGCCAAGCGATATTTGCCACACTGTTGCCATTCCGAAATAGTTGGAGAGAAAAATGAGTTCATATTGATTTTGGTAAGTTTGGTGATGGAATGTCGGTCTATGGATAATGGACATAATACACGTATGGCGTTGCCATAGTCAGTGGTGAAATCCAGATGTAAATATCTAGAACGGTTTAAGAATAAAAAGTCGTTGAAATCAGTGGAAGACTTTTTGGACGTCCTGTATTATTCCCCCGAATCGAATCAAAATGAATCGATACACTTCGTAAATATTTCGTAAAGAATTGTTAATACATGTATGAATAACCAATCACGGATCATTTCGGGCTCAAAACCACTCTTCAGCCAATACCCCACCCCCTTCCTCCACCCTCCCAATACAAAAAAAAAAAAACAAAAAAAAACAAAAAACAAACAAATAAAAACATCAATACATCAGTTAAAATCCTGACAGACGGCAGATGAAAATTGGACACGGCTGCCCTCAAGACAAATTTAATTTGTAAGAAGATCCGGAACTGGTAATATTATATTATGATCTTTATTCCGACTGGGGAATGTACGGTTTGTAAAAAATATACATATATCTGTTTTTCATTAACCTGAAAACTCGGGCGATTAGTTTGTTTGGTTCGACAAGATCAACGGGAAGATGTTATCGAGTGTGGCAGAAATTAAATATTCTTTTAAAAACAGTTAAATGCATTTCTGAACTAAAGCGGCTTAACGGTCTTGATACAAATATAGTTCGTAATATGATTGATTGTTTCACCATTGAGGACCAGATTGTTAATATAGATACTGTGGGGGGGGGGGGGGGGGGGATATTTGGTTCCTAAGATATGCCTTAATGGCAATGATAAAATTCCATACTTATATAACCTTTGCGATTTTCAGTGGCGTATTGTCTTTCTTTGAATTACTCAAAAGAAATTGATTTTGAAAAGTAAAATTGACCAAAGAGCAAATCTTAGGAATAAGACACAGTTTAAAGTGGTCCTTCAGAGCCATTCGGCTCGTGGAGCCGAAGTGTACCCCGATTTCTATAGCGTGAAACGGGACAATAGTAATTGCTTGCTATACTTTGGATAGGACGCTGGTAAGTATAATATCGCAAAGTACTAACAGAAAACGCAGCCATCCATTTGCTGCTGGGTGGACAAGGGGGACAGAAAAGAAAGACAGTTTATTTACATACGTAATTCGAAGACGAAGGCAAACAAGGATGTCTGTTATTTCATCACAGCATCGAAATGGTCAGTGTTAACAGCTAACATATTATTGAAAAACAAAAACAAAAATAGATAGAAACATAGACATCACTGTGGGGCTCATGGGATCATCACTTTGGAGAGTACGCTGCTACACCACTGAACTTAAAACAACATATCAATCTTAAATGGTACGATTTACGTTATAATTCTATTATTCGCGTGTGCTTAAATTATGAAAACACCCCCAACATCAAAGGAATTTTAAGATTGCTTAATAACCAATTGCGATATATTCTAGATTTCATCTTCTAACCTCATGGTGTTTTTTTTTTTCTTTTCTTTTTTTTTTTTTCGTGTTTGCTTTGATTTTTTGTTATTAATTCAAGATCAAAATATCGCATATATTTTAATATAGGAGACAATCGTTGTATCTTAATATCCGGCGGAAAAGTCAATTCATGGAGCAAGCATCTAAACCCTCATTGAACATAATATTATTTCAATATAGGATACAATTGTAATATCTTAACCTCCAGCGGAAGAGCCAATTTATCGAGCAAGCATCTAAACTCTCATTGAACATATTTCAATATAGGATGCAATTGTAATATCTTAACCTCCAGCGGAAGAGTCAATTCATCGAGCAAGCATCTAAACTATCATTGAACATATCTCAATATAGGAGACAATCGTTGTATCTTAACCTCCGGCGGAAGAGTCAATTTATCGGGCAAGCATCTAAACTCTCATTGAACATATTTCAATATTGGATGCAATTGTAATATCTTAACCTCCAGCGGAAGAATCAATTCATCGAGCAAGCATCTAAACTCTCATTGAACATATCTCAATATAGGATGCAATTGTAATATCTTAACCTCCAGCGGAAGAATCAATTCATCGAGCAAGCATCTAAACTCTCATTGAACATATTTTAATATCACAGGATGCATTCGTAGTACCTTAACCTCCATATCTAGTCTTAGCCAGTCAACTGCCATCAGAAGTAAATAAAACTCGGTATTTAAAAATTTGGCCATAAAACTCGTCCTTCAATAAATATCGATCGATTTAAATGAAAATGACCATCTTGGCAAAAACTCTCATACCTTGGGCTTGAAGAAAGACTCCGCGAAATCCCAGGTTTGAGAGTTGTTTTTTTCCACGATGAGGGACATTTAATTCGACCGATATTTGAAAGACGAGTTTTTTGGCCAAATTTTTTTAGATACGAGTTTTTTTTGTTTTTTTTTTTTTTTTTTGTTTTTTTTTTTCCAGATTACGACAGTTAACTGCTGGTTAAGGACCGAACACTAATTTAAAAAAAAGAAATATTATTTCGGATTGTGTTAATTAACTAAAAAGTTCATTTTTCGTCAGTTATTTCTTTGCTCTCAAGTTCACCCCGACATAATAGCGTTTAGAGTTGATGGGTCACACACGGCACGAGCGGGTTTTTTAACGTAACGGAAGAGTCAATTTTTCGAGCAACCATTTATTGAACTCTCATCGAGCAATCTTCAATAGAGGATGCAATCGTAATGATATTATTATCTTAACTCCCGATACAACCAGGCACTTGCTTCGATTTGATTTTCGCCTCTCTGTCTCTCTCTCCCTTTCTCTCTCTTTCTCTCTCTCTCTATCTCTATCTCTCTTTCTCTCTCTTTTTCTCTCTCTCTCTCCCTTTCTCTCTCTCTCTTTCTCTCTCTCTCTCTTTCTCTCTCTCTCTCTCTCTCTCCTCTCTCTCTCTCTCTCTCTCTCGCAATCTCTCTCTAATATCTCTCTATCTCCATACCTCTATCTCTCTCTCTTTCTCTCTCTCTATCTCTCTTTCTCATTCCTCCTCCTCTCTCTCTCTCTCTCTATCTCTTTCTCACGTTATTATAAACACTATGACATCAATCTATTTCGATTATATCTACCTCGAGACCAGTGTTACCAATTTTGCATTTTAATGCCAAATTCATTCTTTCCTCTTTTTTTTTAATTGTGATATTTTGGTTTTCTTTTAAAGTCTTTTTTGTTGTTGTTTTCATAGAAATTAGCGTTTGGCACTTTGTGTGTTTTATAAATATTTTTTTCGTATGTTTGTCAGTTACAAATAAGACAATTTGTCACCATGATACCGGCAGTACGAGGTGAGACTTTTATAAAATAGTGGCATTTATTCATGACAAGGGAATAAGTCAATCTAAATTGATTTCCACTTCTATGTATATTTTAGCATTTTAAAAAATGATGCTGCGGATAGTTTGGCCTCTTTTTTTTTTTTTTAACTCTCTCGAGTTCTCCCTCATTGAAAATCGAACAAATTTGTTCGATTTTCCATGCATATGAACTCGAGAGAGTAAATTATAAACCAAAATTTGATATTTGGCATTTTCTGCGACTTGTTTGGCATTTCTTTGTACAATAAATCTGGCAAGCCTGCTCGAGACCCGCTCCCTTACACATTATATTATTGATTCTTTTTGTGATATAATTTTTGATTTATTTTAGATTCGAACGCCCACGTGTTTATGCTGTTGTCATGTTAACTCACTCAACCCTAACACCGACTATATCCGTAGTTTACCCGGGTTACTGTTACCCCATGTCTATTTATGACATTTTTATGAGACAAATTATAGGCGTAGTATCAAAGCTAATGTTTTTAGTTTTTACATGTTAATGGTAGTTGAATGTACAAACTCATTTTTAATTTATTTTTTCCAATTTTGAAAAGTATCAAAAATCTCTAGGATTGAGTGAGTTAACAATAACTACTACTTTCACCTCTGTGTATTTCTGGGTGGGGTTCCCGACCTCCCTACTTAATGGGCAGGGAGGTACTTGCTGTGTCTTCTACCCCCCCCCCCCTGTATCTGTTTCCCAATTGCTTCCTGTCTTTTGCCTTGGAACTAATGAGATGACTTAGTTTTGTTCTGACCCTGGCCGGAGTCCTTGACTGAGAGGGAAGCAGTCGAATATATAGGTATCATTTTGGGAGATGGTATTTTTTTCCCCCTTGTAAATCATCTCTCTGTTATGTACTGTTATTTTCTATTTTAAAATATGATTTGTAAACATTTGAGTATATTCCTCTGAGTGGGATCTTTGTGCTGGTGTCTGGGTGAGACTTTCGGCTGATCTCAAACTAAATATACTGATAGTGTGCTCTTGGAATCTACTTCATTTCCCTATTTGAACCATTCCCCGTTTGTCTTACTTTTTCCTCAAGACCTTTTAATTGTACATCTAGAATGTCTTTATTATCCAATTTTCTTCCTTTTTACTGGCGCTGATAAGACCTAATTAAATGTGTTGCAAGCGATGTAAAACCCATAAAAAACAAACAAATCTGTGTATTTCTGCTGATCCTGATTGTCTCCCCCTGCCCCTGCTCTGGGCTTGGCGACCCGTCGTTCCGGTGTTGATCCCGCCACAGTCTTCTGAGGAAGCTCCAAAAAAAAAAATAAAATCGCTTCATCATGTACCCGATGTGGGAAAGAAAACCCGAAACAACAGAGCATATAGTTGAACGGTGTGTTGTGCCGAAATGTTCGGGCGGGTTTGCGACGGTGCACGAGTGCGGTAAAGCATTTGTGGATTGGGTCGATGGTCATAACACTGTAGTGTGAAGAAGACCATTAGAAGCTGCTGCTGCCGCGTTCCGTTGTGCCCATCTTCTACTTATACGCGTAGTTCTAGATAGATGTAGCTTGTTGCGCCGCAAGTCACCACTGACAACAACCAACTTGACTGTCACTGTTTTGATGGGGTGAGGGGGATATTTGAAGGACGAGTTTTCTGGCCAATTTTGATTTTAATACGAGTCTTTTCAGAGTACAACAGTTACCCCTCACTCCCACCCCCACCCTCCCCCGTTTTTGCTCTTTCCGGCATGAGACCAGATTGACATAATACTAAGAATAAACGATTTATAATCATAAATTCGTTCGCTGATCATCAATGTCGTTAGTCATCAGTCGTCGTCGTCGCATCGCCCGCCGCCTATCTGAGTTGTCTTGTCATGCTCACCCGCCGCGGTGTTCTATCTAATGATAATATTATTTCATTCACCGGAATGCGGTGGTAATGATAATACTGATATCATTAGATCTTTCACAGTAGTTATCAACTTACTATCTATAATATACGCTTCCGTAGTATGTATCTATATCGTCTTGCAATGATGGCACTGACGAGGTTAGTGTTAAAATTCAACGATTTGTGTGTGTCGCTCGCTTCGCGCGCCGCCGCCGCGCGAGTTCTTATGACGTCTAATAATGATTAGTAGTATTATCGTTATCCTTGGAGGAAATGATATAGACAACAATATGTTTAGTGTCTCTATGCTGTTATCTGATTTAACCCAGAGTGTTGTGTGTGTCCGCGCTGTTCCTTGACTTCGATGATGATTCTCTGCGACGTCTTCCTAGTATTATTATTATTATTAGGATAAAATGCCTATGTTTATGAATGTATATCGCTACCGCTAAGATAGATATAAATAGATATTGATAATATATGTTGTTTTTTTTTCATCAATCTTGATTTAATAATAACAATAATAATAATACTATTTATCATTATTATCATTATTATTATTATTATTATCATTATTATTATTATTATTATTATTATTATTATTATTATTATTATTATTATTATTATTATTATTATTATTATTATCATCACCGTTTTCCTGGAGGATGAGTTGGATTTAAGAATTAGTGTTGACTTGTCGTGACAATGCCATGGTGTGTATAGATCGTGTGTTAGGCTTCTTCTATCTTTCGATGCTTGTTTCATTGTCAGCTGATTGTACACAACAAGCCCACGAGGTATGTATGGAGAGTTGCACCGTTTACTTTGCTTATTTCTTCTTCTTCTTCTTCTTCTTCTTCTTCTTCTTCTTCTTCTTCTTCTTCTTCTTCTTCTTCTTCTTCTTCTTCGTCTTCTTCGTCTTCTTCTTCTTCTTCTTCTTCTTCTTCTTCTTCTTCTTCTTCTTCTTTCTTCTTCTTCTTCTTCTTCTTCTTTCTTCTTCTTCTTCTTCTTCTTCTTCTTCTTCTTCTTCGTCTTCTTCTTCTTCTTCTTCTTCTTCTTCTTCTTCTTCTTCTTCTTCTTCTTCTTCTTCTTCTTCTTCTTCTTCTTCTTCTTCTTTTCTTCTTCTTCTTCTTCTTCTTCTTCTTCTTCTTCTTCTTCTTCTTCTTCTTCTTCTTCTTCTTCTTCTTCTTCTTCTTCTTCTTCTTCTTCTTCTTCCTCTTCACTATCATGCCCCCCCTCCCCGCCCCCAGCTCATCCTCTACTTTTAGGCAGAATAGATTCAACAATCTCCTTCATTGATTCCTGTTCCTCCTCCTCCTTCTACATTATAACAGTTTTAAAGAAAACAAACAAGAAAAAAAAAATCAACGTAAAACCAAAACAAAGCTAATTTGAAAAAGAAAGAAAGAAAAACAAAATAAAAATAAAACTTACATTTATAAAATCCAACCACTGTAGAGTACAAAACAAATGAAAATTGCTCACAAATTTCGAAATCTCCAACAATAGTCTTCAATAGTCGTAACGTCACTTCCTTCCTTATGACGCATGGTAACTTAGTAACACTGGCTCTAAACTATCGGAACAATGGCGGACGCCGTATGAAATATTTCGCCGGCGAGCATAAAAGCGTATCCAGAGGAAAAATAAACCATAAATTTGATCATGTTTTGACTTTTACACATTCTGATCACAAGGCATATGAAAAGGGAATGAAAAGTTCTAGCCAGCATGAAGAATAAAAAGTAAGGATTTCTTTGTTTAGAACCAAGATGGCCGCCGTTGCCGGGTGGCGTGACATCAGACTACTGAATCCAATTGATAAAACATAATTGATCATTGTGCGTCAGTGACGCCCGCTTGTTTGTATAGATAGTTCGAAGATGACGTCACTCAGGCCTTTGTTATTGTTTTTGCCATCCGCGTTTGTGAGTTGTTCTCACTAAACTGTATTAACCAGACTATAAAAGTTCATGGTTACACAAAGTTTGTGTGTTGGTCCGTTATACTTCCGGATGGCAATGTTGTGAACTCCTTGGCCAAGCGCATTCTATCTATATTATGTTCTAGTTTGGCAAAACAATGATGATGATGGCGATCCCAGGTTTGGGAGTTTTTCTCAAGACGAGAGTCATTTAAATCGATCGATATTTAATAATAGAGATTCATATAGCGCAAAATCGACTAAACGTGCTCAAAGCGCTTTACAAGGGGGCCCTGACCAACAGCAACAAGTAACATGTAGAACGAACCATGATGACGCCTGTTAGGCGGTATTACAATTTTTTTTTCCAACATAGACAACACTGTTAACGACCAGGTACTTGTTTTACTCCTGAGTACGGTGAGAGATTGTGAGTAAAGAACCTTTTCCGAGGACTCAATTATGCGCCAGCGAGGCTCGAACCCAGGACCTTACGATCCGAAAGCGAGTGCCATACCATTAGACCACATAGCCTCATGATATGACAGGTTCTACTCTCACTCTGAGCTGCTCTTTACTCGAATTTCCTCACCCTACTCAAGTAAAAAATCAGTAACTTTGCGTTGACAGCGTTTTCTATGTCAGAAAAAACCCCACTGTAATATAATATCACCTCACAGGCGCCATGCCTCGTCTAACATTTTTAGTGGATATTGCCCTGTATAAAATGCTGACGTTTTTGTCTATTAAAATCATTTTTTAAAGTTATTATGATAATTTTTGTTAATTGAAAGAAAGTGATCGAATAAAAATAAATAAATAAATAAATAAATTAAATGAAATAAAATTCCCTTTGTTCATCCTAATGGGGACATTTTTTTCTCTAGGATCAACAGCGTTTTCTATGTCCAAAAAAACCAACAAAAAACAAAAAAAAAAAAACAACAAAAAACAAAAAAAACAAAAAAAAAAAAAACAACAAATAAACATAAAACCTGTAATATAATATCACCTCAGAGGCGGCATGTCTCGTCTAACACGTTTTAGTGGATATTGCGCTATATAAAATGCTCACGTTTGAAAAATTAAGATTTTGTCCTTTTTGCTTAGCGATGCTTTTGTCCGTGGATCGCTCGTAAAGCGCTTTGAACATGTTTAGTGAATATTGTACTGTATAAATATTTACGTTAAAAAAAATAATTTTTGAAAGTTGATCATGATATTTATTTTTAAGTGAAACATCAAACAACTTGAGCTTTTATATAGCGCAATATCCACTAAACGTGCTCAAAGCGCTTTACAAGAAGTCCCTGACCAACAGCAACACTTAAAAAGTAGAACGAGACATGACGCCTGTTAGGCGATATCACAATTTTTTTTTCTGACAGATATAACGCTGTTCACGGTCATGTATCCATTTTACACCTGAGTACGGTGAGAAAATGTGAGTATAGAGCCTTTTTATTTTCTTCTAAGGACTCAACGATGCGTCAAGCGAAGCTCGAATCTCGAACCCAGGACCTTCCGATCCGAAAGCGAGTGCCATACCACAAGACCACATATTAGCCGCGCACAAGTGAAAGAAAGTGATCGAATGAGTTTGAGGTCGGATTTTTTTACACCTCTTTATTCTTCTCAATTTTGTCCTTCATCTTTAATCTCTCTCTCTCTCTCTCTCTCTCTCTCTCTCTCTCTCTCTCTCTCTCTCTCTCTCTCTCTTTCTCTCTCTCTCTCTCTCTATATATATATATATATTTTTTTTTCTTTTTTTTTTTCAAACATTAAAAATAAAGATAATTCGTCGTATATGGAAGTTTATACAACTCCCAATGGGTGAGGGGAAATCTATGCAACGACGACGACGACCTTCGATAGGAATTTCCGGATTACGATTACGCCGCCGCTGGTTACGCGTATCTATGTTGCATCCGCCGTGCGTCATGCGTCATGTTGGCATTTACGCAAGGGGAAGAAATATCATTACAGAGGGGGGGGGGTAGAGAGAGAGAGAGAGAGAGAGAGAGAGAGAGAGAGAGAGAGAGAGAGAGAGAGAGAGAGAGATGGAAATAATACTACCACGGATGTCAAATCATTTTGATTTAAAGACAAATAAATAAATATAATACCGTAGCCAGAGGCCAGAGCGAGGCAAATTGTAATGTAATGTAATGTCATGTGACCCTCCGCCTCGATATCGAAATGATATTATTATTATTATGTGTGAATGAGGGCGAATACAGTACTTGCGAGATTCTAGCACGCTGAAAAAAAAAACAACAAAAAAAAACAGCACGCTCTGCAATAGATAGAATGAAGACGACGTCACTCGGGTCTTTGTTATTGTTTATTTTTTTAAATATATTTATTTATTTATTTATTTATGCCATCCACGTTTATGAGTAATTCTCACTAATCTGAATTAACCAGACTATATAAACGACCAAGATCACACATAGTTTTGTGTGTTGGTCCGTTGTATTTCGGGATGGCAATGTTGTGAGTTTCTTAGCCAAGCGCATACTATCGATAGCCAGAGGCCAGAGCTAGGCAAATTGTAATGTAATGTCATGTCATGTCATGCGACCCTCCGCCTCGATATCGAAATGATATTATTGTTATTATTATTATTATTATTATTATTATTATTATTATTATTATTATTATTATTATTATTATTATTATTATTATTATTATTATTATTATTATGTGTGAATGAGGGCGAATACAGTACTTGCTAGATTCTAGCACGCTGAAAAAAAAAACAAAAAACAGCACGCTCTGCTATAGATAGAATGAAGATGACGTCACTCGGGTTTTTTTTTTGTTTTTTTTTTTTGTTTTTTTTTTTGCCATCCACGTTTATGAGTAATTCTCACTAATCTGTATTAACCAGACTATATAAACGACAGGGCGATGTTTAAATGTCAAAACATGATCATATTTATATTGTTTTTTTCCTCTGGATACACTTTTATGCCCGTCGGAGAAATATTTCATAAGGGCGTCCGCCATTGTTCCGATAGTTTAGAGCCAGTTACTAAGTTACCATGCGTCATTACGTGGGAAGTGACGTCAAGACTGTTGAAGCCTGTTCCACTGTACATTTTAATGTAGTAGTAGTATTATTATAATGTACTTCCCCAGCTGCGCGCTGGGGCCCATAGTATTTTTATGATTAGACTACAAATTGAATAAATTAAATTAACATTTTATGATATTATTGATCAGTAAAAATCTCTTTTTGCTTTTGCCTCTTGCTTCTTTTTTTTCTGTCTCTTTTTTCTCTATTTTTCTTCCTTTTTCTTTTTAAATTTTGTTCGTTTTCCCCTCCCCTCCTTTTTTTTTTTGGGGGGGGGGGTTGCAATAGGCTTCAACAGTCGTGACGTCACTTCCCTCGTAATAACGCATGGTAACTTAGTAACTGGTTCTAGACTATCGGAACAATGGCGGGCGCCCTGATGAAATACTTCTTCTCCCACGACCATAAAAGTGTATCCAGAGGAGAAAAACATTATAAATCGGGTCATATTTTGATTTTTATACATTCTGATCACATGACATGTGAAAAAATTATAGCCAGTATGAAGAATGAAAAGTAGATATTTTCTTTGTTTAGAACAAGCTGCTTGTTGCTGGGCGGACGTGACATTAGTTAAGACTATTGAATCGAATTCGTTCGTCACTGCTTATTTAGTTGCCATTCCCCGATGAGTGGGTTTTGGGTACTTGGTTTCGAACATTTAGATTTGTGTATGTGTGTGTGTGTGTGTGTGTGTGTGTGTAAGTGTGTGTGATTGTTCGTGCATTGTCACCCGACTGGTCACTGAACAGGATCAGCATCGCTTGCTTTCATAGCAGATATTTTGAAAACTAGAAACACTATTAAATCCTCCGATATTTCAAGTAACCGTCCTACATGTTAAGGAGTTGCTGCTGGTCAAGGTCCCCTTGTAAAGCGCTTTGAGCATATTTAGTCGATATTGCTTTATAAAGCTGCTCAAAATGGTTTTTAAATTTTATTTTGTTTTGTTTGTTTTTTGACTTAACTCTTTGATTTTATCAAACAAATGTGAATGATTTTCTATGTTGACTTACTTTGACTTATTCCTCTTGGCTCCCGGCGGAGTATAGGGCCTCAACAGAACTCTTCCATCTTCTTATGTCCTTGGCACAGACTTTTGCCTCACTCCAGGTAAGATTGGAGACACTCAAATCTTGGTGGTGGCTTCT
>NC_088365.1:61182920-61192920 GCF_034508935.2 Berghia stephanieae | reverse complement strand
CGCGTTGCTATTTATGGGGAAGGGTAGAATTATATAAGTTTTTGTTTAGGCTGCCTCTATTCTCACCCCCCCCCCCCCCCCCCCCGGCCGATTGGATTACCGAAAAAAACGTCGCCGGCTTTTTGCGATTTGGATTTGATTGATTTTTTTTTTTTAATTGTGCAACTTGTGACAAGAAACTTAACAAATTACTGCATTACAACCTTTGGATTAAACATACAACAATTGTGGACGACTTATTTATACTATTATGAAGACTAGCATCCCGGGGGTGAGAATAGTCACTTCGTTTTGTTTAGTCATAAGTTGAAGAGCAATAAAATGTGATCCTCTGCGTCAATGTGGTATTTTGTCTTGGGGGGAAAAAAATGAAGAAAATTAAAGTTTAATCTCAAAATGACTAGAATTTAAGTTATTTAAACTCACTCTTCCCGTTATTGAGTGCATCTATTTGTAGTCTTGCCTTACATATGTCTCATCCTATAATATGTTGATTGTTGTTGTTGGATTCCTTGTAAAGTTCTTTACTTTTGGTTGTTATTGTGTTATACAGATGCTCAAGTTTTCAACTTTTCTCATAATTTCAACTATAAATTAAATTTTTATCACATAGAAGGAAAAAAAACCTTCTCCGACATCATACAGTTTTTAGGCACCTTCTATTCTGCCATACTCTGGAAAAAAACCATATTTGAAAATTTGGCCAGAAAACTCGTCCTTCAAATATCGATCTATTTAAGTGACCCTCATCTTGGCAAAAACTCTCAAACTTGGGACTTCACGGAAGTCCCAAGTTTGAGAGTTTTTGCCATGATGAGGGTCATTTAAATCGATCGATATTTGAAGGACGAGTTTTCTGGCCAAATTTTTAAATATGGAATTTTTTCCAGAGTACGGCAGTATTGTCTTGGGGAAAGACGGAAGACGGTTAAGTATTTGACAGGAAATTGACATCGATGACCTTTTTTGGTGTTGACAGGTCCGACGAGACATCTAAACAAAACATCCAGATTTGCTGAAATAAGTGTATATTTTCTTTCTCAGTAATTCTCTCTCTCCCCCCCCCCCCCCCCCATAAACCTGATAAACAACATTTACTTTAAAAAAAATTATTTCGAATTTTCATTTAACCTCTGATGTCTATATGGGTTTTTAAATCATGTATTTATGCCTTTTTTAAGGGAGGGGGGGGGGGGGGGGGGTAAGAATGGGTTTTTTAGCCCGAATCGTTCTGTGATTGGTGTTTTAAAAAATTATTTGAAACTGTTAAATTCATTTTTGTTTTTTTTACCCATGAGTTAAAGGTTTGTTATTACACAAGCATTCTCAAAGCAACACTTTTTTTTTAATTTCACCGAATACTTGAGAATTTTTTGGTCTGGAAATTTACTTGAAAACGCTCAATGACATGAGATAATGTCATTTTGTGTCAGTTATATCATGAAACAAAATAAAAAGACAACAAAGCAATAGAATGTTGATACTGATATATTATGAAATATACCATGTAAACAAATTGAAAAGCATTTTAAAAAAAAGAAGAAGAAGAAGAAGCGTCCTCGAGATATCTTCGGCATTGTTTTAAACATCATCGCCTGCTTATTTATTTATTTATTTATTTATTTATTTATTTATTTATTTATTTATTCAAAAGCAAAGTGTATTTGAGTATACAATAGGGTTTGCAGTAACAATGAGAGATATACAATTCAAATTTATCATACTACATGTATCTTTTAAAAAATGCTTGCAGAATAATGATTCAAGAGATATTGTTTTCTTCCAAAATGGTATTCGAAATTTTCATTGTCGGCAGCTCATTCAGATTGGGTTTTTTTTGTGTTTTTTTTTTTTGGGGGGGGGGGGGTTTGTTTTTTTTTTTGTTTTAGTTTCGCTTACCGTGGAAATGGTCTCATTGAATTTATCCAAAAATCTCTGGAAATGTTAAGATCCTGGCGTTGTTCTGTTCCGTTATCTGTGATTCCAGAATAATGGGCGTTGTTATTTTTAATATGACAACTTATTTTTAAAAAAAAAATAAAAATAAATAAATAAGTAAAACCCCACTTTCGTCGACAGTTTAAGTTACAAACTGCTTTATCCTTTGACACTGATGCGATAAATGTAATATAATATAATAATCTGCCACGCACTCAAGAGGTGAGTGAGTGGTTGAGAGAGGGAAAGAGATGGAGAGAGATATTATATTATATAATAATATATAGAAAGAGGGGATGGATAATATTATGGGGTGCTGGGAAGAAGGGGAGGGAAACACGGAATTGGGTGAATTGGAAGAATGAATAAGTATTTTGGGCAATTGAAGTGATACGTACGCTATAATGCATTTGGAATAGGTTTATAATGTAAAACAACAATCTCCAATGCTTGAGATTAATTTAAACAGTTAACAGTTGGACGATTTTCTAAGGAGACTTGTAGTGCGGTAAGGAGAAGGGAGTTTAGAGGATATTTTCAACTTTTCAAAGTCCCCGCAATTAACCAGTTAACTGCCGTACTCTGGAGAAAAAAAAACACAACTTTTATTTAAACATTTTGGCCAGAAAACTCGTCCTTCAAATATCGATCGATTTACATGACCCTCAGCTTTGGCAAATACTCTCAAACCTGGGACTTCGCGAAGTCTTCATTTAGTCACAGGTTGGAAAGTTTGTTGGGTTTTTTTTTCTGAAATGAGGGTCATTTAAATGACTGATATTTGAAGGACGAATTTTCCGGCCAAATTTTTAAATATGTGTTGTTGTTTTGTTTTTGTTTTTTTGTTTTTTCTTTGTCTTGTAGAGAACTGGCAGTATCTGGTTAATTGAGGGGAGTTTGAAAAGTTGAAAATATCCTCTGAACCCCCTTCTCCTTACCCCACTACAAGTTTCCTTGGAAAATCGTCCAAAACACAAATGTGTGTTGTTCTCTGGAAGAGAATCCCCAAACAAAAAAAAACAACAACACGTTTTTAACATTTTGGCCGGTAACTGGTCCTTCAAACGTTGATTAAAATGGCCCCTCAGAATGTCAAACAAATTTCATCCATCTATCTATCCATCCATCTTTCGTTCACTCATCCATCCATCCATCTTTCACTCCCCAACCATCCGTCTATCAACACATCCATCACCCAACCACCAACTCATCTCTCCATCCATATACATCCATCCATCTGTCTTTAATAACAAGATAAATTGACCTCCCCCCCCCCCCCAATACATTTCCCATAGATTGCACTCAATGCCACTATTATTGAGCACAGTATGCGCTATACACTCAGTCGGAATTAGCTCTCACCGCCCCTGGATACCGACAGATTTTTATTCTGTTGTCTCAGCAGTCAACTTATCAACTTACTTTCTCATCATTGAACATTCCGATTGTCTAGTCAACGGATACACCCATAGCAAACTAGAGAGATTGGTAGACCGCATTGTCTTACTAGATAATCTCGTAGTATTGTAAGTTATTTCATGTCGTAATAAAAGACACATGGATGAATGGATGGATGGATGAATGGATGGATTGATGGGTGAGTGGATGGATGGATGGGTGGTTGGATGAATGGATGGATTGATTGGGTGTGTAAAAGATGGATGAAAGAAGGATGGATTGGTGGGTGGGTGGTTGGACGGATGGGTGGATGGATGGGTTGATGGATGGATGGACGGATGGTGGAATGACTGGATAAATTGATGGATAGTCGGATGAATGAATGAATGGATAGACGGATTGGTGAATAAATGGATGGGTGGATTGGGTTGATTGATGAATTGATGGATGGATGGATGGATGGATGTATAAGCTGATGGATGGAGGAAAGCATGGGTAGATGGATGAGTTGATGGATGGATGGATGTATAGGCTGAGGGAGGAATGAATGGATGGATGGGCGGATGAGTGGATGGTTCTGTTAAATAGTGAGTCAACGGGTACGCCTTGAATGGCGATGCCATGGCTAGTAGAAGCCTTGGTTCCGGATGTCAGACCCAAAAATATGCATATTTAAATTCTGACCCGCCGTCTCAGTACGGTAAACATTATGTCCTGACGGCCTAGGGACTACCAATAGGGCATCGCCTAGGAACGCTATTATTTAGTCCGGGTGAATCAGAAAACAAAGTATGAATTTAGGGTTAAATTGAATGATCAGAGATAACCCATTTCACCCTCTATCTAGCTCTTTAAGCGTGTTATATTCTTTCATCTTTATAAAACAAAACAAACAACAACAAAAATGCCATAAGTATCATTGATGTTTGTTTTGTTTGTTTTTTTTTTGGTGTTTTTTTTTTTGGAGGGGGGGGGGGAGGTGGTTGTTGTTTCGTTTGTATTTTTTAACTAGTTTTTAAAAAAGTCTTTTTGTTTGTTTGTTTGTTTGTTTGTTTTTTGTTGTTTTTGGCTCTAAATCTACTTTTCACCATTCAAACCATTCCAACAAAATATCGCAAATTTTCTAGATGAGTAATGAAATTTTATTTGAATGGCTGTACCCGTTTAAGATAAATGAGTGAAACTTTTTTTAAATTTCTTCGTCATTCTCACAGTTTGTGATTTTAACCAGTTATCTGTCCTGTTTTTTGGAAAGGCGCGTGTTTTTTTTAGAATTTGGCCAGAAAACTCGTCCTCCAATTAATGTCTTTTGGCGACTTTAATCGACCCTCGTCTTGTCAAAGTAATACTCTCAAACCAGGGGCTTTGGAAGTGGGCCTACCCGGGGCCCTCTTAATTCCTGCGCAAAGAATCTACTTCACAGGGCTGCCAACTGTACGCAAAAAAAAAAAAAGTTTATTTGTATGCTTTTTTCACCTTTGTCAGATTGTATGCTTTGTCTCAACAATTGATTGTTGTTTGATGGATTCGCGTTGCTTCATAATTACACACACACACACACACACACACACACACACACACACACGTGTGCGTCTATGTGGTCTAGTGGCATGACACCCGCTTTCGGATTGGAAGGTCTTGGGTTCGAGCCTCGCTCGACGCATAGTTGAGTCCTTGGAAAAGGCTCTTTACATTCTCTCACCGTACTCACGTGTAAAATGAGTACCTGGCCGTTAACTCTGGGTTGTCAATGTCCGAAAAAAAAATGTAATATCGCCTAACAGGCGTCATGTCCCGTCCTAAATGTTAAATGTTGCTGTTGGCCAGGGACACCTTGTAAAGCGCTTTGAGCACGTTTAGTGGATATTGTGCTGTATAAAAGCTCAATTTAATTTAAACATGCACTCCGTTACAGATTCACACAATATACGCACACTAGCACACATTATGAAAAAAAACATATACCCGAACATATCTTTTGTCTCCTGTCTAATGTTCTTAAAGAATCGGATATAAAGAGAATAAAAGAAGGAAAAAGAAATTATTAAAAATACTGCCATGATATTAAAATCGATTTGGGGGGGGGGGGGTGTTAAAGTTGATATTGTTTTCACTTCCCCCTCCCTCCACCCTCCTCTTTCAAGTTTCTCAAACCCCAATTTAAAAAAAAAAAGAAAAAAAAAAAAAAAAGAAAAAAAGACTGTTATCATTTGGGGATGAATTAAATAACAACACGTCGCATCAACCGAGTGGGTGTCGATCGTGTAATTTGACAAGATTCCTAGTGGCGAATACTAATACTAATAATTGAGTACCTGGTGATCGATTACGATTTCAACCAGGCACGCGTCTAGATTACTAGGCCGTTAGTTTTGACATTTTCACGTCTGCTGATCCATCCCGCCATTCATTGATTTTCGAACGAGACGCGCCGGGGGGAAACAGCAGATTTAAACTGCCAGAACTATTATTATTATTATTATTATTATTATTATTATTATTATTATTATTATTATTATTATTATTATTATTATTATTATTATTATTATTATTATTATTAGTTATTATTATTGTTATTGTTGTTATTATATTATTATTATTATTATTATTATTATTATTATTATTATTATTATTATTATTATTATCATCATATCATATCATTATTATTATTATTATTATTATTATTATTATTATTATTATTGTTATTATTATTATTATTATTATTATTATTATTATTATTATTATTATTATTATTATTATTATTATTATTATTATTATTGTTATTATTATTATAATTATATTATTATTATTATTATTATTATTATTATTATTATTATTATTATTATTATTATTATTATTATTATTATTATTATTATTATTAGTCATCATCATCATCATCATCATCATCATCATCATTATTATTATTATTATTATTATTATTATTATTATTATTATTATTATTATTATTATTATTATTATTATTATTATTATTATTATTATCGTCATCATCATCATCATCATCATTATTATTATTATTATTATTATTATTATTATTATTATTATTATTATTATTATTATTATTATTATTATTAATATTTATTATTATTATTATTAATATTATTATTATTATTATTATTATTATTATTATTATTATTATTATTATTATTATTATTATTATTATTATTATTATTATATTATTATTATCACTGCAGTTACTCGGTGAAAATGGTTAAGGGTTTCAGTTATAACCAGCAGCAGATAAGGAAGTCACTAATTATGTTATTTTAATGAGTCCCTACCAGAGGTTTAGGTGACCCACATTTTATAACAAACCAGGCTCTGATTTATGTGCGTGCGTGGGCGTAGGTGTGCGCGCGCGCGCCAAAGCGTTTTTGGGTTTGTCTTTTTTGTATTACGGTATCGTCTTTACATTGCAACAATGTAAAGAAGGAACCATTCTGAATCAATGCCACCATAAAGACTTTTTTTTAAAAAACAACTTTTCCTTTATTCATCCTATAAGGGAAATTTGCCTATTCCTATTTCAATTGTCTATTCCAAGGGAAAACGGGAATAACCCAGGCGTTAGCCGCAGTGCAGCGCCGCAAACTGAGCTAGGGCGAGCGAGGCGACTCGCTCAAGGTCACACAACGCAGCGGCGGGTGTTCAAACTCAGCACCTTTCGGGTACGAAGTAAACAAAGACCGTACCGCTGAGCCACGAAGCCCATCTTTGACAATGATGCTATTATTATGTAATGCCGTATTCTGACAAAATCCATTTTAAAATTTTTTTCCAGAAAACTCGTCCTTCAAATATCGATCGATTGAAATGACCCTCTATTGGCAAAAACGCTCAAACCTGGGACTTCTTTCACTCTCTCTCTCTCGCTCTCTCTCTCTCTCTTTCAGTCTCTCTCTCTCTCTCTCTCTCTCTCTCTCTCTCTCTCTCTCTCTCTCTCTCTTCCCCCCTTCCGTCCCTCCCACCCTTCCATGAAAGAGAAACTCAAGACTTGTAGCATTCAATCTGATATTTATTTTTTGTTGATGATAGTAGTATTTTCTAGTGCATGTATCCTGATTTACGTAGGTGTTGTACCGGGTGGAAAACAAAAATCGATTAATTTTAATGGCGTTGTTCGGATAATGGACAACATTCATGCTTTTGAAGTCGGTAAAGTTATGTATTCGATTTTATCTATAAATATATATATATATATATATATATATATATATATATATATATATATATATATATATATATATATAATTTTTCAGTTGTTTGAAGCGGATTCTAGCTTGCAGTGTATTGTATCCAAACAGACAGGTCTCTTGACTGAGATTCTCGATGTTTATATTATTATTATTATTATTATTATTATTATTATTATTATTATTATTATTATTATTATTATTATTATTATTATTATTATTATTATTATTATTATTTATCATCATCATCATCATCATCATCATCATCATCATCATTATTATTATTATTGGTCAAAATTTCATGAAATGTATTGTTGTTGTTGTTGTTGTTGTTGTTGTTGTTGTTGTTGTTGTTGTTGTTGTTGTTGTCCAGACTTTGGCGATGGAATGTAGATTTAAACAGTCGAATGTGAATTTTATTTTATTATTTTATATATATATATATATATATATATATATATATATATATATATATATATATATATATATATATAATTAAATGCAAGTGGATCGATCCCGTTATTGAAGGGGGAAAGGAGCTGAGCACGGTGATTGCTTCTTGCTTTGCCTTGCACTGTTATTATTACCGTTAGCTTTGTCGTTTGTCAATAGCAATAATCGTGCCTGGAATAATAATAATGATGGTAGTAACCAGTTAACTAACTGACGTACTCCGGGAAAAACTCAGTATTTAAACATTTGGCCAGAAAACTCGTCCTCCAAATATCGATCTATTTAAGTGCCCCCTCGACTTGGCAAAAACTCTCAAACCTGGGATTTAAGGAATTTTTTCCGAAATTTTTTTTTTTTTTTTTTCGAAGATGAGGGTCATTTATATCGATGGGTATTTGAAGGACGAATTTTCTGACCAACTTTTTTTAAAAAATACGTTGTCTTTCCATAGTACAGCAGTTAACTGGTTAAAGAATAACATGAACAGAAGGAAGAGGAAAGGAATCAAATTGACACACTTCAAATCTATCCAATTTCGATCTCCGGTTTAAATGTCAATGCAGTAGTAAGTCTATCATTATTATTGGATTAATAAAACCTCTTGCAATCCAGGCTCCTGCTTGGGTGACAATTATTATTATTATTATTATTATTATTATTATTATTATTATTATTATTATTATTATTATTATTATTATTATTATTATTATCTCCGGGAAAAGCAAAGGATGGTTGGTTTTGGTATTGGTTTTATTTTGTATTTAATCCCCCCCCCCCCCCACCGCACCCCCAATGGGTATATATTATATAGGGGGTGGGGGGGGGTAGTTGTTTTGAAATACCTACTATTTTTTATTATTATTATTATTATTATTATTATTATTATTATTATTATTATTATTATTATTATTATTATTATTATTATTATTATTATTATTATTATTATTGCCATCGTTGTTGCTGTTATTATTATCATCATCATCATCATCATCATCATCATCATCATCATCATCATCATCATCATCATCATCATCATCATCATCATGATTATTACTCTCATCTACTTTCATGAGGCCATCCATCTGCTATCCTCGGCCTGGAATGACACTTCCATGCTATGCTATGTTATGATTTCGATTCGGTTTGAATTAATGGAATTCCTCTGTGACCTCTTTTTTAGTTTTCCACCTTGTTCAGATCTGTGTTTTACCTGCGTCTGTTTTTGTTTTTGTTTTGAAATCAGTAACACACGTTATACTTCTTTCCTATTTATGTTTCTGGTTTTGTTTTTGTTTCTATTTATTTTATTTATTTATTTATTTATTTATTTATTTATTTAGTTTGGTATTCGTTTTAATTTGATTTTATTTAAATTTAAAAAAAATATTTTTTTGGTAACAAATCTGAAATGCCATCGTGGCTAACTGACTGTGAAGTGAAGAATAACCAATTTTGAGTATTGAGTTGCAGCAGTGACGATAGCTGTTGGTAGAATGAAGTTGACGTCAGCCGAGTCTTTGTTATTGTTTTTTTTTTTTGCCATCCACGTTTATGAGTAATTCTCACTGAACTGTATTATCCATACAATAGATAGTATGCGCTCGGCTAAGAAGCTCACAAAATTGCCATCCGGAAGTATAACGTACCAACACACCAAACTATGTGTAACCATGAACTTTTATAGTCTGGATAATACAGTCAAGTGAGAATTACTCATAAATGCGGATGGCAAAAAAAAAAACCAACCCAACAAAACAATAACAAAGACCAGAGTGACGTCATCTTAGTTCTATCTATACAAGTTCATGGTTACACAGAGATTTTTGTGTGTCAGTCAGTTATACTTCCGGATGGCAATGTTGTGAGCTTCTTAGCCAAGCGCATACTACTATCTATAGATAGTATGCAGATGACGTCACTCAGGCCTTTGTTATTGTTTTTGCCTTCCGAGTTTGTGAGTTGTTCTCACTAAACTGTATTAACCAGACTATAAAAGTTCA